>NW_024581137.1:43525740-43756940 GCF_017639235.1 Corvus kubaryi
AGAGAAGAGAAGAGAAGAGAAGAGAAGAGAAGAGAAGAGAAGAGAAGAGAAGAGAAGAGAAGAGAGAAAAAAAATCCGCAAATACTTTGCTTAAAATGCCTGTGTTAATGATGAGGTTTTCCATTCTGTAAAAATCTGTGCAGTTGAACAGCTGCTTGATGGAGACAGGGGCAGCCTAATCACTGCTCCTGAAAAGTGTCACAAAGCACACCTAGTAAAAGCTTAAGTAGTAAATTATCAAGTGACCTAAGCTGCCATTTAGGCACTAAAACAAGTGGCTGTTTTGGGTTTTTTTAAAGATCTGAAATGGAAAATCTGATCATCACATCCCAGACCACTTGGGCTGGTTGCACCTCTGATCATGTAGCTTTCTCCTGACCTCCTCCATGGGAGACCAGCTGAGCAGCTGCTGGAAAAATCTGTTTACAAGCATTCTTGACAAGAAAGTCCTTTTTATCAATTTCCTGATGAAGATTGATTCTTCTCCCTCAGCAGCAGGGTTTCAGTGATGGCTCATGGTGGACAGACACCTCTTCCCCAGGCTAGGCCAGGCACTCACTGCAGCAGGAATCTCCCAGGATATCCTCTCCTGTAAAAGCTGTTTCATTCCTGATGCATCCGAAGTTTTGGACTGAAAATGATATGATAGAAAGTGAAGTTTTCTCTGGGGCAAACACTAGAAAACCCTTCTTTTCAGCCTAGACAATGCATCCCCGTGAAGGCAGCTTCTCTGCAGGGCACCCAGCTGAGGGGTCTGCTCAGCCCCGCTGGAATGGGACAAGGTGGCAGCTCATACTGCTGTACTTAATACCCACAGCTCTGACAGTGTTAACACACACCTGAAGCTTTTTATTGCTATTATAAAATGGGAGTTTAGTTATCTTACTCTCACACCATATTTAGACCGATAATAGCCAAAAGTTTCAAGACTAAAAGCCAAAACCTTAAAAAAAAGGTGCTATAGTAAAAAGTCCTTGACCCTGGAGACCTCTTTTCCATTAGGATGTGACCAGTGTCTGACTATCCTTTCTCTTCCTTTGTCTTTTGTACATGAGACATTATGGTTTCTCTTAGGCATTGTTATTCTGGGTAACAATACAGGAATAATTTCATAAGAACTCTCACTTCTTGCAGCATCAGCTACAAGTTACAACATAAAACCACCAAACCCTTGAAGATTATGTGAGAGCTATAGTTTGATGAGCCATTAAATCAGGTAACCATTATTTGGGCTACTTCAATTACAAAAAAATGTTTTAGTGCTGTCTTTTTACTGCACTGCTTGCTTTGCATGATCCTGTTTTTAATCAGCTCCCTTGGTAAGAGCCATGGATAAATACCACCTTCGCATGTGTGCACAAGTTCTGAACTTTGAACCAACGCGGTATATTAATACATATTAATCTGTTTACTTACTTAGCCTGTGTCTGGTCACAGACAGTAAATCCACAAATCCAGGCACTGCCGATTGTGTGGCAGGCATGTAAGCACACAGCACACAGAGAAAAATCTAGAAATTTGTCAGGTCATGGAAAGGGGGACCTTCATTTGTAAAATGGGATGGTGCACGTGCTGATGTGCGGTCAGAGGCGCACTGCTGTTTACCACGTGCTGGTAGCTTGTGTGATTTTGCACACATTGCAGAGCAGGATGCTCTGTGAATTCAGGGATGTGACCCCAAATTCACTGGTTTGCTGGGTGTTACCAATGAGCACAGCTTCAGTGAGTGCATCTGAGTCTCATGTGAGATATCAAAACAGGTATCACAGGGGGTTTGTGTGATTCCTCCCCCTCTTTTCCCTGATAGAACCTGGAAGGTGCTGGGTAACACTCATGTACTTTATGTGTGTGCAGAATTGCTTTCTTTGATAACACAGATGTTAATTAGGTACAAAGATATTGTGCAACCTCATAAGGGAGGTGTGTGGTACTGCCTTGCTTTGGGAGTGTTAGTGATGACTTGGTGTTGTAATAACTGTGTGCCTCCTTTGAGGTCTTAAGAGTAACCCACCTCCTGGGATGTTGCACTTTTAGTTTGAACTATATAATAAAATCATCTGACTTCTTTGGAAAGAGAAAAAAAATCTTTGCTGTATTTTATGACACCTTCTGAGTGGGGTAAAAGGCTGAGAGGCAGAATCCAGGCACAGGGTCTCCTTGTTACAATCTCTCCCTCATGGTTGTTTTTTGATATTAAAGCTCACTGGTACACAGATCTGGGACAGAGCATTCTGGGGTAAAGCTGTGCCTTCATTTTACTTGAAAAGTGCTGTTAGCTGGGGGCTTGGGGGATGTGGCTCTCCCTCCCTCCCTGAGCTCTGCTTTCTGTAAGTGCCTCTGGAGCTTGCTCCGTGCAGTGTACCAGGGGTCCAGTAACACTTTAGTGAAGACAGATGTTAATGCTGAGTGAGCAGAAGCTAACAGACTTGCAGAACAACCTTGGCAGCTTGCCCCATTTTTCAGATTTCAATGTACCTACAAAAACTTAGAAAAAACCCAGAAGAAAGCCCTCTCTGCGTTTTGGCCTAGAGCAAACTCTGCTGTAAGTAGTTCATCAAGACACACTCTCTTTAGCTCCTTAAACACACAGCTAGATCAAAATAAAGTATGAAGAGCATAAAGTAACTCACAGACACCATTTATTAACACTGAAGCCTGCTGCAGGAAGAAAGTGACCTAGTAAATAGCCTGCCTGAGTAGTAAAATACTTGCTGTAAGGAGTTATAAGAACTTTTGTGAGCTGTAATTCCCTAAGGAAAAAAAAAGAGAGGTTTTTACAATCTTTCATCTCTGCTTGAAAGCAGAAATAAAAAGCCTTTCCCTAAACTACTAGGTGCTTGTGAGCAGCCTGGTAATAATGTCATCTTCTGTCTGGTCTTAAAGGGAGAGGAGAGATATGGAAAGAAAACAAACCCACAAACAGTGCTGGTCAGCTTTATGAGTGCTGCAACTTCAAAGACTGGAAGAAACGCTCCCCAGACTGGCTGTTTTGAGGATCAAGAGTTCAGGGGCTTTAAAGGACCTTTATTAGAGAAAATTCAGCATGAGAAAATAACAGCTCCTGATAGTACTGCAAATAGATGTCTTTCACTCGCAGTCCTGCAAATAGGAAACTTACTCTGGCTCCGAGGAAAAGCCAACAGTATAAGCCTACTCATTGTTTGCTTGTATATGTCATATTTTAACAAAGTATATTTTATATGAGGCTGCAGCATGGTGATATGTGTGAATACCATCCTCTTTTTGCTGGCAACTAAACTGAGACAGAGGAGAAGTGCAGCCAAAATTTTCAGAAGCAATCTTAGGTTTGGAGATCCTTCCATCTAGGTTGTTGAGTGTGAGATACACAGACATATCTATCAGTGCTCCAAGCCAGTGTGATGGAAAATTTGGAGGGTACTGCACTGTCTTGACTGGATGCTCTACATCTAGTATGGGGAAAAAAATTTCATAACCCAATTGGTCTCCTCATTAAATATAGATTCAGTATTTTACAGACAAGCAGGGCTGTGGTAGTTTAGTCCTTTTGGTTTTCTTTTTATTCTTGCAAAGTGTAATGCATTAGTTTTATGTAGCACATACAGTACTTTTGGCAGTGTAAAAGCAGTGCAGATGTGTAAGTTCCGTAGACACTCTTGATATCTTCATCCACAATGAGCAGGAAAACCAAGGCAGAAAATTTATCCTGAACTATGTCCAGTTCAGGGGAAGTTATCTTATCCTTGCTTATCCTCTCTCTGTACCCCTCTTCTTTTCCCCTGTGGCAATTCCTGATCTGAATTTAGCTACACAGCCTCTAAGAAAATTTACAGCAAATGTTCTAGCAATCAGAAACATGATCAACCTCAAAGGATTGAGGACAGTAAAGGGAATGCATATCAAAAGAAATGATAGAATAATCTCTCAATTTGCCACACAAACAACAGTGAAATATGCTAAAAAGAAATGCATCAGATGGTGTGCTAGATACCAGCACTGTGCTTGCAAATAATGAGTTAACCAGTAAATTGACTGAAATAAGTGTGCCTTTTTTTTTTTTTTAATTTTTTTTACTTCTGCAGACAACTGAGTCTCTAACAAGAACCACGTCTGTAATAAAAGTTATGATGTCTCTAGCAGGAACTGGTAGTGCAAATCAAACATACCATTAGCTTGTCAGGCTCAGCCAAGTGAAATAACAAGCAGCTGGGTAGTGCTGTACTCTGAAATGGAAAACTGTTGCCCCTTAACAGAAGATTTCCTCAGAGAAAATTAGGCATGAGGGGCAGCGACAGACCTGGTTATGAGCACGGTGTCACGGGGAGGTCAGTGGAAGGACCTTACTTAAACCATCATTCTGGTTCAGGAAATGCTGCCTGACTCCTGAAGTTAGCAGAGCAAACTCTCCTTAACACCTCGATGAGTAAATCAGGGTAGTGGAGAAGTGCCTGGCACAAGGGAAAATGGAGAAGAAAGGTGCAACCTTTCACCTTCTGTGATTTCCCATCTGCCTGTCTACGCTTGGCCACAAAACCCAAGTGCTTTCAGTTCTGAGGAGATGGAGGGGAGGATGGAGAGTGCATGGGTAAGGGGGGAAAGTGGGTCTCTCCTTGTTTCTAAGGGTGTGGAAGAATAAACCTGGAAAGCGAAATGTTTCCCTATGCAGGCAGGGAATTGGATGCAGACTGTGCTGGGCTAGATGAGTTTTTGTACTTTGGGCTTTTGGCTAAACCCAAGCTGTTTGTGTTGTCACATGCTCTTTTACAATCTTTTGGCTGATGAAGCCTGGGTGGCAGAGTGGAAAATTGTTTGGGAGGTTTGTGTAGCCGTGTGTGTGTTCTGCAGCCCCAAAGCCAGACATTGTTTATTGAGTCCTGCAAGGGATCCTGGTAATCGCAGCTGATTTGCAAAAGCATATCTGTTGTCCATGTGTATCAATTAGATTGCACTAGTTTTGTACAAATCACAGACTTGATATTGATCCTGCAGCTTGCAGATGGCAGAGCACATTTTTATGCTTGTCTCGAGGGAGGTTCTGCTACTAAGCCATGGTGCTCCATTTGCAAAATTTTCTGCTGCCCCTGCAAAGCTGCACCCAGCTTTCAAATGCAGGTATATGTCTAGCAGCTCCCTCACCTTGAATTCCAGCCCATGAAATGTCCACAGACATTTCCTCATCACAGCCACCCACTCGGCCCACCAAGGTCCCCTGCTTCTTGCCTGGGTTGCAAAAGCACCAGGTCCATTTTTGGGCCAGCAGTCCATACAGCAGAAGGTTGGTTGCAATTCCCAGAAGCCAGCTCTTGGAAGAGGGAAATGTAAAGGAAAGAAATGTTTTTCTTATGGCTCTGAGTGCTGATGATTACCATCCTTTTCTTGATGCTGGAATATGCCTGAGTCAGAATAAAAAATGAAGAAAACAGCATTTCGACTAAAAGGCTTTATTTTCAGAGAGCAATTCAAAACTATTTTCATGTTCCCGTGGTACATGTAGACACTGCTATCACCAGGGACATATCTAACCCAAAATGAAGGGAGTGTAAGAGCATCTCTCTTGAAGAGGATCTGCCAGGCCATTTCTGGGTTCGCTGAGTGACTGCGAGGTATTAGAGTTTTTGTTCTCCTGGGAGCAATACAGGCCTTGCAGGCTCAGCCTGAACTGAAGCTGCCCAGGGCAATTTTCAAGCTCCAAGGTTTTCAGAGTGAAATCTGTAGTGTAAAAGACACAAGAAGATTTCACCCCAGCTCTAAATAACTAGAGCTGGCTAGAAAAATGCTATAAGTATGTTGCAAAAGAAAGTCTCTAAATGCTTTTCTTTGCAATTCTTTCAACTTTTCATTGACTTGAAAATACAGATGTGCTTTTTTTTTCATTTAGCAACAAAAGAGGAAAACTCCCTCTTGCCTTCATCCTTCCCTGCCTCGGGAAAAAAGGAAAAAAGGGAGGGAGGAAGAAAAGAGGGTTGATGAGATGATAATGACTTGAAATGCTTTTTCTTGAAAAGTTAAAACATTGCAGAAAGGAATTTTCCACATTTCTTGTTGCTTTTGAAAGAGCCTTTTTAAGAAAAGTGCTTTAAGCTCCAAGTATTGGCTAACTTTATAAACAAAGTTCTTTCCCTGTTTTATTAAGGAGAGTAAACAAGGGACAAGTGATGGCTGAAGCAACAATTTTCAAGATGGTTGACACACAGGAACTTTTATCTTTTCAACTATAAACTTTGATTGGTTTTCATCCCCCCTGCCTCACTTCCTCCTTTCCTCTTTCTCAAAATTATTGCCTTTCAGTTTGTTTTAATGGTGTTTATGTAACGTCATAAATATTCTTGTTTAGAACTGTAATTATTCCCTGCGATTAATTCTGTTCCCTCTGAGAGGTTGTGCAAGTTTTCACTGGAGGGTATGTCTTTCATGTTCATGTGTTTCTTCATGTAAAATGCAAGATGTCCGTTACTGAAGCTGTGCCTGGGAAGGCAGGGTTAATGCTTTTCCTTTTTCCCGTGGCAACGTTTGGAAGCATTTTTGTGGAGTGTTTAGTGTCATTCCTATTCAGGTTGGGATTAAGGTAATTGACAGGGCGCTGAGCCAGGGGTCCTTTAGCTGTCCAATCTCAGCTGCATGGGGTGGAAGCATGCCATGGCCAAAGTCACTTCCTTTCTCTTTATTTTATATCCCATTAGTCTGCCTGTGTTTTCGATTTCAGAGGAATTCCTGTAAATATATGGACTGTAGCTGCTAATTGTGGGTAAAACATCAAATATGTGGAGGTGGTGGGAGTTTTCCCAAAGTAAGGGCTCTGTGTACTCTCTGAAATGTATTTGCAGTAGGTGGAGATAATGATCAGCTTTTTTGTGACAACTGTTCTACGTTACGTGAGGGTAAACAGTTGAAAACAGACCCTAAATAAGAGTCTGTGTCCCATCCAGCCCTGCGGAAGCGGCTGACAGTGCACAGAGGCCAGACGTAAGTACACGGTGCCCAGCATGTTTACCTTTGGTGTTGTGCCTTACATAATGAGTTAAAAGAGGACTTTTATGCCCTGGAACAAAGGAAAAAAAACCTTGGAGGAACTGAGCAAAAGTTGCATTTTAAAGAATGTGTGGAATATATACTTAAAGTATACAACTTGTCTTCTTCATTGTATTTTTATATGCTATCATTTTTTCCCCAATGTCTTAGCAGCTTGAAAGCCTAATCTTCTGGAAAAGTTTTGCCGTCATCCTCCTAGACAGTTTCACAAGCAATCATGTTAATGCCCAGATGAATTGACTGTGATTATTGAGCATAAAATGAAAGAAGTCGTGTACAATTGTGGAAACATGTAGAATTTAATTTTTGTTCATTTGTACAAGCCCCATAAGTAGCTTCTAGCACTGCCTGGGGAAGGGTTTGTAGTGGGGATCAGCCTGGTGTTTAACACCCAAAGGAGGAAGAGACTGAAAGCATAGGGCCCTGCTCTGGGCATCTCCTCAGAGGAAACCCACTGGATGCCATGTGCATCCTGTGATCAAAGAGTTGGTCAGATGCATCTCGGGGGAGAGGACAACCTGGCACCTGCAGAAGAGAACATTGGACACAGCTGTCACTAAGCCAGACCATGGTTTTGCCACATTCATTCAGTTACATCTGTATCTAAAAAAGACAAGGAGAAAGACAAATTTTTCTAGAAATTGCAGTTTAAATAAGACAGTCTATAAAAACAGGCAGGAAACCACTGGGAGCCCTCAGTGGAAAATCCCAGAAGAGGCAGGCATCCCCTCACGTTCCCTTTCCAGGCCCCTGTCACAAAGTCAGGGATCTCATTAGGTCATGTTTACTGAAGGCACTTGTTTTCTGTCTTCTGATTTTGCCAGCAACAGGACATGGGGAGGACAAAGCCTGTCCTAAGTGACCACCGATGGAGCCAGCCCTATTCATGGATTAGGGCTGCCATGGAAACTCAGTTTGCAGAGCTCACCACTGCAAACACGGAATGAATGGCCAGGTCAGCACCCGAGATTAAAGGGGAGGGAAAGAGGCAGTTGAGCAACTGTTTGCTGAACTCATTTCAGGAGCTTTCCTGGAAGAGTCCAATATTCCAAAAAATGGATTGTAGAGTTTTCAGTTAAAAGCAGAGTGAGGATTTCCCTTATTTGAGAAAAGGTTGTATCTTCTGGATGCATTCAATGAAGAACAGCAGCAGAGCTGAGCTAAGTATTGATTTAACTTCAGAACAACCTTAAAAAGATCTAAAAGAGGTTTAATGATCAGCTGTATCCTGAAAATGAATCCCAGAGGCCTTATCGTTTAATGTAATGATTTACACAAATCAGCCACCAGACTATGAGTTCTACTTGGGGTTGTGATTTTGATCATTGTGAGACAAAACTCATAGCCAGGTTTTGACTGTGCAGATCTATTGGTTAGCTAATCCTAGATGTGTTAAAGATATGATTGAATGTTTCACCACCTGAAAAATAAAACTTTCCTTGCAAGATCTAACAATGAAGTTAGCAGCAAAGTATATTTTGAAAAGCAGCTCTGGGGTTTTTTTATATATATCTGAAACTATATATTTTTTCATTGGAAGTCCCATATCTGGGGAATACCCTGTGATTTGAGAGACCTTCTGCATCCTACTCTTTTATGGTCTTCCTTATTACGTAGAACAAATTCCTCTGTTCCAGGACTTTAGAGAAACATGGATGTATTCTCCATAGCCTGGCAGTATCTACTTCAAGGGCTGCTTGTATGTTTTGAAATACTCAGCTGGAGGCTGGGCACCTGGGAGCTCTGCACTGAAACCCAGTGTAGATGCATAGAACATACCTTGAGAGCCAGGAGTGTGATTCATCACCTCAAACTTTAGACCTGGAGGGAGCAGAGATAGCTAATGTGCTTTTATTAATTTCTTGCTTAAACCATTGTTCTCAGACGCAGCTGTGAATGACACGCTCAGCCAGGTTAGAAGGAAAAGCTATTCTGTGAAAGCCTGGGAGAGCCACAGTGCTCTGGTAGTGAACCAACCTACTCAATACCAATGTCCTGAGTGCTCTCACTTGGCTGTGGTTTTCAGCCAATTATGCACCCATTTTGGAGAACTTCTGTTTAAAACTTATGTCCTTAACAGGGAAACACAGTATTAAACTCAAAATTGAACCCATGGATCCTTTTCCAGACAGTAAAACATTTTCTCTCTTGGTGGAAGAGGCTGTGGTTTGACATTCTTAGTTCTTCATAAATCCAAGTTAACCAGTTCTTTTTATCAGAGTTATTCTTATTTTCAATGAGGCAATTGCTTTATAGTGCATTCAAGTATCTTGCCAAGGTTAAACTGGTTGGTCATTCTGAAAGTTTCCCATTTCTGCATAATGCACCATGTCAACATTTCTCTGGTGCTCTGGGACCTCACAAACCCTCACGAGTTTCTAATGGTTCAGCAGTTGTTCTGCTTAAGATGAAAACTGATTTTCCCAAATCCTCCCTTGTGTTGGTCTAATGTGGAGAAGTTTGAAGGTTTAAAACTCCACTGAATGAAAAACTGAAATAGGGAAGAAGTTCTGGAAATGAAGCAAAGTCAACTTTCACAGTTTTTATGAGAAGGAAGCCCTGCATCTGCGGGCACAAAACAGAAGAGGAGCAGGTTATGTGAAGCTGGGCTTTAGCAGTGAACACAAGAAAACATCCAAAACTCATGCAATGCCTTTTATCTGTGTGTAGCAGCACACTGCAGAAATGTGAAATAGAAGAGGGGGAACTGCAAAATTTGATCTCATAATTTTGATGTTAGAACCATATATGCAAAAGTAGATTTGTAGGTTCTGTATGGGCACTCTCACCTCTGCAGAGGTGCCATGGAATCTTGCCTCTCAGGGGCACACACAAACCTCAGCCCCCTTGTTACTCTGATCCCCCTGAGAGAAGGGAGGAAAATGTTTGTTTTCTTTTGTTCATATCCAAAGGGATCTGAACAAAATTTTTCACTCAGCCTGTGGTCCGATATGTAAAAGTTCACGTGCATGTGCATCTGGCTCACTCTAGCTGGGATGCCTCAAAGCTGCCTCTTCTGCTTATAGAAATGTAAAAGTTTCTTGCTAAGTACTCTAAAAAGGTCCCTTAGACCCTCATTTACATATGTTTTTTATTATCTATATTTTTGCTTTTCATGGTTTATCCTCCCCTCCCAAAACTTGCCACTATCCCCCTTCTTAACCTGCCTGACTAAAAGCTGACCTTTTCTGATTAATTGTTCCAACTCCTCTTCAAGTCACCAGTCAGAAGAGTAGCTGTGCCTATTTGGTTAAAGGAAGACATTTAATACCAAATTTTGTCTTTCCTGTGTTTAAAAGTATTTTTTCCTCTGCCCTCACCAAAGATGAAAAGATGACCCTACAGAGCAAGAGTCTCTATTAGATCAGCCATTGGAGAGGAGGCAGGCTGGGTTTTTCATTTGAGTTTATTTTGTTTTGTGCTTAAATATATTTTGTTAACCCATGTTGGAAAAAAAAAGGGAGGGAGAAGTTGCTAAAAGAAGGGCAATTGTGTCCTCCCACTGGAGTTCAGCCTACAAGCTACCCTTTCTTAGGAGCTGATTTGATTTCCCTTGGATTTTGCTTCTGCAGGCAGGGTGTTTTATCTGCCTTTTAGCCTTTGACCCAGAGGCGTGACCTTTTCATTTTTATCTCTTTTGGAGTAAGCCTGGGCCCTGTCAAAGTTCCTTGAGAGACTAATGGTAAGTGCAGAGCAAGAAGGGTCATTTCTGACAGTAAAGAGGACTGCTGCAGTGGGTGATGGTGAGATGCCTCCAGGCTGCTCTCCAGGACAGGTACCTGTGCTCCTGCAGCCCAGGCAGCCCTCTCTGACACCAAGCAGCAATGACAGCCCCAGAGCAAGCAACTGAAGGGTAATCCCCACTAAACCTACCTTTGCCTCCCACCCTAGCAATACAGCAGCAATAAATAAAAGCATAATCACTTCCAGGAGTGATGCTTGCTCAATTCCCTCTGTTTAAGGCAGTCAGATTTAGTCTAGATATAAAACCATTCATGGAAATAATATGCAGCTGTTACTATTAGCCTTTATGTCTTTAACTCTCCCTTCTCTCCATAAAGAAGTCTTTTCTGTGTCCTTGAATGCAAAATGCATTGAGCTTTAAAAATATACGTTCATTTCTTTTATTTAAAGGACCCACAAAACCTAAGTTCTGGGATGCCTTAGAGCAGCAACAACATCGACAGCACCCTCTCTCACACTGCCTGAAGAGGATAGGGAAAATCAGCACAAGAAAGATGTATTTGTGACACAGAGCTGCTTGGGAGGTCTCCTACCAGGAACCTTCCGATGCTGCAGCAGGAAGCGAAGCTGCCGAAGTGACGTGATTGAGTTTCCCCTTTGGGGAGCTGGTATGTGTTTCAGAGCCTCAGCAGGGACTGCTGCAATGGGTACTGTTCATCCTGCTCAGGACTGGGGGACGGTAACGGTGCAGGAGCCGTGGAGCTCACCCTGCCTCAGGGTACTTCACGATGCATCTGTATGTGTGGAACACACACTCCTTCAGGCTGTGCCATTTCCTGACCTCAACGGAGAAGAGAGAAAGGAAAAGTCGAATAACAGTTACACGCTGTGGGATTCCTCCTTCTGTTTTGGAAAAGAAAGTGCAGGAAGGAGTCAGAGAGCCAGGGAAAATGAGTGAAGTGATTTTTGTGCTTTTTTTTTTTTTTTTTAATGCTGTCCCGGTGTGGTTCCAATGGGTGTGTGTTTAGATCACGGCTAGTTTTGAAAAAAAGGGTGCAGAAAATCCCTTTAAAAGAGAAGATCCTGAATCAAGGGAAGTCTGTCCAACACACATTATGAGGAATGAAGTCTGGAGATCCCCAGCGCGGGGAAATGTGGGGAGGTGATGTATTCTGTTAGGGAAAGGGAGAATTTTCAAATATTTGTTTTTCATTTAAAAAATGCCGACATAAATTTTCTGTGGAAAGGAAGGATTTTCACAGAATTTGCTCACAAAGAATAGAGCTACTCTCTATAAAAATCTTTCCAGTTTTAAATGTAAACATTTCCGTCTTGTCATCCTAGAGGTGAGGAGTGTAATGATCAGGTAGCCTCTGGAGGGGGGATGTGGATCAGGAGTGCCATCATTACAGACATGCCTGGATATAGCTGCAAACTGGGGCATAGCATGTGTTCACTATCCTGAAAGAAACACAGGATAACAAAGACTAGAGAGTCCTCTAGCTCACTTGTGCCCAAAAGCCACTTTGTGTACGTGCAGTGGCTCAAGTGGACCAGAGCCCACCAGAGTAGAACCAGTCACTCGTTATTAACACAGCCCAACAAAACCAAGATGCTTTGTTATACACAATGCTTTTGCTTTTTTCTTTTTTTCCTACAACACAAAATGCTCCTAAGCACAAAGATGGCTTTTACACCCTAATGCACATGGATCATTTCTTCATTATATTTCCAGTGTGTGCACTTTGGTGGACTTTATCCATCTGCAAGAACTCTGCTCTTCTCCCCGCTCAGCCCACTGTGTGCCAGAGGCTGGTGTTCATCCCAGATTCCAGAATGTGTCACACCAGTGGAACATGAATTATGTCTCGTGTTTGGGCATTGCAAAGTTTCAGATTTCCAGCTCATCACTTTGATTGTCACAGCGCTCCTATTTACCTTGTTGTTTTTATTAAAAATAAAAATGTTAAGGCAAGAAAAAGAAAGATTCACCCAGAAATTAACTATGAATGTCCAACTCTCAGTTGTACAGAAAACCCACTTTCCAATTATTTCTTAAAATAATTTTTTCAGGATTTTTTTACCCCATGGAAGATTTAAAAAAAACCAGCTTATTGAAACTTGTGGGCAGAGGTTTCATTTGGTTCACACTAATGATCTCCTTGAGGCTAATGTCTGAACTTAGCTTTAAGAAAACACTGCATTTATCATAAGGAGTTTGCCTTGCATGAAAAGTAAATAACCTTACAATAGTTAGGATTTGTTTTGGTAACTCATTGTAAATCAGTGTAAAGAAAAATACCGAACAATGAAAATTATATTTTGCCACTGTGGTTGATATCGAAGTTTTCAAATGTCTGATGATGATTTTATCAGCTCTTCCCTGGAAGGAAAAAAGCTTCTCCCATGTAAGCTACTCTCCAGAACTGGATCCAGCTGCACTATTCAATCTCTCCTTCTAGGTCTTGTATCTTTCTCCCTTGGAAGTTTCAGCCACCGCGAGATCACAATAACTTCTGACAAAGTTTGTATTGTCACTTCTTCAGGGTAGGATTGAGGCTGGGTGCCTATTGCTGTTCTCTAGATGAGTGTATGTATCCTTATGATGAAGTGATCCCCAAGACCACAAACCCACAATGCTTCCTTCTTCGCCACCAAGGACTTTATTAAAAGCAACTGACTCCTTTAAACAAAAATGTCCCATGTACCAGACAGAAGTGGAGAAGCGTCCAGTTTGGCTCTGGAAAAGCCTGGGTACAACTCCCAGCTCTGCCACATAGCTTTTCTGCAAATAATTGTACTTCTTTACACCCTACTCATAAAATGGAGATGTAAAAATTGTCAGTCACAAAAATGGTGTCAAGTCTTGCCTCAAAACTTGCCATGTCACCAAACTGCAATTTGTTTACCATCTGAACTTGAGCCTGTGGGATGTGAAAATTTGAGCTATTCTCAATAATTTTTTTTCTGAAACCGCTTAGTTAAAAAGATCTTGGGCAACAGGCTTTTGGCAAAATGGGATCACATGATGAAATTCCCAAAGCTGGCTCATGGGACATCTCTGCCGATCTTCAGGCTTTAGACCTGACATGTACCTGACAAGGGTGTTAGCTGGAGTTTTGGGTTCAGAGTCATTTTTATATGGAGCAAGCCAGAAACTAGACCTTGTTAGGGATGCATAAAAATGCTTGCTGGGATATTGTACTTCATTTGGGCATAAACCTGTTACTTGTTGGCAAAAGGCTTTAGATGATGCCCACTGCCTCCTTGCCAAAGGACTTTATTTACAGCAGTGCACTGGGGAACGCTGAATTTCTTAAAGCACAAAGGCTCCTCAGATCTGTACTTGTTCTGGCTTTGTCAGAGACAAGTATTCCAACATCAAATGCATTTTTGCAATCCCCATTGCAGACACTTAATTGCAGGATGATTCAGGGCTCTCTAAGCAGCCAAATTTCCCTATACAGTCAAAAAGGAGCAGCCTCCCCAAGGGTGTTTCAAAGCACAGCTATTGGCTGCCCAGTGCTAGACAGTATGACTGTCTCCTTACAAAATAATTCAGCCTCTCACACGAAAACCATGATTCAGGCTGAAAAATAGCAGGACTTCTTAAAAACAGAAAAGGTAATTCTGTTCCCTTTTCTTAGAACACTCATGTCAGGGCTTCAGGCTGCTCCTCTCAGAGCAATGAGAAATGGAAATGATGGCAACTCATTTTCAATGTGATTGAACTGCATGTGGGCACGTGGTTCCTGACTTTGAGCCTCCTGCAGTAAAAAAACCTGATATATTACAATAGAAAAGTTCAGAAAACAGCTGATGGAGAGGTCTTCTTGCTTTCCTGTTCATCTGGCAGCTTGGCAGCCTGTAGTCGGGTCTGGCTGGGAAGCCCTGAGGCTATGGCATCAATGGATGAGAACCTCTGGTTGGCAGTCTGTCAGAGTGCAATGAGCAGGGACCGTGGGCTTGGTCCTCCTGGGGACATGTTCCCAAATTTGACATGAAACAGGACTTTTTCCATGGATTGCAGGAGAACTTTATTCTTTTCCATTTCCAAAAGGATCCCACAGGGCTGGATCTTGCAGGGCTCTGAACACAGATAAGGTGTGATCCAAGTACCCGATGCACACAGAGAACAGGGTCCACTTTGGTCTTAGCTTATTGTAATTACAGATTTTCAGCTTCAGTGAGGGCACCACTGCCTTGCTCTTCCCCAAGACAGCTTTCCGTTCAGTTATGCCAAACACTGCTTGGGGATTAAAGGTTGATTTTCCAATCCTGTTCTTGGAAATTTGGTGCCACAGCTTTGATAATGCTAGTTTGCAATGTTGCCTCTTTTACACCATATTTTATATATTGTCTTCTCTTGATGATATTCAGTCTGGTGATTAGCACTTATGGACTGTATTTCTTGGAATATACAGGGATTTCAGGCAAACAAAGTGAAAAGAAAATAAGAGAAAACCAAAATTGGTTCTGGAAGTAGTCATTCTGTTATCAGAGTGTAAAAGGCAGCAGAAGGCACATGGAAATTTTCATTAGCCTTTGGAGGGACATGAAGTTTTGGTTTATAAGGACCTATCATTATTTCAGGTTACATAAGATGAAAGACTTTGAGGATGTGATCATCTAGTCCCTCCCCATTCCATAAGCTGTCTTCATTTTTGGTGTGAGTAGATCTATAACCTGTAATTCCCATAAAAACTCCATACATTATTTTTCATTCTAGCAATGCCACTGATGAAACTAAAACCAGTCTGTTTCCTAGGATAAAGTGCAATAAATGCTTTATATAACATCTTCCCTATAACATAGCCTGAGGAAAACTTGACAATGAGAAGTGGAGTAGACAGGAAAAATTTGGGGTAACATAACATTCATATGGGCAGTGGAAGGAAGTTTTGTACATTATAGGAAGGCTATATATAGGCTGAGTCAAGACAATGGTGGTAGAAGTGGGAAATGTGCAATGAGAAATAGGTTTTTTTCTGATAAGCAGAGAAATGGAGAATAGATTTTGGGATCCAGGTTCAAAAAGGTGAAAACTGAAGAAGCAAAAGAAGTAGTGAGACAGCAGATCAGGGAAAAGACATGAGGCAGAAGGACTGAAAAAAATGTCAGTGTCTGGGGGTTCAGAAAATAAAGATTTTGAAAATTAAGGATGGCTTTGGCACTGGAGGGAAAACCACTGAACAGGAGAAAAATGTTCTGTTTCCAGCACTCAGACAGCACACCAATCTCTCTTTTCTTTGAGATACAGGATGATGAGAGATTGTCTGAACCTGTCTGCATCAGGCAACTCTCTGAACACATTAATACGATGGATTTGATCTGATTCATTTTAGATGAAGAAAGCTTAGGAAGCTGAAGATCATAAAATTACAGGATTGCAGAATTATTTAGGTTGGAGAAGACCTCCAAGATAATTGAGTCTCTTTGATCACCACCATGTCAACTAGAGCAGGGCACTAAGTACCACATCCAGTAATTTTTTGAACACCTTCTGGGATGGTGACTCCATCACCTCCCTGGGCAGTCCATTCCAATGCTTAACAACCCTTTCCATGGGAAATTCTTCCTGATGTCCAACCTGAAGCTCCCCTGCCACAGCTTGAGGCCATATCCTCTTGTCCTGTTGCTGGCTGCTTGGGGGAAGAGGCCAACCCCCACCTGGCTACACCCTCCTTTCAGGGAATTGTAGAAAGCAAAAAAGTCTTCCCTGAGCCTCTTTTTATTGAGGCTAAACACCCACAGCTCCCTCAGATGTTTCTCACTGGACTTATTCTCTAGACTCTTCACCAGCTCTGTTGACTTCTGTGCACACACTCCAGAGCCTTTCTTGCAGCAAAGGGCCCGGAACTGGACACAGGACTCAAGGTGCAGCCTCACCAGTGCCGAGTACAGGATGACAATCAGTTCCCAAGTCCTGCTGGCCAAGCTATTTTTGATACAAGCCAAAATGTTACTGAACTTCTTGGCTACCTGGGCACATGCTGGATCATGTCCAGCTGCTGTAAACCAGTTCCCTCAGTTCCTTTTCTGATGGGCCACTTTCCAGCCACTCTGCCCCCAGCCTGTAGAGCTGCAGGGGTTGTTGTGACCCAGGTGCAGGACCCGAGACTTGGCCTTACTGAACCTCACACCATCGGCCTTGGCCCATTGATCCAGCCCATCCAGGTCTAATGATGAAACGAACCAGCTGGCATTCACTGGATGCATGTGGCTGGACAGTCCTTCTCTTAAACCCAGATCTTCTCTCACCACAGGAGCTTCTGACATTTGCCTTAAAGAGCACTGAGCAGTGCTCTCAGAGGAAAACCCAAGCTTTTCTCAAACACACTTGGTTTTATGCACTGAACACAAGGCTCAGCAGGCACGGTTGCTGACAACGTGATGTAAGACAAAAGATGGCTATGAAAAGCTGCGGCATCTGGGACCCTGCTTCTAAAGTGCAGGCATCCTCCCAAGCCTGGCCTTATGGAGAAAAAGGCAATCTGAACATTTTTCCCCCAGCAGACCCCCTGCAGCAAACAGTCATGAGCCCATGACAATTTTAATATAATTTTGATTTTGATCTGCCTCTAATTCCTTTTGATCCTTAAGACTAAGCTTTGTTCTAATTGTGTATGTGTGATGCAGGTACTGTGGAGCTGCTCTCTTTTAGAGGACTCAACACTGGGCCTGTACCTGATAAAGTATGAAAACATCCTGCTGCCTACTCTGTCAAGAGGTTGTTTCTCTGTGAAAATTCTTTCTCTTAATCTTTGATTTATGATTGTCTGAGAAAATATTCTAATGAGCATTGAAACACTGAACAGGACTCTTCCTTGGGGGGAGATACTGCCACCCTGATGCTGCAGTCCCTTTTCTGTGCCCTCCTCACAGCCTAACTGCTTGATGTCAGAAAATCCTGGATGAAAGGGGGAGTCTAGTTCTCAGGAGAAGAACAAAACCTGACTCATTAAGTGCTCTTAATCTCACAGTAAAGTTAATTTATATTTTCTTTTTGTCTCAGCTGCTGAGAGTATTCAAGTGACCTCTGCCTCTAAACATTGGACATTACCATTTTCATTCTAGCATCCCCATGTCAAAGACACAATTGAGCTTTCAAGGGAAATCTGAGAAACAGAAGCAAAAGAGATAACAGAGGCTTCTGAAATGGTGGTGGTGACAGCCCCGCTGGCTTCAGTGCATTTGAGTCCTCCCTACTGAGAATTTTTCTCACCTTCACAAAAAGGACCAGTATCTATTACAGCCACATGTGTCGACTCCACAGATGCACCCTGTTGATTTGGTGAACTTTGTGTACCTGATCTGCTGGTGTTCAGAAGCCCAGACACAGACAAGGTGTTCTTATTATTCAAGCCTCCCCTGCTCAGGTGCTCTGTGTTGCTGCTGTAACTCAAGCCCAAAAGATTTAGTGCTGAAGACCCCATCTACCACCAGCTATAATGCTGGTCATTGTAAGCTTCTCCATGGTGGCAGTGGGGCTGCCCACAGAGGCAAGCTCTGTCTGCTGGCTGGGCCCACTTTAAAATAAAATCACAGTAGGGCTGGAGAATATGGCAAATATTTTGAAGGATGCTGAGGTTTTGAAAGACTGAGGCTAATCATGCTTTCTAGCTGAAGGTACAGCTTCTTCTGCTACAAACCATTGAAACTGGATAAATTCAGTAATCAGGCTTTCATATTACTTGAATCTTACAACATCAATGTATTTGCAAACAATCTGAAGAAATGGGCTATGGCTGAGATGACAACGTTCATTGATGGGATCATCTTAAGAAAGCAAATTTGACCCAGTGAGACACAGAGGAATCTCACAGTCCTGAGTGACTGGGTGACAAAGTGATAAGTTGAGCTATGTAACCCTAACAGGTAAAAAGACATGCTCAGGAGGCTGGGCTGTGTAAATAACAGTGTAAGTACCTAGTACAGTGCAGCCAGCAGATTGAAGGAAGTGAGGCTAATTAGACCATATCTTGAACACTCACTCCAGTTTTGGGCTCCCAGTATAGGAAAGACTTGGTTACTGTGAGTCCAGTGGAGGGCCACCAGGATGGTGGCAGCTGAAATGCCTGTCCTTCAAAGAGAGTCTGGAAATCAGGGTCCATCTAGTCTGGAGAAGAGATGGCTTTGGAAGCCTTCCAAAGTATATCCTGGCTTTGAGCAGGCTGTTAGGTTGGATGGCCTCGAAAAATCCAGCCTGAGCTATCCTGCTATTCTATAATCTTTAGGAAAGTTAGTTGCAGTTATTAGTTTTATTTAAACATCAGCTTCATGTGTGGGAGCAATCACAGTAAGTATACAGAACATTAGAAATTAATAGCAAGGGGACAAAGGAAAAACAATGATTTTCAACATAAATAAGAGGTGTGCCTGTATCATGAACAGCATGTGCAAACCTGTTCTCCCACTGAACAAAAAGGATAGAACTAGAAAATGTGGGTGTAAAGGAAAGAAGGGTAATTAAAAGTTTGAAAATGAGAGTAATTAATCTAGAGCTATTCTTTCTGGAAATAAGGTAACAGGGGAGTTGTAATAAATAAAGTCATGATTATCATGAGAACATGAAAGAAACCAGGTGGCAAGCTCAAAACAGACAAAGTGAACAATATCTGTGTTGTAGATAGAATGTCTCAAGAAAGCAGCGGGCTTGTGATTGGATAGGAGGAAAGGCTGGATTCTGTGGACATGATGTCAAGATTTTCATGCAAGTTTTTCAGAAAATGAAGAAAAAATTAACAAAGAAAACGAAGAAAATCTAAATAAGAATACATGCCAACAATACTGCTATTCAAATGAATCTAGACAATGCACATATTTATCAGTTCACAAGTTTATTAAAGAATGGCTTCACCTTCACTTAGTGTCAGTCAGTACAGCTTCCTGGAAACAACAGGTTAAAATTCTACTATATGAAAATCAGAGCCTTTGCTACAGAACTCAGGACTAATTTATTAGTGTATATAGCATACGCCTATTTATATGTTTATAGGGATGCGCCTTCTAAAGGGTGTTTTTCATTTACCTGGTATTTACCTGGTTGTGCTTGTGTGGGGCGGACAGGGCAGGTGGCAAGTGGGGTGCTGGCCTGTGGCCACGTTTGCAGACAGGGGTGCTGCAGCCCCTCCTGCAGCCCTTGGGGCAGACCCCATTGCTACCTTCTTATCAGTGGAACTGCGTGTCATGGCTGCCTGACGGAGCTCACATGCCATGGCTGGAAAAGCCAGTGCTGCACATGGAGCTGGCTGCATCACACGTTTTCCCACAGCATGAGCAAAGACATTCCCAGTCCCAGCAAATGTAAGCCTAAGTCCTAGGATTGCTACTGTTTTCCTGCACTTGATTCACTTGCGCAGGGTTTTATTTTTCTGTCCCCTCCAAATGAATTTTTAAGTCCAATGGAAATTCTGCAGGTTTTTTTCCCTGAAGTTCTCCTCTTCATGCAATTTAAAATTTCTTCTGTGTGAGTTTACTAGCAAATTTTGTCTCTGCATTTTGGAGTAAGCAGGTCAGACCCAAAACTGAAATTTAAGTAATATATTTTTTCACCCCCTGAAATCCAGATCACTTCTTCATGCAGTTCACCCAGTGTACAGTTCACATAATGATTACATTTTGATTGAAGTCTTATTAAAAATCTTTGATGGTAACAGACATAAGAACACCCATAAAAAAAATAAAACCGATCTACAAGGGTTTTGTGAAAACCTTTGATTTCTGATCTAGTTGGTTGCTCTTGTATGCCTAATAGTCCCAGTTTCATCCCAGACTAGGTTTAGATGGGCTTATAAAATAAGAATATTTTATTACTCACACATTCCCATTTCTACACACTGGACTGAATTCAGACCCCTTTGGTGCCAAGCCCAAAACAAATTGAAAAAAAAAAACCCAAACATCTCAGTTTGAAGGTAGATTCTGCTTCTTAACTCAGTACTGGGAAGCTTACATTAAAGAAAGAAAAAAAAGCCATTATAGCTAGACCTTTTAATTTTATTCCACATCTTTAAATTTTCTCTTCCAGCTTTGAATAGGTTCAGTCTCAGATAGAGCTGATCTCCTTATTATAGATGGAAACTTTGGAGCTTTATCCCCTGACAGAGAGCTGAAGGTGGAGAGCCTGTAAACTTTTCCATGTAGCACAGGAATATGGGGAGAGAAGAATTCAGAAAGGAGACTCAGGGCCTTTCTTAGGAACTTGAAATCCTGGCAAGCAGTTCCTTGAAGTTGTAACTGAAAATCAATCTGATATATAATTAAATTCTAGTCATCACATATGCACCAACCAGTCTCTTCAGCTCTTAGGCACGGCAGCGGAGGAGCGGGGCTATCGATCCGGGAGGGCTCCTGCCCCATCAGCAGCACTCAGCGGCTCCGCGGGGCTGCCCCGACGCGCGGCTGGCGGGCGGTGCCGCGCAGCCCCAGACTGCAGGACAAACAGCCGACTCCAGCCGAGGTGTCCAATATTCCCTAATCATTTAAGTGCATTGCACAGCGAGCCCGGGCTAGTCCCACAGTCTCCGTGCTGCCATCAGTCTTTCCAATAAATGAGCTTTGAGCAGGCTCCAGAGAGAAAAGGAAAGGAGGCTGATCAATTCTTTCCAATATTAGGTTTTCATTTTAACTTCTCCCCCACAATGGCTACTTGGGTTGGGTGCTCTGTAATTATATTCATCAAGGTCTGTCGACATAAATTGACAGCCCTTGTTTAAGGCCATAGCTCTAGTTTGTTTACTAACTCAGAGAGAGAGAGACAACTAGCATTGATTATTTCTTTTAAGAAGAGGAACTAGAATGGTTTTCTTTCAAATTATTTAGTGTTTCTAAAGTTAAGCTATGCAATTTATACATGACTCTTGCTGATCTCCCTTTACTCCTGACAAAGAGAAAAATTATCTTGTCTGCTACTCTAGACACTTTTGATATTAGCATTAATATTAACTGACTTGTATTCCTCTTCAGTGCTACATTATTAATTTGTCTACGTATTTACAATGCGCTCATCATTGTATGCTTTGAACCCTAACAAAGTGTGCGTGTTCACACACTGCCAACACAGAAACCCTTGCTAATGTAGGAGTAAAATAACATCAGTAAACATCGCTCTTGTACAGAACAGGAACAAACTATCTAAATGGAAAACTAACCATGTCTGGTAGAACTAATGGGATTCTTCAAAAATGTCAATGAATAGCTGAGCAGGGGAACTGATTGACATTATTTACTTGACTTTCCAAAAGAGCCAGTGATAGACTCTCTTAAAAAGCCTCTAAGAAGGTAGGCATGAGGAAGGGGGGAAGAAACAGCCCAAATCAAAAAGCAGCAAGAGCTGGGTTGAGAGCAAACCTGTGAGTCCTGGCTGGTAGATGGGGGTTGCAGGCACTTGCCTGTTAAGACACCTCCCAGTCCTAATTACAGGGCTGGTTTTCATACTTATAATTTTAACTGTTCCTGCAGAAATTTTCCATGCTGGTGCCTGCCCCAAGCTGGCTTGTTGTCTCTAAAAGAATTGTCCCTTCAAAACCAATCCAGCTCCCATAGCAAGAGAGTTGTGGAAAAAAATGTATTTCTTTGCTTCTTGAAAGGACAAGCAAACAAACTCCAGTAACTTTTTGTCTGAGACTCCAGTGCCCCCGTGCTGTGTCTGGATTGTGTGGGAGGAGCAGCAGTGCTGCAGTGGAACCTTGCCCCCCCGGACTTCTGCATCCTCCTTATGCCTGTACCCTGCCTCTGTCCTCGCTGCTTATACTGTCCCACCATCCAGCATCCCAGCAGTGCTGCCTGGTGTGGGGAAGCCCATAAAAGCAGGAATGTGATTAAGTGCAGTGAGGTTGCTATTGAGACAGCTATGATTCAGTGGAGGGACAAACTTGTCCTGGTGTTGAGCATGACTCTGAAAGCAGGACAGGCCATGGGGCCCAGTCAAGCAGCCGAGTGTGGAGAGAAGAGAAGACCTTATATGTGTCCCTGGGGACAATGAAAGGATTCAGGAAAGGACAGCAACGACATACAGCAATTGTTTTATATGGGTGTTCTTCTGCTGTGGGTAGAGCTGCTAAAATGTGTCCTTGGACAGCAGCCAAGCTGAACTTTTGCAGGACATTGCTCTCATGTGAGTTGTTGCGTTAATCCTCTGCCTTAGGAGGAGAGGCATGAGCTTCCCTCTACTCCTGCATTTTTGCTGTTGTTCCCATAGTAATTTTCCTTCCCCTGCTTTCTTTTCCTGTGTTTCCCTGCTCATCTTAGAGGCAGTTCTGTGGGGTTTTTTAGGGATGGGTTAAACCCTGCCTTTAAAGGGACTAGTTAGGGACAGGTTAAGCTGAGTAGGTAAGAGGGAAAATGTCAGAAAAACAGAGATGGGGAAAGGAGAGCGATTTGGGAGATGCTGTGACTGCATATTGGGCAGACTGATGCTGTGATGGGGCCCTGAGAAGCAGGGCTGTGGTCAGCAGATGCTCAAGGAGACAGCTGGGGAAAAGGCAGCCTGGAGCAGAAAGGGTCAAGCCCTGGCTGAAGTGGGCTATGGCACATTTCCCTCAAGAAACCAAGATTGCTCAGTTTCATCATTTGTCTGACATCCTCATGCAAAGCGCTGCATGCTCAGTGACTTTCCCCTGCTCTGTTAGGGCTAATGTCTTGCTACCCATGCTTTGGTTTCTCAGGCTGCTGGAATCCATGTACCACACACAGCTGTCACTGGGGACTGCACCAGTGTCACGAGGATGCAGCCCAACTGTTCTATTTATTGCTTTTTCCAGAAGGTCCCTGCTGAAAAAATCAGTGTTAAGAAAAAAAGTGCAAAAATGTTACTTGCAGTACTAAATTAAATGTTTATGATGCATAATTATGTTTTTTTGCAATGCTTTTTCAGGACATTGAATATTTCACTAGTTTGTGCTGAAGTCAGTGAATAGTTCCTGCAAGAATAAAGCTAAAAGGAAAGTTGGCACTATTTCCTTTTGCCAGTTAAATATGAACTTGAAGCACTGCATTTTCCTATACTTCCCTACTTAAATGAAAATAATAAGCTTGCACAGGAAGCTTTGATTGGATTGAACAAAATTATCTTCTGGTGAGGAATAGCCCCATTTTCCAGCTGATAAGGTAGGGCTCAGAGTCCAGCGAGGGACTACCTGCTGAATTTGGGGCACCTACCTGAGATGCCAGGACTTTGATCTTTTAGCATTTGACATCAGAGTGTATTCCATATGTGCAAAGCACAGTTTACATTGGCTTTGTTCATGACTGAGAGCTTGGGAACTTTAGCAAATCAGATCCTAAATTGCATCAGGCCTGGAAGAGGGACAATTCCAATTTCCTCTTCAATGTATGTGATAGCTCTGAGAACCTCAGGCTTTCTCTGATCATGGTCCCTGTACTGGGGCATCAGTCCTTTAAAAAAAATAATACTCATATTTCTAAACAAAACCCAAGGATCCTGAGGCCTGAATCCCATGAAGTGTGTTTTGCTGCACAGTGAGGATTCCCCATGGGCAGCTGAAATGCCATTCCTTTTCCTTCTCATTAAGACGATGAATAGCGCTTGGGTTTGTGTAGGCTGCCTGAAAGGAAACGTGCAGAGAACTAAGGATTTTTATCTTGACCCTTCCCAGAAAATTCAAGTCCTCAGTCACAAATTAGAAATGAGCCCAGGGGCTATGGAAATACCAAGCAAAAAGGGCTGTAAAATTGTTTTCCTTTAAAAGGAATGGAAGACTGTAAGCAAACCCTCTTGAGCATCCTGTAGAACTTTCTTATGTGCTCACTAGAAACAGGTCTTTCCCCTGTCATATTCTCAAGTGAGATTTTGTGTAACTTCTTTGACTTGGTTGCAACTGCTGTTTAACATGTTTGGAGAGGAGTCATGCAGGGGCAGCGTGACTTTTTGGCCTCCTATATGAACATAGAATCATAGAATTATTTGTGTTGGATGGGACCTTTAAAGGTTATTTAGTCCAGCCCCTGAGCATTTTGAGTAGAATCTTTTGGATTAAGTGATCAGACTAGAAACTCCCCACTAGAAAGAGCCAATTCTTTGTCCTCTGCTTGCTGTGCTCCATTTCGGTACAGGGCCCACTCTTCCATTTTTGCAGTCATGTCCATAGCCCTGTCGTTCTCCCATGTTGCAGTCCAGGAAAACACTGCACCAGCAGCTCCTTAGAGCGTACTTCACTGCCACCAGTCTGGCCAGGTATCTTTTCCCCCTTGTAATGCTTTTTTTCATTGCTAGCTGTTCCTCTTTCTACAGAGTATCATCTTCTCTTGACAGAAACCAGATATTTCTGAAATTTGCTATCAAGTCTTGGCTCTCCTTAAAAAGCTTAAGCAATAAAATCATAGAACCTGGTGCTTTTCCTTTTCTAGTGAATGGGCACAGAATATAAATTACCTCTCTCTCAAGTTCCTCTACCTGGCTCAGTCAGTTTTGGTTCTGATGAAGTCTAAACCTCTGGATTTGAATAGGGATTTATATGGGAGTTGTTCCAGGTTTAAGTGTAGCTGCTTGTGCCCTCCCCCAACACCATTTCTGTTTGCTTCAACTTCACTTGAGTCATTTGTTTGCCAGTCACTTTCTCTCTCCACTTCTGGAAAGCCATTAGAATTGATTTCTGTAAGTATTTTAAATACTTCTGCTGGTCCCTGTAGGGCTATCTCGGAGTCTGCATAGATTGCTGTCAGTTGGGATGGTACTGGAAGATGCTGCATTCATACCAAGGGAGAAATCCCTCTTCCCATATCCTTCTGTTTCACATTTTTTCCCCAGGCTTCTAAGCAGAAAATTTTCCTGATCCTTTGAAATAAATAGTCAGTGGAAATAAATATGAAATCTGGGCTCCATGGAAATCAATAGCAAAAAGCCTGCTTGACTTCAAAGGGCCGACCTAGAAGCTTAATGGCACTAGTTTAATGCTGCACATAGGATAAAATCCACTTGTGAACCATGTACTGTTCCTGAGGAGCTGAGGGCTATAGCGTGACATTGTTACTATCTGGTTTAGTTGAAACAGAACCTCATTTTTCTCATGGCTTGGAAAATTGTGGACGTTGTCATCCTTTTCCTATAAGTAAGCTAATCTTTTTATTGATATAGTGCACACCAAGCACCACAGTGATTTGCGATGTGGGAAAGGCTTTTGTTGCAATTTCAGCATGGCCCTGAAAGCAGCTTCAGTGACAGAAATGGAAAAACCAGTTACACACGCCGGCTCATTATTCTGAGAGTTCCTCCAAATGATATGAAGGAGTATAAGCCCTACAATACAAAGAGATTGTGGAAAATCTGTAGGCAGCATGTGAATCACCTTTGTCATGCTTCTTTATGGCACACACGGCACCACACTCTTTATTTAAGCCAGCGCCCTGCAGATCAAATCCATTTGGAAGAAAACTGATTGGTTCTGTGGAGCTGCTGGACATGAAAAAAATAGGTGTGTAAGACATGCCTGCAGTTGTCTTTGAAAATGTCAAGGCAAAACAGGGGCATTAGAAAGACTCCAGAATCTGGATGTGAGGATTTAGCTTTTGTCCTAACTGGACTTGGAAAGGTATTTCTGTAGTTTCAAGTTAACCAGTTCAAAGCCTTATTGCTTTGGGCCACATTTGCACAATGGAATTAAAAACACATATTTGAGGAAAAATGAAATCAAGCAGTTAATTACTAAGTTTCAGGATTTTTTTTTTCCAAAAGAGGAAGAAAAAGATAATATGAAATAAGATCTGGGTGGTAAAGCTATTCATTGAAACATTTTTGACATTCAGTCAAATGTCTTAAGTAATCTAACAAACTGGTGGGATTTGAAATTGCTTTTGTTCTTGTTAAGGCATTGTTCATCCCTGCCTGCATAGTCCTGCCTGCCCCACTTCTCTCTCCATAACAGCCCTGGGTTGTGAATGGTAGAGGAGTGCAGGAGAAGCCATGGAAAGGCCCATATGGCTTTCCTGCTGAAACATGCCTGCACTCCACCCAGGCAGAAGTATGTCTCAGCCAACTTACTAGCCGAGTTAGAATAGGCAGGTGGCAATGTCCATCCTTAGGTGCATTTCACTGTTTTTGTAGCCTGAAAAGTGAAATAGTTGCTGTAATGCTATTTCCTGCCTTACATTAGCAGCCAAAAGAAACCAGCATCTCAGTATGGCCATACTGGGAAATCCATCTTGGAGCTGCCCTGAGTTTATTGTCACTTTGTTTCTTGCCCAGACTACTGGGATATTAGGCTGGGCTTTGTAATAACTCCATCTTTGGGCCATGGTCATGGGATTTGCCAGCAAACACATTCTGTCCTTGGTGAGCAGTCACACCATGTGCATGGAGGTTTCAGCAGAACCTCCCACCCTGCAAAGGATATTTCTTCGAAGGCTGCTTCCTATCATGACTTCTGCTGCACCAGGCTGAGGATGGTCTCCCTTACTACTGCCTTTCCTGCCATTAGTGAGGGGACCATGTGAAGGTCTCCAAAATCAGAATGTGTTGTGTTAATCTTGGGAAACTGCAGACTTTTCAAGTTAGAGTTTTGAATTCACTTTGTTTCTGCCACTATGGCACCTAAAAATCTTGAAGGATTTTATCCAAAAGTCACACTTGACAGTTCTTTGTACATAATCTATCTATGGCCCATATGCATTTTTCATTCTAAAATCACCCTATTTTTGAAAACGATTTGCAGGAACGGCAATATCAGAATAAAATATTAAGTATGTATGCTATGGTAACGAATACTTTGTATAATCAATTATAGCCTAACGCAATTCAGACAATTTATATGATTTTCATATAGTGCTGTGGGTGCCACAGGTACTGTCTGACTATCTGCCAGAGACTCATTATAACATGGTGAGTAGCAACTGTGCAAGTTATATTGCAAAATGGAGGAAAAAAAAAGTTAAGTTCTAGCAAAGCATGTTTCTTAATTTCCTAAACTTTATGCTTATGAGTATTTGTTATGTACTCCAAAATCATTATGAATTTGAGCTTCACAGCATCATGGAAACATTTTGAAAAACTTGTTGAATCAGGTCTCAGCTGTAATTCTTACAATATGATCCAAAAAAAAAAAAAAAAAAAAAAAAATCGTTATTTAACATCGTTTTCCCTTTTAAATACAAAGGAACTGTCTTCTTAAAACTGTGATCTGATTCTTGATGAAATTTCTTCTCTATGTTGTTCTACATCCCAAAGTACAAACAGAAAAGTTTCTCCTGCTCTGAGCATGGAGAGGTACTTTCCCCAGCCAGCTTTGGACCCTGACAGCACACACGTTCACTCCAACAGCTTTATGTGGACAGGCAATGAACCGTTATTATTGTTGCAGGCTAGCAAACAGTGTAATGACACGTATTACCTGAAATCTCCATTGAAGTCTCATTTTTTAAAGAAGTGTGTGGGATAAAAGAAGTGATCCTGCTTTCCACATGTGGCACTTTGACCTGCCCAGTCCACAGCATTTGCTCTGTGTGCATCCCCTGTTGGGCAGCTTTGCAGGTGTAGTAGTTGTGTGACCACATTTTCCCTGTTCTTTTTGCTTTCCTGTCTGTAGTCCTATGAGACATCCTTTAAAATCTTTAAATTAGGGTTTCAGTGGGAAAACCCTGCTATTCAGCCACACGTGCATGCAAGTGCTGCTGCTTGTATTTTTTCTTGAGTCCTGCTGTCTACTCTTCCACTTAAAACTGACCCAAACATTTAATCTGTGATCACAGAATGCACCTGATACAATCACAGCATCGGTAAAGGGATGTGTGGAAACTATTTAAAGTATTTAAGCATATGTTCATGACATTTAGCAGCTGGAAACAACAAAAATCTCATGTGATCTTTGTATACTTTGCAGAACATATCCCCAGTTGGCAAAATGCCATTTCACTACTTGCCTTGCCCCACTCCCCAGCTCTTATCCCTTCCTCTGTTCAGTGGACCAACAAGTAAGGATTCGCAGCTTTCAAGGCTTTCTGCCTCTATGAAGGGTCTTTTTAAGACCAGGCAGATTGCAACAGGAAGACACAGAAATTAACATAATTTTCTCTACCTTTCTGAAGCTAATCATAGGGGTTTTTTTGGTGTCTTTAAATCACTGAATTTCATCAACAGCAAATGATAAGGGATGTCTTGTTTCCATTAGCGTTAATATCACAATTTTGCCTGATTATTCTTAGTACATAACTCAGTGGAAACAATGCATCTTTTGTAATAAAGCTTCTACCAGAAACCTTGGATGTTTTACAAGAAGGAAACATTGGCTAAGACTGCAACATAAAAATGTGGTATATGATTCCCATAGAGATGTATAGTATTAATACATGCTGCCATGCCAAAAACTTGCTGGTATACCACATCCAGAATGGGATGGATGAGGGAAATGTATTTTTCTGCTGCCTCTCCATGCCTTTTTTTTGCAAGTGAGAGAGGTAGTACAATATTCTCATGTAATAATATGCTTAAAATCACTTACGTTCAAATGAAGCAAAGCACTCCAAAGCATTCACTGCCTGCAAAAGTATGCCCTTATGGTTTCAATTAAAAGGAAGTTATTTGCTTTGTGAAACTTGGCCTGGATCTTTAATTCTTCCTCATTGTCTGAATACAGCTCTAAAAAGCTTCTGTATTTGAAGTTGCTAATCAGGGTTCAACTGGCAACAGTCATATGTCATGTCATATTACTTCACACAAATATTGATTATTCACTCTGGTCTGCAATGATGAAGGTTTCATATCATCTTCTTTCTGGCCTTTCTAATACACAGTTTAGGCACTCCACTGCCCATGAGTATTTTCATGTTTTCAAATGATTTTTTCTGGTACTTCCTGATGAAGTGGCAGTTTAATTTTTCAAATCATGGCATTGATTACATTAGTTTTGTGCCACGCATGGGCTATTGATTCTTTCCTCAAGAAATGAATATAAAAGCAAGCAGCAATGGCCAACTAGTCATTAATTGCAAACTTTCCTATACTCCTTAACTGTCTGGAACAGTAAGTACTTTCAAAACAGAATATGAAAAGAAACTACATCCAACCCAAAATGCAGAGTGCACATACATCACTCTGTGCCCACATCGCTGGTGTGTGGCAGTGGTTTGTGCGGTTGCGTTCGCACAGAGCAGACTCAAGGTACTTTAGCTGGCGGGCCCAGAGGCAAACCTTCTGTTTGCTCACTGGCTTTCTTCTCAAGGCCTCAGTCTACCATTCCTTCATCTTCTATTATTTTTCTGCGAGTTGGCAGCAGCTGTGATGATCCAGGGCACTGCATCAGCCACGTGTGGGAACTGGGTATTTCCTGTATCATCCCCAAACCTGGAAGGCACCACCACTCTTGAGAGCTGGAGCTTCATGCTGGAGTGAGCACTTGTCCCTTCCATGGCTCAGAGTGAGTTACTGCCTCTGCTTTCAGGAGAGGTTCACATCACAGAGAGTACAGCAGCCTCCTCCTGCCTTACACCATGTTCCTACTGAGTGTGGAAATGTCTTCTTGGCTTTTTCACATGGCAGTATTTTCTGCAATGACACATAAAGAAATGAATTGTTGCTTATTTAGGTATGGCAATATGCAGTTGTGAGTATCAGCTAAGCAGCTGAGCAGAAAAGGGAGGGTTTTGTTTGAAGTGCTGGGCAGGGACAGATGTGTATCTTGTCAACTTCTCACTTTACCTTGTGATATTTCATTGCTAATTGGTATTGTGACAATGAGGGAACTGCTTCCAAAGGAGTCTATTACTTAGTCCAAAATGGCTAATAAAAATGTCCTATGAATTGAAATGTAGTTCAGTTTGAAAGGAAATTAATATCTCCCTGGAGACTAGTAAATGGTTTGGGAAAAAGTGTTCCACTGTTCTCTTCTTTGTTGCAACAATCTATGCCAGAAAATATCTTCATTACATCTGGTTGACTTTAAAGATGTACTGGTTCAAATAAATTGATGGGAGAATAAATGAAGAACAAGTTCTTGTGAATGCTGCTAAATTAAAATCAATGAACTGTAGGCACTGAAGACAAACAAGTCTTCATCTACTCAACATTTCCTTGGGCATTTTGCTGGCCAATTTTACAGCCATAGGCAAATGAACAACTTTCTTTTCCTACAGGCTAGTTGTTATTCCTTTGTGTTGTTGTCACCCATAATATTTTGCTAGCTTCTGTTTTATTTCCTTTTAATCCACTATCATATTTGGTCATATCACTCTAAGAAGTCTTTCCAAGAGCCGTCAGACCATCAAGAACATCTGGTTTATCTCTGTATTTTCCCTAGGTTTGGTGTCTTCAGCATGATAGTTTATGAGTGTTTTTCCACCTTCATTAGTCAGACCACTTTATGAAGATGGTTAAACAATATTATCTCTACTTACTGGCTGGAAACAGTGATGCACAGAGAGAATAAGTGGCTTCCCAAGGCAAGTCAGGAACAGTGAGTTCAGTAATGAGTCACTGCTGAGGTACCCAAATGGTCTGATCTGCCATGGCATGGCTCCTACATCCATGGGAGAAGTGAAGCCCCAGACTCACGCAGCACTGCTTTGTTCATTTGGGTCTGCTAGACACTGATGTTAGGGGTGAAGAAAATACTTGCTGTCAGACTAATAATAATAATAATAATAATAATAATGTTTGCTAAAGTGTTCCCCAAAGATATTTATTGAATATTATCAACAAAGCTTTTGATGTGAGAACTAAAGGCAGTTCAGCTGCAGTTCAGCAGAGAGTCTCCAGCTGGGTTTGGCTGAGATAGCCTCATCCCAGCCGCCATCCAGCTGTATCACTGTGTTGCCAAGACTTGGGGCATTGGACCAGCTCAGCTATTTCTAAGTTACATTGATGTCATAACTGTAGATGAGCAAGCCCGACATCCAAACTCCTAGGATATGTGAAAACAAACAATATTTGCAATGGGTGAGTTGTGATGTGTTCTGAGAGATACAGAGTGTGCATAGACTTCATCCTTTATTCCTAACTATAAGGGAATCCCCAAAAAGATGAGATATGGGTTGGTTTTATACTTCTCCAAAAGCCAACGAAATCTACATTTTCCTTCCCCTCAACCTGGATTAATGATTTCATAGCTTGTCAGTAGCCTTTAAATAAGGTTAATCTCTGGCCTATGAATTTTCTTGTTCTTCCTCTCCAGCAGAAGATCTGCTCTCTACCTGCCCTGTTGTAATCTTTCTTGAAGCATCTACAGCTTGCTGTGGTCAGAGACCTGAAACTGGAGTCGGATGGACATTTGGCCTGTCCTGGCAATAAAATAAAATTGAACTTTTTTGTAAACTTTCATGCTCATGCACATAGAAAGACAGAACAGAGAATAAGTCTTATGGTAGACTTTTGGTAGACTATGTCATGTATTATTGCCCCAAATTTGTTAAAATCAGTAAGTCCCATTTGCAGTGAATAGCCTGGATTTGTTTCATTTGTTTAGGCTATGATGAAGAAATGGAAGCCCAGCATCTTTTGATGTGAATTTCATTCCTAGAATTAAAATTTCCTGTTTGTCTCTGTTGCTGGTGCTTTTGATCTCTTGAATTGTTAAAAGCTGTCTCATTTTAGGGTGACACAGTTTAACTGAAATACTTAACTGTCACTCTTGAAAATCTTAATATCAAGAATTCTCTAAACCATTGTGGGTATCCTGTCAAGCCTCCCTCTGCACAGACCGCAGCCAGTAAAATGAGGACAGGGATTCTTCTTACAAAGGGTTTTAGACAGAGAAATATCTGGTTTCTTATGAACACGAAAAGCATGTTCAGTATTTGTTGACAAAACACCAAAGATACAAACTTGTTTTTGAAGGGTATTGCTGCTGCTTGTGTAAGAAAACGCCACAGTTCTGTGTTTAGTGGAAATATGCCAGTGTGCTTGGACTGGCCTGAGCGTCCAGCGCGCCTGCTGCTGGGTTTCTAATGACAGTCCTCTTCCACAATTGCTGCAGCAGAACTGCTCTGCGTGTATGAATAAATAATAAAAGTTATGACTCCAGTATGGAGATTTTATATGACAGTGTACAAAAGATTTAAAGTTCATTCTGGCTACTGTCACACAGAACCAGCTTTCTGGCTCCCTCCTTTAGGCCCAAGGCTTTGGTTTGCAGAAGGCATCCATTTTATCACCAGTGATTTGTGAGCCTGCGTAAGCACCCATGACATACAGCAGAGCCCTCAGAGTGAAAAAGCTTTTTGTTTTCTTCTCCTCATCTTCACTGAGCATCTGTTTGGCTGCTGCTTGATAAGATGAAATCAAACTAATGAAATTTAATGCCTTGGATGCAGGAGCAAAATACACAATTATGAAGCAACTTATAAAAATTACATAATGTTATATGCAATTCCAGTTTAATATATGTGAAATTATTTCTGCAAGAGTCAAATGGTGTATTTCAAGATTATATTTTAATGCAATACAAGGTCTTTGCCCTGAGTCAGTCTAACTGGTAAAATCCCCGATGGGCTCCACTCTGTCTGTTGCTTATTCCCACAAGACTATCATGAGGGCCATTCAGAGAGATGTCTTTTCTCTTTCAAACTAATGCATCATGAATAAGCAGTGGAATCTTACTATCACATCTCTGAAATTCAGCTGGTATCATCCTTCTGTTTCCTTTTCATCAGTACTCTGACTAGGCAGCAGTTTTAAAAGAAGACCTATGGAGGAAACAGATACACTGATTTTGCATTCTGTTGCTTGTTTATCCTGTATGTAAAGAAGGTCTGGGTTTTTTGTTTGATGGTTTTGGTGGGTTTTTTTTAATACCTTTTCAAATCTGCCTGCATGGTTTTATTGGACAATTTGTTGATGTGACAGAGGAGAAGCTTTTACTGGCACCCTTCTGACATTCCTTTTCAGGCCATTAGATAGATATCATCTACAGAGGGATTAGGCTCTGCTTGAGGGCCTGGAAGAGCTGAGGTTCTTTTGCGGAACTTGAATTTGAAAACAAAAATATCACAAAAGCCAAAGCATGAATCCAATTTCCCTTTTCCATGAGCACCTGGAGAGGTGAATATAAAACCATAAGCCCCCAGCATCATAAAACCTTCTGAAATAACAGGTGGAAAACAGATAGCTCACGGCATTTGAGCATGGCCTCCCCAGCCCACAGAGGGGGAAATGGCAAGAGAGGAGGATGGATGAGCAGAAGGGCTGTATCAGGACAGGGCACAGCCTGCAGTCCTTGGGGATCTCACACTGCAGTTGCACACACGACTTCTCTGAGATCAAAGCTGTTTAAAAATCGCTGCTCTGAGCTGGCTCCCTTCCTTTGTCCATCATGCCATTACTCTGCTTGTAGAGGTTTTTCATTTCAACCAGACATGAAACCCATGCATTAGAGGTAAAAATAACCTCCACAAGTCCACAACTTTTTTTGAAAAGTTTCTTAAATTTGCATTATGGCACAGTTTAACAAACAGTTGCACTGGTGTAAGTAAAAAGATGCTGAAATATAGCACATGGGCAGAAATAAAAGTCTGGGGGCAAGAGCTCCTTAACCTTAACCAAGCAAGACTTGCTGTTAAGGAGAATGCTCTCCCAACTGCAGCCGGCGTTTGTGCTCTGCCAACCAGGCAGCTGTGGGAAATGCTTTTGCAATGGATGCCTCCTTTATTCTTTAAAATGTTGTTGTTCCCAGTCCCTTCTGTAATAACAACAAAAAATTAAGTGTGGGCATCGTTTGTAAAACCCATGCAAACTGTGGTTCAAAAGGTTCTGGAAAACAATTATTTTCATCAGTCCTCTAAGCAACTCCTTTGCTTCCAGGGGCTTGGTAGGAGAGCTCCAAAATGGAGGAAGGACCTCCAGTGGGACTATACCACCTTACACTGAAATGTTTTCAATTTCTATGGTAGCTTGAAGTGATCTCAGATGTGTGAGATTCCCTTCCCTTTCAGCATGATGCAAACTCACAGGGTAAGTAAGAGCCCTTCCCATGCTGTGATCGTAGCAGGGTCTTGGCCAAGGCTTTCCAAAACTTTGCTGCAGCCCTGTGCTGACTCCTTCTCCCACAAGGAACATGACCAGTGGTAGAAACACAGTCTTTCTCACCTTCCCTTATATCTGTGGCATGGGAGGAAGAGAAGCAGGGAAGGAGGTCAGTCAGGCAATGTCCCTGCTAGCATCCCTGTTCTTTTGGTTAGTGGGTGCTTGGACAGATGATTAACTGTCTGTACATTTTCACTGAAAGGGAGCCGTTTCAGGTTTCCCATTTTAGCTTGGCCTTTGCTGACTCTAGGACATGAAAAAAAAGTCCCCATAACACTGGTGATTCCAACAGCTGCAAGAGTCTTTGCATTTGAGATAATACTTTGCTCACTAGGTTTAAAAATCTGCTTTTCTAAACTAATCTTTCCTCAAGCTACAAGATCTTGGGCACATGGACCTTGTCTGCTTTTGCATTTGTGAATTTCTCAATATATGGGGAGCTGATGCTCTGCCACAAACGTAATGGATGCAATAGTGAAAAAGAAACCCCAAGGCTTGTCATCCTGATAGGACTAAATTGCAGCTCTGGGCACTGCCTCAGTACAGGCTGTAAAATGTTATTCAGCCACTTGAGTATGAAGTACTTCCTCTCCCACCCATTAATATCTCTCAGCAGGTTCCTGAGAATAAGATTTAAACTATATATACAGAGAAATCCCATGTGTGTGCTGCTCCAGGATAACCCTAATCCTTCCTGAAGAATTTAGAGTATTTTTCCTCCTCATTTCTCTCCTGTTATGTTCCCATCCTGACAAGGTCACAGCAGTTCTTGTGTGACATGATTTAAAAAAATCAGATGTTTTAAAAATCTAGAGACTGCAAACAAAAAGCTAATCAGAAATGTTCAATCCTCACATAATATTACTCTAAAAGGGTTATTTAGGGGTCTTATTGTGCTTTTGCATAACCTTCTAATTTTAGTCTATTTTGTAATGTTTAATAACAAGTTCCTAGATTTGAATTGCCTGTCTGGGACTAACAATAGTATTTCTGTAGCATTTTACCCTTAAGCTATGATACAACCTCGGAATTAAGACCAGGTTAATGCAGCTTTTAAGACTGGAGTGTCTTCCAAACTATCCACATTGGCTGCAGGAGGGGCTGCAAACTGTGATATCCCATTTTTCCAATGGAAATCACTTGTGGGGAAAGCCCACACAGTTAGTATCTGCTGGGCAGTTTGAACAACTATTCTGCCATAGCCTATAAAGTTGATCACAGATATTTTGTAGCATATAATAATAAAAAAAAAAGTAGTAGAGAGAAAACTGGTAGCTGTGATTCAGTTTTAGTCTTACTGCTGACATGGGAGAAATTAGTTTGGGATTCTGGCTGTTTGGAATGGTGAAAGCAGTCTACAAAGATAAATCAAAAAGAATTTGAGGGACTGTGAGTGCAATGGAACAAAACAAAACAATTCTCTTCTTTCCCCATCTCCCTCTCTGCCCCCTTTGAGCCTGCCGTAAGCTGCCCCTAGCAATTATTTTTTAAAAAGCATAGTCATACTTAGTAGGATGGTCTTCTTCAAAACAAATGCCAGTGCATTGGTAATAGCAGCAAGGAAACAGACCAAACACTAAAAAAAATCTGTTCTTTGTTTTCTGTGGGAAGAAATTAAGATCTGATGGCAGGGATTTTTCTTAAGCAGCAGCAAGTAAATTGTTTCAAAGCCATGTATGTTCCAGCTCTGCATATAGTCTGTGATAGACTAAATCATCTGCATTGGAAGCAATGGGAATTGAATTACCGTCTTCAAGGATTTTGGTGGTGTATGGTTTGAAATGATGAATAAGAGCCACTACTTCATTGTAATAAAGAACCTGATGCCTTTCCCCGGTCTTAAAACCAAGAGTCAAACACGGTTAGAAGGGAAAAAGGGGTTTTACCTTTGCATTTATTTTAAGGATCCTTAGGTGCACCACGTCCAGGTCGAATGCACCTCAATGCACACCACAATGCACACCCCCAAAAGATCTGGTATCACATTATAGGTCTTACTAATTAGCATATCTATCAAAGATTCCCCAATGAGAGGCTCGAGCAAGCCCCCCTCCCCAAGGAACCTTCCCCTGGACGGTTCTATCTCAGTTTACAGAATGTGTTCTGGAGAGGACCTTGGGGTCTGGGGCACACTGATCCCTAGCTACGAAGCTTCTAAAATGTTTAGTCTCTTAGCCTGACAAACAAACCCAAGAATGTAGGGAAAAAGCACTAAGAATACAGAAGTTGTAAAAAAGGTATAACAGGGGTATAAAAGAAAAGGCAAAAAATCACCATGGCATCAGAGCAAATATGTAATTGTGGGATGATGACTAGGGGTGACTCAGTTCTGCAGGACTCCGAGTTCTTGGAGTCCTGCAAGTCACTTAAATTCATGCTGAACATACAGTGAGGGTTGCCCTTCACCCCAAGGCCTGCAGGCTCTGGTCACCTATAAGCACTGGCGTAAAGAACCATGATTCCCAGTAGCCTAGGAGGAGGTGAAGGTCCGCTTGGCTGGCAGGAAGATGGATGAGCTCGTGGTCGGGTGCATGCTGGGGCTCCCAGCAGAGGTAACTGAATGGGCTCTAAAGCTGCTACCGCTTTCCCAGCAGGACAGACTATTCCTGCTTTCAAGAGTTTAGAAGTAGGTTTTTATAGGAATTTGAGCTTTACCCTTTTCCTCCAGAGGAAGTAAGCACTTTTAGCATTCTCTAAGAAAAAGAGGGAATGAGCACAACTATTTGAAAAATCAGATTTCTTGGGATTTCCCTGCAGCTCCCTTCTGCAGTGAGGGGCTGAAGTGATATGGGAGGGAAGGGTTCCCACAGCCAATTCCCAGTGTTCAAGATGCATTGCTGTGATACACTCCTGTAGGGTTCATTCCTTAACAAGACACGCTTTAGTAGATGTATTATGTACCTGCTCTGACACGTTCCTGCAGAAAATATTCTAGTCACCAGCAACTGACCCCATGTGAATTAAAAGACTTATTTATTAGGAAATCAGATGAAAGGTAGCTTTATGCAAGCCAGCTAGAGTTGTGAAAGGAAGCCACATTCTAGATGAAAGGGAACACTTAGTCCAAAGTAAAATATGTACTGTGTTTGGTCACATCCCTGGCATGACAAAGGATGGCTTCCTACCCACAAATGATGATATTGTCTTCAGATAATTGCTCCCTTATCAGATAAATCACTGAATTTCTCATTAAAAAATGAGTATATTCTTCTTCTTGAGGACGCCGTGGTGCCAGTCCATGACGTGTGGGTGGGGACAGAGCCCTGCCACAACGCCAGCAAACCCGGCCAGCTCTGCTGGGATGACGGGCTTAGTGTTTCCAACAGTTTCCTTTTGTTTGCTTTCACCGCCATTTCAGACAGCACTGAAAAAGTCCACTAACCCCAGTATCTCCTCCTTGTTCCTGCTGTGACACTGGGAGCTGCGTGTTCTGGTGCTGCCAGCTCTCCCCCTGCACCATGGAAAGAAACCATGGCGTTGCTGGAAGCTGCTTAAGTTTGTTTGGATAAACATCTGTGTCTCCATGTTGCACTTTTGTATGTTTTCGCAAGTCAAAAAGGGGGGATCAGAAGCTCTTACAGAGTCCAGCAGCCATGTCTGAAAAGTACTTCTGGATATTTGGGAAAGCTCTGCTGTTGAACCTCATAGATGTGCATGTATGATGGACACCTATAACACACTGTGGCCCACATGGTATCACTCAATCTGCAACGTCAGAACTTCAGGGAGTACCCCACAAGGATGAGAGCTGGGAGCTCAGGGTCGTTTGTACTACCTACCAGCAAACAAAACTCTTCTACACCCAGAGGCAAGGCTGCAAGCGTATTTCTGCTGTGTACGGCTCATTTCCAAAACAAAATTAAAGGTCAGATGAGAATTCTGTACTTTGAAACTTCCCCTAAGTGGATGCTGGCACTGGTGACACTGAGTGGCGAGGAGGTGGCTTGTAAGGGAGGGTGTGCTGAGCACAGCCAGGTACTCCAGACCAATGGTTCACCTGTGTGCCCAAAGTAGGATTTCAGTGAAAAGGTGCAGAAGTATATACATAAGGGTCAAAATTTCCCAGCACTTAATGTGAAAGTGATTTTATAAAGACCTGGTTGGTCAAGCTGGTGCTGCATTTGTGTCTCTAACATGCCCTCATTCAGATGGTCTCTATGGTTCAGAATGGCTTTTATCACTTCAGAGGAGAGTAATACTTTCACAGAAGAACATTTTTGCAAGCAGTAGTGAGTAGTACTAACGAATTTGTAACTTCTTGGATTTTGCTTAGGTTTTAGATAATTAGCAAACACACAGGCAAAATTAATCCACTCGCTGACTAATAGTCAATTCACTCAGTTGCAGGATGTATGATCAGTAATTTTATTTTTAAATAAATGACTAAATAAATGTAGATTGCTGTTTTTTATTTTTTCAAGATTCCGCAAGAAAGAGTTGGAGAACTACTGCTGATAGTTGGCTGTTTCCCCAGAGAGATTTCAACACATCTTGTGTCCTCTTCTTCTTGCCAAGTGCCAAGTGTACAAGCATCTTATCAGATTAATTCTGGTGGGAGGCTTTACAATTATTGTTATGATCTTTTACTCTAAACACTGATGGGGAATTTAGAAAAACATATTATGTGATGAAGCTCACATGCAAGAATTTGATCACAGAGAAAATATAATGAAGAACTTATTTGTATTAGACTAATGTCACTGATTAAAATTGAATTTTTCCTGATTCACACCAGCTTGAACTGAATTAAGTCAATAATGCTCATCTCCATTCAAGGAAATACTGTGAAAACATGCTTAATCAGTACAACTAATGGAGAGAAGGTAATTTCTTTCTTATTGGTTCAAACTTTGTCTATCATGAATGGTATGGTAATTCCTCTTTGTGCTGCAAATGAGCTGTCAGCCTTTCTAGCCCCTGCAGCAACTTTCAACACTGATTATATTTGAGATCAGCTGCTTATTTGGACTTCTAACACTTAGAACTTGTATGAGAACTGCCATGAACTACCAGGATCAAATGCCCTTAATGATCATAAAAGAACTGGTAATTCAAGTCTTGTTTTTCAAATAAAATTTTTATCCTACCAGTAGGTTTCAGAGATGACTGTAGCCGGAGCACATTATCTCAGTTTGAATTTCTCAATTAAACAACAAAAGAAGTCTTTGACAAATTGACATTGACAAATACTGTAAATCTTTGGATATCAGCTTTGCACCCTTAAGGAACAGCTTACTGCAATTGTCCAAGTCTGTAAGTAGAGGAGAGGATGTTGTCCACATAAATTAAAAAACCCCATACTTTGCAACCCTTAAATCAAAAGAAGAAGTCTCCATATTTTTTGGAGCAGCAGCTAAAACATCTTCAGGCATAATTTATGCCGTTGACAGCCGTTGCATATATAACACCAGGAAGTCTGGTTTTAATTCTTGTAATATTGCTGGGGAGGTGGGTGGCTTAGTTAATAAACTTGATCTTTCACCTTTGGAATCAGATTGAGTTCCCTTGTTGCAACATGTCTGTCTTTAATTTGAATGCTTATTTACTTACAGAGGCTACCTGCTGACCTGCAAGAATCAGAAATTGATGTCTAACACACATCACCAAGGCCACAGGCAGATGTGCAGTGAGAGGTGCACAGAGATGGTCATCTGCCCGGGGCAGAACATCAGAGGGGCATCCTCTGGTGGCCAAGAGGCATGGGTAAAGGGGAGGAAACCACGGCTTCATCAGGTTAATGCAGTAAGGAGACATTCCTGAAGTGTTTAAGGCTGGAGATACATATCCTGTCCCATGTCCCCCGTGCTGCCGTGGTTGGTCTGTTCAGGGTGCTGCCAGAACCCACCTGCTCCAAAGGGAGCAGTGAGGCTGGGATGTCAGCGGGATGGCTGCTCCTCCAAAGATTGTTCAGGGCCATCAGGGGCACCGCTGAAGACACTTCCAGGCAAAACAATTCAGCAGCTACTGAGCATGACTCTTGCGAGACAGAGGCCATCAAAAGCAGGTATTTTTTAAAGTGACAGACTCCCATGTGCTAGCTCAAGCCCCAGCCTCAACCCTACTATAAACAGGAAACAAAGCTTTTCAGTAACAGAGAATATTCCACCTTGGCACCCACACACACCACATGGTCGCTTCCCAGCTATCATGTCCCTGAGGCATTCAGGTTCCTTCATGCCTTAGATTCCTTGGCTCTCTCTTGGATAGCCATCATGAAACACCCAGAAAACAGTCCCTAAAATAAAGGACAGCATCAGATTTTGACTCCTATTAAGACAATTCAGTGTTCTTAACATTGTTGCTTCCTGTACATAAAAAGAGGCTCCCAGAGGAGAGCCACTAAGTCCAGAGGAGAGCCACTAAGCTGATCACAGGGCTGGAGCACCTCTCTGATGAAGACAGGCTGTTAGCATTGAGGCTGTTCAGCCTGGGGAAGACAAGGCTCTGGGGAGACCTTATAGCAGGCTTGCTGTGCATAAAGGTGGCCTATAAAAAAAGCTGGAGATGGACTTAACACAAGGGCCTGTAGTGACAGGACAAGGGGGAATGGCCTTAAGCTAAAGGAGGGTAGGTTTAGACCAGATATTGTCAAGAAATTCTTTGCTGTGAGGGTGGTGAAGCACTGGAACAGGTTGCCCAGAGAGGTTGTGAATTCCCCATTCCCTGAGTAGTTCAAGACGAGGCTGGATGGGACTGTAAGTAACCTGGGCAAGTGGAAGCTTCCCTGGCCATGGCAGGGGGTTTGGAGCTACATGATCTTTAAGGTCCCTTCCAACCCAAACCATTCACTTTGTCAGAGGCTGAGAAAGGCATAGAGCTCCCCAAGCAGCAGAATTATTTTAATTTATAGGCCCTGGAAAGTATTACAATAATTATGACTTGAAATGCAGTGTTTTCTGGATCACTAGGTTAATATCTGAAAGTGCTATACAGGGACATAGCCTACCAACAAATGCCTGCTTACTGAACTTTCTGTGCTCTGCCTGATACAGCAAGAAAAGCCTGTCTGTCTGCTTTAGATTTTGAAACCCTAGACCTAACCCTAACCTCAACCTGAAATGTACCTGGGTAGCAATTCAAACAGGAAGACATCCTCTGCTCGATGTGCTATATTCCTCTTACATCCCATCTCCTCGGCCGGCCACTGCAGGATGATGCAGTAATGATGTCCTAAAATTCCTTCAGCTCTGGACTCCTAAACAGCTTCATTCTCAAATGTACTTAGGGTGCCAATTGTGGAAATACTTACAGCTTTTTACCGGCTAGGCTTGTAGTTCAATGCCTTAGAAAGCCTCGGGCAGCCTAGAGAGGTAGCACGGGCAATCCAGCATTTCAGCAGCTCTAAAAGCGGCAAATACTAGCTGCAAAACTGATACCACTAGCAGAAGCAAAGAGGGAGAAATACAGCTTTCAGCTTGCCTAATTCCTGCAATTAGAAGCTTTCAAACAGAAACAGAAACACACAGATGTTCGGAGAAAGGGTGCAAGCCAAAAGAGGGTGGGCCCCCTCTCTTGCCTTCTTTTATTCGGAGAAGGGGAAAGGGGAGGACTGGGGGCGTACCCGGGGTGACCAGCCAATCAGACACTGCTAAAGAGTTTGAGTTACATTTGGTTTTGCCCCCGCTTGGAAGGAAGGGGTTCAGAGCACATGGCAGAGGCAAGTGTCTTGGGGAGGAGGAAGGGAAGCTCGGAACAGGCAGCAACAGCCAACCACTTCTGTGAATAGTGCAAGTGCCCCACTAAAGGCAGCTCTGTGCCTGCCTTTCTGGGCTCTGCAGGTTGTGACAAGAATAACCTGTCTGGCTGCTTTTGCTTCTCTGACTTAACTGATTTCAGGAATGGGATGGCCCCATGGGCCACATATCACTTTAGGGGTAAATTTCTCATGGTAGACATTTATGCACTTAAAGGCATTTTTACTGAGACATGCTGTAAAGCCTGGGCAATAAACCATGGGGGCTGAAGGCTGTTGTGTCCTGCTATATAATTGCATTTCACAACACGTTTCAGGTTAGAGGTAGAGAAAATGAAGCAGCCAAACAAGTTATGCTACCGGTATCCTGCACAGACCAGAAAGAGAGGGGGAGGATTCATACTAAAGGGAATTGGGGCTTCTAATGTAGTTTATGGTCCCCTGGGAAGTTATGATGTTAGGGATTAAATTACAGTTAGGGATATGGGGATTTAAAGCATCTAGGCAGTGTTTTTATGCAGGGCACAGAGAGTAAGAGAGCCATCTGTTTATGGGGTTCAGCCTGGAGCTATCTTGGAGTGTATTTACTAATGTCAGGGTGATGGGAGAGTACCTAAAGCAACTAGAGAGCGTCTCCTTGCTGCATCCTGCAGCTCCTAAAAAAGCAGGAGGGGACAGAAGTTAGAGATACTCAGGTAAGGCAGATCCTGTCTGCATAACTGCCTTGGATGCTGGGTGCAGATCCCAATGCATTTAGAGATATTTTTCTTAAGTTGCTTTGCAGCAACAGGATTTTGGGAAAGAAGAGTTCTTCTTCGGAGGGTTGAAGTCGTTACATCATTGTGCATGACCCAGTGTTTTTTATATTCCAAGAAAGGGTTCCCTCAGGATTAAGCAGACAGGCTAAGTTAATGTCAGGTTTAAGGTTTGAGTTGGACAAGCAAAAGAAACTGTTCTTGGTGCTTTCTGCAGAGCTGGGAGGGTTTTATGGAGAGGAGTTAAATTTGATGGTCAAGATCCTTTTATTGTGACTTCAGGTAGGTATGGCCTTTTGGAAATTTCTGATCTTATGCATGGGGATTGGTTTTGAGACCAAATGCCTTCCCTGTGGGATGTTGAGTGCCCAGGCAGAGGTTGAAAACCTGGTGGTGAACAGAAGGCTATCTGTCCCTCATGCCTCTCTATATATGGAGATTCCTTGTACATCCATCTGGGACTTGTGGTTGGGAGTAGGTGTGAAGAAACAGCCAAACATGATTTTCTTGCTGTGCAAGAGCTCAGAAGGATGAGGTGAGAAAAAGAATTTGGCAGCCCTGAGCCCTTCCGTGATGATTTTGGGGAAGGTGCTTCTCCCCATCTACCTGCTTTTGGGGTCCAGGTCTTGATGTGCTGCCTTGCATGCTACAGGCAGCAAGGGTGGAGGCAGCTGATAGAACAGTTGAGAGGCTTAGTTTCAGTCTGAAATAACTCCTGCTGAAATGCATTTCATGCTGGTTTTGGGTGGGGATTTGGGGTAAAGCTGGAGGGAGCAGAGTGGTTTCACAGAACCAGATGCAACCAGAAAGTTCATTATTCTTCAATACTACACAACACAGAACATTTTGATGAGAACAAGAGCTCTTGTCCTTTTATTGTTATTTACTGTATGGGATAAACAGCTTTTTAGTTATCTAGATCCTCTCCCCATCTTTCTAGAATGAACAAGGCACAGCAAGACCAGGCATTCTTCCTGCTGTAGTTTCTTAAAATGCAACCCTGACACACACACCCCATCCTCACCTCAGTTTAAGGCATTTTTTAATGACAATCACAAGATACTGTGAGAAGTCTCCAGTAAGCCCAGTTGTACTTGAAGTCATAAACAATCTCCTGGCCTCACATTTACCACTCATCTCTATGATGCTTCTCCACCTGCAGGATGCAACAAAAAATAACCCATCTGGCAATTTTGTCTCTGTAACACTAACCCTAGCCTGAAGGATACCCACATAGGAATTCAGAAACTAGGAGTTAATCTTGGCCCTTCAACTCTACTGTTAGTTGCTTCCCCCTTAGTGTCTGCAGGACACATACTAATACTTTTAGCTACCTAAACTCCCTGCCCACAAAGGGTTCCCTCATTCTGATGAGGGTAATTTTTGAGGCTATTAGTTTCTCTAACCCTAACTCTAACCTTAAAATAAGATTTTCTCATGGGATAAAGTTCTACCTTAGGATCTAACTTTATGTGACTTTAAAATTTAATTTCTCAACTCCTTTTTAAAAAAGTCACCAACTTCCTAGACACAGACCTATGTAGTAAAAATATACTACTTGACTGCTTTAGGTTACAACTGTAACTCTAAATCATAATCTTAGCATGAAATGTAGAAGAATAGTAGTTCATACTCTAGGACACCATGGAAGGCAAACCCTCTTCCTTTCTTGTCCCTGAAGAAAGTCACAGTAAGATAATATTAGCTCTAGCCCTGTCCATGGCCTTATTTACCCTGTTAATAATTCAGATGGTCAGATGTAGCATAAGGCCTTCACCTCATAAATTTGCAGTATTGTGGGCCTTGGAAGACAACACAAAAATAGAGTCTTCAAGTACACTATATTGTAGCACCTGGAACCCACAACATGATACGCAGCCAGGTCATTGCTTCCTTTAACTCACAAGACAAACCCTGGGAACCCCCCTAACACGAGTCCTATCCCTAACTTTTCAGACTTTTCATGGTGCTGCAAAAATAAAATGTCTCTTTGCTGTAGGTTTTCTAGTCATAAACCAACCCTCACCGCCCCTGGAGTTGCTGTAAAGATGCACTAAAACCTGTCCTGCTCTGTGTTGCTAAGCCCCACAGGGTGCAGCAAGACTAACTTGGCAACACGGACAGCCCTGTAATACCAATCTTTGTCGTGTGGTACTGTTAGAGCAGCATGTGTGGTACTGTTAGAGCAGCATGTGTAGATCCCCTGGCTTTACAAATGCTAAAATTATCATCAAGCTATTTGAAAAGGCTTCTGGGTCAGAAACCCCATGTTGTACTGATGCCATGAAGATTTTTGCCTTTTCTTTTATACCCCTGTTATACCTTTTTTACAACTTCTGTATTCCTAGTGCTTTTTGCCTACATTCTTGGACTTGTTTGTCAAGCTAAGAGACTAAACATTTTAGAAGCTTCGTAGTTAGGGATCAGTGTGCCCCAGACCCCAAGGTCCTCTCCAGAACACATTCTGTAAACTGAGATAGAACCATCCAGGGGAAGGCTCCTTGGGGAGGGGGCTCACTTGAGCCTCTCATTGGGGAATCTTTGATAGCTATGCTAATTAGTAAAACCTATAACGTTATACCCAATGTTGGGGGGGAAGGAAGAGAGACACAGAGACACAGGGAAAGACTCGTTGGGGTACATCTCGATGCATATGACCTGGACGTGTACACCTAAGGATCCTTAAAAATAAATACCAAGGTAAAATCCCTTTTCCCCTTCTAACCGTGTATGCCTCTTGATTTTAAGACCAGGAAAAGGCATCAGTACAGCAGTGGGTAGCACCACACTTCTCCACACTGATCAGGGCTTTGAAAGATGCAGTAAATGTGGCTCGTCTAGATGTGTTTTCTTCTAGAATGAAACCTGATCCTATCTCTAAGCCATAAAGAAAGGAAGTGCCTTGTGCAACAAAATGCAGTATAAGAGGCCTACAGACCCTCTGCTTCAGTTTTTCTCCCAACCTTTCCATCTTCCTCAAGGCTTAACAAATACAGATTTTTCTTCAAGATGCTTTTTATTATTCAGCCCTAATGCAAACTTGTAGGGTTTCCAGGGACTTGCTGTTACAGAAAAACGAAACAAGCCTGAGAAGTACTTACAGTACTTAGTTGCTTTCTAGACTCTGCAGAATGCAGCAATAGTTAATGTATAGAGTTCTACAATCCTAAACACTGATCCTAATTGTAATTTTAAAATTATCCAGGTGCTGATCTTTATTGTCAAAGGTAATCCAGTATCTGCATAGTATCTTCAGCACCACCAGTAGCAGTCTTGACCTGTACTTCATTGCTTCAATACACTCAGTTTAAGTATCTGGAGGCATCCAGGGGCTCTCTCACACCATCAGCCCTACTAATCCTTTCTGGCTTCTGCATGAGGAAGCAGGAAGTGCCTATCCATGTCTTCAGGATCTGGATTACATCCCTCAGTACTAATCTCAAACATTAGGTACATGTATGGGGCCAGACTTTAAATCTCAATACAAGGACTTGCAACGTTGAAGTGAATTCTCACTGCACTTTTCTAAACTCTTCAGGGTGTCATAAGAATGATGTCTGTATTGTTAGATTCTAGAAGCCTAATCTCAATGTTACCACGCTTCCTTAATTCTGGAAAGAACCCCAACACCTGCTTTGATGTTTCCTGAATCTCTATGACCTGCCATGGAGCTGTGCCACTTCACACAATCCAGCAGATGTTTCGTGGTATTTCATTCTACTGATGGCTCATGCCAGAAAATTATGTTGGGAAGTTCTGTTGGGCAGAATGCATTTGGGAGCAAAACTGAGAGAGAAGAGTTGCAGTGCTCGAATGTGTCCCCTTCTCTGTGCCCCACATGTACCTCCTCCACTGTAATTCAGTGCTGACAAAATGGTAAGGAGACAGACATCACTGCTTTGTTGTTCCCAGTACCTCCAGGAGTGGGAAACTGTTTACATTACTTTTTTGATTGCCAGGTCCTGTTATGCTGGCATTTTCTTATGCTGGCCTGTTTCTTTGCCTCTCTGTTGGTTGGCCATGGATTTCATCACAGTAGGGAAGCAAATGGGCCAAGTTCAAGCAAAGAGAATTCCTTATCTCCTACAGACTGTCTCTGCTGGGGTGTGCAGTTTTCAATGGTCTCTACTGTAGCAGGCAGGATTTCTCCTTATTGGTATCATCTGGGTTCAATTACATCTACATTCTTCATCTGGAGAATTCAAGTGCAAACCTCCAGCTACTTTTGGCTGGAGTTACCATGGACATGGCTGGAGAGTTAATCTATAGACATCTGTGACTGTAATTCCACTGCTGTTGCTGAAGTAGGAATTTTCTGAACTTTATTCAGCATTGAGGAGATGGGTAGATTGAGATTTAAGTTACATTAGTTGTAGGTACTGTTCAGTGTGGATATTTTGCACACAGCATCTGTTATACTGAGGTCACTATTTTGTGACAAAGCCAAACCTTCCAGCACCAGTGTCTTAAAATAACATGAAACCAAAGTGTAAACCAGTTAAAGAGCAGAAACAGCATGTGATGATGTAGGTCTACATAACAGGGCTCCAAGAGCTCTCCAGGCCTGGACTCTCGCCTATCTGAAGGCATCCTTTCAGAAGACCAGATCACTTCTCACGTGTCCTGTATCCTATCCCATAATCTGGATTAAGGAAGCATTTAAAGGGATGGCTCCATCTCACAGCCTGGAGGATGCAATTGGCACCTGATGCTGATATCCAGAAGTCATTACAGACGGGTGTGCGCCTCAATCTTCACATTTTAAATGGGTGCCCTTGCTTCTAGACTTTAAAACTGGGAATGAACTGTCCTTAATTAAATGGATGTTTAGAAAATTTGACTACTGTGCTGGGAGTAGTCTCTTAGCTCTCAGACATTAGAGCTCCAATGGCTTCAGAAAGTCAAATGGCCAAACAGTGGTGCCCACAAAGCTAGAGAGTGGCTTAGCAGTGCCTCAGGTAGATGGGGTCAAGTAGCAAGGCAGATAAAAGACCAAGCACTTCTGCAGCTGTGTGTCTTTATGAGCCTTGAAAAAGTCACCTTCCTCTGTCTTCAGAAATGATCTCACAAATACTACTCTGACTTAATGAGAAATTCATAACAATCTATGGTTTATAAAAATGGTTCTTCAGCATTTCCTCTTGCCTCTACCTAGTCCAGAACTGTACTCTGGGGATTGACATCTTCTGGTTCTTGTCAAATTGAGACCAAGCATGATGTGCATAATTCTTACAAGGGAATGGCAAGTACCACTTCTCTGCTGTTCCTACGAGAAAAGGCTGAGAACTAGGATTGTTCAGCCCAGGGAAGAAAAGACTTCAGGGTGATCTGATTGTGGCCTTCCAGTACCTGAAGGGAGCCTACAAGAAAGATGGAGAGACACTTTTTAGAAGAGCATGTAAGGACAGGACATGGGGAAATGGCTTCAAACTGAGAGATAATAGGTTTAGATTAGATATGAGGAAGAAATTCTTCCCTGTGAGGGTGGTGAGACACTGGAACAGTCTCCCCCCCTGCCATGGAGTCCTGGGAGAGGGGCCCTGAGGGGACAGACACGGGGTTTCCCTGCCCCTGGTCAGCCTCATTCCCACTGGTTGGTTTGTGTTCCCTGGTGTGGCCAAGGACCCTCGGGTCCTGTGATTGGGGGAGTTCCTGAGCACAGCCCCGGCCATGCGGCTGGAGAAATAAACATCTCTGAAACATCTACCAAGAATCTGTCCATGTATACTTCTTTTCCACGGGATTCCTGGTTTGATATATGCGTGTTACAGTAATCCCCGCTGTAACAAACTGCTGGTGAATGCGGGCAGACACCGATCCCTGAGGAAAATTCGTGAGTAAAAAAAACCACTCTAGACCTCTCTCTTCTCATCTTGGTTTGGATATTCTCTCTGGACTATGGAAGAATCGTGGGAATTGGGGCTCTCTGAGCCACAGAAAAAAATGTATCTAGAAGTAAAAGGAATCCTTGAACAACAAAACAAAAAGGTATTGGAACCGGGAGATCTAGAACATTTTTTTAACTGGCTTTTCAAAAGGTTCTCCTATATTTCTCAAGACTTTTTGATATCGAACCTCCTGGATGTTGTCAGGGGTGTTTCTGGGACGAGATCTGGGATAAGGTAAGGATCAAAGAGAAGCTTTCCATGCATTCCCAGTTTGTTACAGCGGGGATTACTGTAACACGCGTATATCAAACCAGGAGTCCCGTGGAAAAGAAGTATACATGGACAGATTCTTGGTAGATGTTTCAGAGATGTTTATTTCTCCAGCCGCATGGCCGGGGCTGTGCTCAGGAACTCCCCCAATCACAGGACCCCAGGGTCCTTGGCCACACCGGGGAACACAAACCAACCAATGGGGAATGAAGCTGAGCAGGGGTAGGGAAACCCCGTGCCTCCCCCCCAGGGCCCCTCTCCCAGGGCTCCATGGCAGTGGGGGAGACCACAACAGTTGCACACAGAAGTTGTGGCTGCCACATCCTTGAAAGTGTTTGAGGCCACATTGGATGGGGCCCTGAGAAACCTGGTCTAGTGGAAGGTGTCTCTGCCCACGGCAGGGGGCTTGGAACCGGATGATCTTTAAGGTCTCTTCCAACCTAAACCACTCTACAATTACATGATTCTGTGATAGAGATTTTTTCATTGATTTGTGTTGCTTCTTCCCTTCACTTTTTTTCCCCCAAAGACTATTGCACCTATAAAAATTCCAATACTTTTGTTTTGAACTGGTCTAGTAGAAATCCATTAAACAGTGCATGACAAATACATGAGGCAATTCATGGCAAAACTTTCTGTAACATCCAGTAGTTATCAGCACCATAAAGTAAAAAGTGTCATCTTTAACAAAGTAACAGTTCAAGTGGATGCGGTAGGCTGGTAAAAAATGCATGGTGTACTGAGTTAATTTAGCCAGCACTGAAAAAAAAAGATTTTCTGCCCTTCTGTATGGAAAAACTCCTGGAAACTAAATTGAGGGGTGAGGTGGACCTTTGGGTGGAACTTTCTCTCCTATAAGAATCAGTGCTCCAAAAGGCTGTGCTCAGGACTAACCAAGTCCCAAAGGGCTACAGAGACCTGGTCTCTGAGACATGAATTGAGATCACTGAGGGCTGCAGGCTTGTCTAGACCCTGAGAAGGCTTGCTGGTGCAATATGTACAACCTCCAGGCTATGGGAAGTGTTATATCACATCTGTTAGCTATCAGAGGTGGTTTGTCCATTGAGGCATTAAAAGCAGCTACCTAAGGATTTCAAGCACATATCACACAGAAATATAATTTGTTCCAAATTTCGGCTACGACTGTATAAAACCTTAATTTATCCAGCTGAGCCTGAGGTCAGTGTGATCTACGAAAGCAGGTCTGTGGTCAGAGGGAGGACTACACCCATGACTGGTGCTGGTCCTCTGCTTGTCTCCATCTGCTGTTCCTCTTCCCATAACCTGTCAACATAGCTGGGTTTGGGGATGTGGCTGGGAACAGTGCTGCTATAGCTTAAATTCAAGTCTGTGTGCAAGCATTAATCTGTCTCATGCTCTGATTTTTTGAACCCAAGTTCATGCTCATTTTGGAGTCTTTAGAAGAGACCAGAGTGTGAGCTGGGCAGCGAAGCTGAACAGCTTGATTGATTTTCCTGTTAGCCTGTGGCAAAGTACAGCCCTCTTTCAGTGCAGACAGGATAGATCCTTTGTGTATCTGTTGTGTAGATCTGCAGTTATGGAAGATTTTCCAGAGGCAAGGATGATTTTGGTTCATGACAGTAACTCTGGTGAATGCAGTGCAGTGTCTTGGGATGAGTGCTAAAGTTTCTTGCCAGCCTCCAAAAACGAAGTGAGGCCATTTCCATTCCTAATTAGCTCTACAGAAATTGAATTAGCTTGAGTTTCCGTGGAGAGCAGGGCAGGCTCTGGAAGTGATTCTGCTTGTGGCCCAGATGCTAACCAACATCTGTGCTGTCTGGGCCTTGCCTGGGCTGAAGCCAGATAGCATGTCAGTAAATACGTATTTATTGCTTTACACACATATCCCTGTACAGAGCACAGCCCACATATGCACACACATTTATCTTTGTACTTTACACATGTGAATTTCTTATTTTCCGAGGAGGACATTTTAACTGGAAATAATGTCTGGAAGCAGATGGGTTGAGAGCCTTTGATGAGCAAATGGTTATTGTTAGTTTCAGCAACAAGAGCAGTCATCAGTTAGGGAGAGTGCCACTACAATTGAATGATGATGGGTTTTAGTATTTCTGTGCATAGAAAAAGGCTGGTGTCATAGGTTAGCAAGCATAGTCCCGGAAGGGACGTCCTTGCTAAGGGGTGCTTACAGTTTCCTCTGGGAACTGATAGAACCTATCAGCTGGCCAGTTTGAATATGGACAATTCTCTAAGCCACTTAAAGTTGTGACCACCTCTGTGATCCACATTTAAGAATAGGCAAACTCCCCCTCCAGGCTCTCTCTCGTTTCCGGCGCTGGCACAGGTGGCTGCAGGCCCCGTGTGGGGGCCAGCGGGCCCGGCCAGGCCCTGCTTGGGCCAGGCCGGGCCGGGCCACGGCCATCCTGAAGCCATGGACCTGTTCCAGCCATGGAACCCCCCCCCACTGCCTTGCCGTGGGCAGCCGGAGCGGCTCGGCTCTCCCCCCTCTCCACTGCGATAAGAAAAATTCAACATTCCAGCTGCAAAGCTGCAAGGCTGAGGTGAGAGTAACCCTTTTATTGCTGTGAAGAGCTGAAAACCTGAGGGAAGAGAGAGAGGAGATGCTTAAAGCTGAAATTCTGTTGTGAAGCTATGATATATCAGAGTATCCTGTTGTAATTTCATGAAGATATGGGGGGTGGAGTGTTCAACTCGTGAGCAAAAGCACCTGCGCTGAGATAGGCAGATGCTGACGCAGCTGTAATTTCATGAGAAGTTTGGACAGGGAGAGATGAACCAGATGAGGACTTTTGCTCCAAACGGGAAAGGAGAAAACCTCAGTCCGTAGAGATGAACCAGATGAGGACTTTTGCTCCAAATGGGAAAGGAGAAAACCTCAGTTCCTAGAGATGCTCCCAGAGATAGTCCTAACGATGAAGATGATGAAGACCCTTTGCTCCCAGGGAAGGAGAAGGGCCTCTGTTTTTGTTTCTGAATGGCTCAACCTTAAAATTGTACCCCAAAAGTCTTCAAGAGTGGACCCTCGAAAGCAGTTGCGGGAAAAGCTGCAAGTCGGGGGAAAGGACTCACACGCAGGCAGAGACTCCTCTTCCTAAATGGACTGAACAATATTTGGAAGTGGGCGGCTGTCTCGTTGTGATAATGTTTTCATAGCATGAGCAAGAAGAGACTTCTCTTTCTAAATGGACTGAACAAGGTTATTATGGAAGTGGTAAACAGACTGAACATCTTAAGGGTTGTCTTTTCACATTGTCAGTGGGAGAAGGGAGGAAGGTGGGGGGAGGAGGAGAGTTCTGAAGGTGGTATAATTTTTTTCTTCTTTTAGGTCTGTTAATAAACTTCTTTATATTCTTTCAAGTTTGGTGCCTGTTTTGCATTTCTCCTAATTCTTATCTCACAGCAGATAAACAGTAATGAGTATTTTGGACCAAACCACTACACTAAATTGGTGTTTCTGCCCGGTTACAAACCGAACCCGCGACAGCTGGGTTGACTGAGCTTTAAAAACCAGTATTCTGCAAATGTTTTATCTGCATAGTCAAGTTTCTTTTCTTGGTCTAGCTTGGAAAAAAGTCAGATGCGTGCAAGACTTCAAGTGTCTCTGAAGCATTTGTTAGACCTTAATTTGATTTCAGACTTTATAAAAAGTTTTTTAGAGCCAGTTTTGTTTCTTTAGGAGTCTTTTAGTTTATTCTCTTCAGATTTAGAGACTAACATTACATTATGAAAGGGACACAGCCTTGTAACAGGTGGAAAACTAATTTTTTTGGAGACACAATAGGCAGCACAATTCAATTTGGTATATAAGAAATCATTTAGCTGAGAAACAAAGTCGAAATCATTGGGTAAATAATTGGGTTTGTAGAAGTGGGATTCCACTGCAGTGGATGAAAAGACACCAGGACCACTTGATAAGGACCAGCTCCTCAGGGAAAGAGATACCAAATGGGCTTTGCATGTGAAGTCCAGATTTTCTTTTCGTGAAAGCATAATCTTCCTTTTCTGTTTTTTTTTTTTTCTTAAACCTGACTTCTACATACGATTTCATTACTGCTCCATTCACTCAAAGTCCTATTTAGAGAAGTGGGTCCCTAATGTACCCTGTGACATTTTCGATACATTTCTAGAGATCCATCTTCAATTATGTGTCCTGGCTCTCCTCTAAATTAATCCTAAAGAAATAGATAATTGGGTTAGTCTAGTGATTTGCCATTTACAGATCCACACTGGCCCACAAGATTTCTGTGGTAAATTACGACAGGTATCCTCAGAGGATTCCTAAGTACAATTTCTAATACATAATTTTAGTCCAACAATAAAAATGTCTTTGAAAATAATCTCCTGATTTTGTTTGGTAGTGATTGTGAAATAGAAAGGAAAACTCATGCTTTAGAGATTTTTTTTATACTTTGTCCTTTTTATAACTGTAAGAGGATTAAAAAAATTATCTGGACATTGAGGTAAGGTCTTTTTGCAATCGATATCTTCATAAAAGAAAGTGCATGTTCATTTTGGTTATATTAACATTTTGGACACTGGTGCCGTTCAAGTCCATGCATTCTTTGATGCAGGACTGACATGATGGGAGGTGCTATGAGGTGTTATTTCTGATGTGAAACTGTCCAAGAATGAAATGTTTTTCCGAGTTCTATGAACATATCTCACCTCTTGCCATGTGTTCACAGTGGTCAGTTCTGTGCCTTTTGGGATGGCAAAGCAAGCAGGGATGAGCCAATATTCCAGCTTTGTGAGGAATATTTCCCTCACAGAACTGTCTCATAATCTTTTTTGTTTGAAAAGTTCATTGAAAGTAGCATATTCCTTTGAATGCCTACAGCAGCTATACGCAGGAGATGGGGAGGAAAGGGTGAAAGAGAAGAGTGCATATATATGGTGCTTGCCTCTGCATATTCACCTACTCTTCAAATTAGACTTAATTGCTGTCTCTTAGTCCCCATCCATGGGCTCTGGGGGGCTGTGGCAACACAGCCCAGCGTGGCTCTCGCCATCAGACCATTCCTTGGGTGGCAGGATGGAGCTGGGTGTCAGATTTTGGTGACTGTCCTTGACACTCCGTCACAAATCCAGACAGCCAGACAGATTTTCAGACTTTACCTCCAGAATTTGTGCTACCTTGGAGGTACAAACATACTGTAAATCATGCAGATAGGCCAGTGGAGATTTTTTTCCATGCTGAACAGAGAAGAGAGCTCATCCACAATTCAGCTGAGCTGCAGTGAGCTTTGTCTGTCAGACCTGCCCAGCAGGCTGGACTCATCTCTGTGGTAGGGCAATGGCTCCAAAAGGTTTAACCACCTTTGTTCCCACTCTCTGGACATATTTTGGCTGTTGCTGGGGATGTAGCTGCCTCAGATAAAAAGATCACAAGTTTGCATTGTTCTTAACTAGCAGCATTTCTCTGTAATTCTCTAATTCAAAGCAGCTTTGCTCACTTTGTGCTCTCTATACAAGCCACGATGATGATAGGATTTCCGAAATCAAAGCTGAGCGCTGAACTGAATTAAGAGAGAAAAAGCCGCGCTGCCTGGTTTGGGAGAGTAGAGAATAATTGTGGAGGATACTCCCAGCCAGTTTGGCAGTGCTGGTAAGGGAATGGTTTTCTTCTATCAAACTTGTTTTATTTTTATTGCAAAACAAACATTTTCTGGGCATTGCATGGCAATTACTCACTCTGCCCCTCCAGGGATGAGGTCGCACCAACCGCACATCACAGAGGAAGGCAAAACTTTCCCATTTAGATTAAAACTTACATCAAACAAAGTGAACATCAATGGAGCTTGGTGTTTGTTCCTCTTAAGACTGGCTCACGCTATTTCTCTGAACACTATGTCTGCATTAACACATTGGGCTTTGAACTTTGATTTGATGGATAAACTGCTCTTCAACTTTTTGCCACAGTACAGCAATAAGGCTTATTCCATATTCCTTTACCTTCTTCTTTCCAGGAAGACTTGTTCACTGGGGCAGGCCAATCCATTCAATAACTTCAGGTATGGTATTACAAAAAGTTAATTAAATGGGTTAGTAAATTTCTTGAAAAATGACTGATTATTAGCTAAGGTCACTCACCATGGCAGAACATAACAAAAAGAGTAGTTACATAAGATATTTGAGAAATAATGTGAAATTGAGCCTAAAGGAGCAGTTATCTTTCAGACTGATCTAAATTTAAACTGCCCAGCCCTGCACACAGACAGAGCGATTGTAAAGTCAGAAATACGTGATTTCGCAGCTCCTTAAGGTTATCCTCCCAAAATATCTTCAACTAATACTGACAATAATCAAGTGATACCAAAACATTTGGTAAAAAATTAAGTTTTCCATGAAGTTACAGCTGCCCAGTTAACAATTGTCTCTTGCTTCACAGGGTGAAAGAAAAGTACTTTAAATGCCACCTCAGGGTGACTGTTTTGCTAATGCTGCTTAAGTAATGGTTACCATTTCACTTTTATTGTGCTCTTGTTAATTAAGTCCCACAATTAAAGAAAACAGAAATTCAATAAGAGGAAATAGAGTTCTTAAGTTATTAAATGCTATACATCTGTGAAATCTGGCTGAGAAATAAGGCTTTAGTACTTGATTTAGTGTTTAATAGTTTTTTATTAAGCTTTAGAAACTGAAAAAAACTTCTTTGACCTACATAGCAAGGATAAACCTATTTTAAATGTTGAAGATAAATAAAGAAGGAGAAATACTGTCTGTATGTTCAACTTAAAATGACTAAGATTAGCTCAGCTGGTTAGAGTATAGTGCCAGTAACACCAAGGTCATGGTTTTGATCCCTGTATGGGCCATTCACTTAAGAGTTGGACTCCATGATCCTTGTGGGTCCCTTCCAGCTCAGAATATTTTGTGATGTGTGCAAATCTTGGCCATGGACCGTATCCGACTCACAGCTACCTGTTGCATTAGCCATTGGTGGTGTCTTTGGTCATCCATGAAGAGCCACTGCTGGGGCTTGGTTACAGCTTCTTTTCAGGTTTCCTGCTCCACTGCAGGTGTCTATGAAATCTAAAACTGGAAAGCAGGAATCTATTAAACACTTAAACAGAAAATTATAGAGGATCTGAACTGTCTAATTAAGCAACAATTTTACTTTGTTGGTCAGACAGGTGTGTTGACCTATTTATTATCCAGGCTGCCAAATCTGTAGCTCTGCAGGTTCCCAGGAGTGGGGTGTGACAGCACTGAGATGCTATTTGAGTGCATGGCAGTGACCCCACACACTCGTACTTTGGCTGTTTTGTCCTACCACTCTTTTATTTTATTTTCCTGAAGGTTACATAGAATAAACATTTTGTCTCAGACACATTCGAACGGTGTCCCAGTGGAATGGTCTTCTTTTGCCAGTATGAATGAACTATATAAAAAAATTCTGCTTGGATAGCACATACTGAAAAGCCATGAAACTATCTTCTAGAAAGTTTTCCCAGCTTTCTCCATGGCTAAAGGCACCCTTTTACTCCTACATTCTTCAAATTCAAAAATTTACTTCCTTTGTATATTAGTGAACTTTTTAGCTAAAAATACTTCTGATTTGGACAGTAAGGACATGTACTAGTTGCATTCTGTATTGTCTGGCTACATCTCGCTCACAAAAGCTGAACTCTGCATCAGCTTACCTTTCTTGCATTCCACTTCTTTTTGACTGTTAGAGATGACTGCCAAGCAGAAGAGTACTGAGCTTGGTTTTTGCTCCCGTATGATATATAAAAATGTTCTCTTTGTGTTAGGAGTTCAGACTTAATCTGTCCTTGAAAATTCTACAGGTTGCTGTAGGAATGAAAAATTAAACTCAGCAGTACTGGGAAACAGGAAATTATTCTTATCCCACTGGGTTTGCAAATACAATGCTTGGTGTGTAGAACAACTGTTCATTAAAATCCAGAACCATGGAAGTTACACCACATACTGTTTTCTGTTTCATGTGTTGTTATTTGATTCAGCTATGTTCACAAGTCTTTAGGTTATAATTTTTTAACCGTAACAGTAAGTGAACTGTGAAAATGTGTATATGATGTTTCCATGGCTAGTCCAAATTTAGTTATAAGGTTTTAGCACCTATTTTACTGGCGTTGTAACTACTTGATATAAACAGATAGAAACTGATGCAAAAATGCAGTATAGGGTACATCAGGCTAAGCTCTGCTAATAAATATTTAAACACAAAAGTGACAAAGATTTTACTATTCCCACAGAGGTACAAACATATCTTGCAAAGTTAAGTGTTAACCTATCTTTCTTAGGTCTGTGGTAGTTCACAAGATTAGAATATTACATTCAAAACATTAAAATAAGTAAAAATATCAATTAAAAAAAAGAAGTGATTTTTTTAGCCTGTATGGAATACATACGTTATGTTGACTTCGAGTAACAGTTTTCCAAGCTTACATGAAATCACATCTAGTTCCAACTCCCCTGTCATGGGCAGGGATACCTCCCACTAGACCAGGTTCCTCAAAGCCCCATCCAGCCTGATCCAGCCTGGCCTCTTCCTTATCAGCAGTTACTGCTTTCTAAATAGGGAAAAAAGCAAAGAAGTCCTCAGTGTACCTATGCTGTCCGTGAGCAGCAGGAAATGCTCTCGCCACTGCTAGGTTTCTTTGCCCTGCAAAGCTGCTTCATTCCTTATGTGTTCTCTCTGAGCCCCTGTGAGTCTCCTTTGTCACTGCCTTGTCACCGCCTGTATCACTTCGGTGTCTGTTCTGCTGCCCCACCGTTGCTTTCCGCTGCATTACTAAAAATACTGGCATAGCGGAGATTGTAAAAGAGCCAGATTTTTAATCTTGGGCGTGTCCATTTATTTCTGTATAAATATTTGAGTTAAAATTTAGTGTAGTACCAAACCAAACACTTTGGGGAAATTCAAATAAACTGCATCAGTCAACACGGTTACCTTTATCAACAAGAAATGTCATCTTCTCCAAAACAGAAATGGTTTGTTTGACAAGATCTGTGCTCCTTGAAACCCTACATGCCTGTGCTGGTTCTGTATTACTCTCATAATATTTTTTTTTTCAGAGACAATATGTTCCATTATTTTGCTTGGGTAGAGAAGCAATGTAGCAGTTCCTCGGTAGATCCTCTCCATCTTTTTCAGTCTTGGAAAAATAAGAACATATCAAAGCCAGGGGAAATGCCAATCTGTTTACTCCTAACGTATTAATTTCAGCAATTCCCCAGCCTTTAGGACCCTCTGGGGTAAGTGCTTTGGTCCTTTTGATTTAAGAAGATTCAATTTTAGTAGATTCTGGCTTGAATTCTCCCTCATGAAAGACGATTAGCTTTTCAGTGCATATATGTCCTATGAGTTGATTCAGTTCTCCCACTCTGTTCTGAAGGCAAAAGCATCTATTAAATATCCACAGTCCTTTTGTCTGAGTTCCTTTTCTTCCTAACACATTTTATATACCCCGTTATTAATGCCACTGATGACTGAATTTTCATTAATTTCTTTACCTTTTGCCTATTTTATCAGTTGGCTCCAATTTCAATTTGTATCTCACAACTTGCTATTAACTTTCCTTTTATATTCAAACACCATTGTGTCACTTCTGTTGTTCTGGTCAGTTCTCCTAACTGGGGTGTTTTTGTGGCTAGAATAACTGTTTTTCCCCCTTCCCTCTCTGGATAGTCAGGCTGGGTGCATCCAGTAGTGTGTCCTTGAGCAATTTCCAGCTTTTGCTAGTATTTCCCACTTCAAATGATGTACATTGCAATGGCAGTGAATCAGGAACTGACAGACAGAATTAAAACCAGTGTTCAGCCCTCCTCAAATTTGTAGGAGAAGTAATGGAATAAACAATGTCAGAATAATTTAATACTGAGAGAAGTAATTGAATTAAAGCACTCTTGTGTACATAATGTCAAAATGCATAAAAGAAAGTAAGAAACCCATATGTGGAAAGGAAACTCAGATTTTCAACAAAACCATTTTCAGAACATGCAATTTTCCTACAAAATTCCCTGTTTTGTAAATGCAGACAATTACTCACTTTCTTGCATGAGACACAGCTGACGGCTTGGTGCTCACCCTCAGATTGAGCTAAAACTCAATGCTCAGTCTGTACTGCTGCATCTGGGGTTTAGTGCCCAAAGATCTTGGAAGAACCCTCTTTTAGGATGTGGTGAGTTACCCACCATTGGGAACTGTCTTCCCAATGAAATTCACTCTATTTTATGTTGTTTTATTCTACTTTCCATAGCTAGCCCAGTTTAGGTGCCTTCAGTTGGCTGGGAGGAGTGCCATCTGCAGGGAATGCTGCAATGGAAGGTGGCACAGGGCCACTGGGGCTGGGGACTGCCAAGCCACATGGTGCCTGAGCACAGCAACAAGCTCATGGCCAGACTGGAGGAAACCTGGGGCTAAAGGTCAGGGAACTTGTTCTGAGTCCTCCAGATTCTCAAGGAAATGCCTTGGGATGCATAAAAGTGAGGCTAAAGCGTGGCAGGAGGATTTGGCACAGCTGAACTAAGGCTTAGGGATGTCACTGATGCCATTGATGTTGGACCAGGGACTCAGAGAGATGTAGGGCCTGTGCTGTTGCCCCTTTAGTCCCTGGGGCAGCCTTTTTGTATTGGGCTGTGTTATGGCTGGTACCATGAAAAATACAGGAAGCTGAATAATTTCATGATTATTTGTACACAGCAGCTGCTCTCATCTCAGTATTCAGGATCCAAATTCCAGCCTGAGAAGGGGCCAGAGGGATATTGTCCAATTCCTCAAGGATGTCCCTCCACACCTCCCAACATATCGGTCACCTGAGGTGAGTATTACAGCCATGCATAGAAGGTTTATCTGGGAATGTCACCTTTTCCTCATGGTCACCCCCAACACAGCAGAGCCTTTGTAGGCTGGGGTATGGGAAGCTGCCCCAAAAGCATGCCTACCGCCTTCCCACCAATTTACACACTCTTTTTATACTTTCCTGTGAAAGTCCAATTATTTTTCTTCATCTGTGCTCCCTTTGGTTCGAAGTGGGGAAATACCTTTGTAAAGGCAAAAGTCACGTATTGCTGAAAAGAGACCAAATAGGAGGCATGGAGATAAGAATGACTAGAAATGGGAGTTTACCTAGGTTGTTAGAGAGCAGGGGATACCTATGGTTTAATGGTTCTGCATGCTGTGAAGCCGTTTGGGTGGAAGAGACGCTACTGTGGGGTAAACACAGAGTAGAAATTATGGCTTAGATCTGGTAACACTATGCTCAAAATGGGACAGAAATATCCCAGGTTCTTGGAAGCAAACCAGAATGCTATCTTTGCAAAACCTTTGAAAATGCCAATGTTTGTGAGGAGTGTTCATGGTTAAAATCCTATTAAGAATAAAATGCTTTATTTCCTCTTGGAATTTATAATTTAGGGGATATCTCAGACTTTTTTTCCTACTGCTGCATTCTATTACTACTACTGAGATTAAACTGGCTTCATTTCTTTTAACATAGACTATTATCTGTTTGTATCATTACATCAATCTTTCTATAAATACTTACTGATATTTGATAGCTTTCCAGAGTAATGCTTTCCTTTCTATAATATTATGCATCTGATGAGGTAAAGATTTTAATTCTTAAAGAAGAACATGTTAATGTATTTAATGATTTTATCATTTTCCCTTACTATTCTATTTTTATGGTGAATTTAGCCTCATAATTTAAATATTTTACTACGCACAAAAGAAATGTCACAATCATTAGTGTAATGCTCATGATCCATATCTTATTTTCTGGTAAAGTGTGGGACAAAAAGCCATAACAAAGTGGGTTATTTAATCAATGTTCAAAATGTATGGATGGGAAAGGTGAGCACATGCTTTCAGGACCCTGAGAATTTTCTCTATATCTTGTGAAGAAGTTCCAGGAAACCCCTGCTCTCTGTTTTTAGGGAAGTTTTGAGGCATACCAAACCTGAAATGCATACTGTAGATTGTCAAAGGCAGCACCAATTTCACTAATGGCAGACACTTTGTTTTCAGGTTTTCCTAATACTTTAAGAACCAGAGACTACATTAAATACTATGCACAACTTGTGGCTGCAAGCCAAAAGGAAGCCCACATGACATTTAGTGCCCTTGTCTGCAAGCTGATAAAAGAGTCTGGATTCTCTAAACTCTTTAAGTGCTCAGTGTCAAGCTGGAATTCAGTAACTACAGCCTGAACAACTTATGTTATTTAAAAATGCACACTTAGCTCTAAGAGGTTTCCAAGCACTCTAATGCTGGGGTATTTGAACAGAGTAATAGGGTGCTTTTAAAAAAGCTTTTTATTTTGCAACTTTATGTTCTTCATCTTGTTCAAATATTATTTACTTTAGAATTCATCTGATAGACAAACTTAAACATGCTACTCAGTATAATGGGGCAGGGTTCTGACAAGCCTCAGGAAACTAAAAATGTTTGAAGTATTTAGACTTTGCTATATCACAAAGTAAATTTTGCACAGTTTGAGTATGTGCTCTGAGATCACATAAAAATGCTAGACAGAATTATTCCTACCCAGTCATTTGAACTACCCAGATCTGCCAGTTTGTAACATGCAAATGAACCTGTGTGTTTGCTCCTTCCAGGAGCTCCAGAGTTGTATAAAATTGTGCTGAAATCCTGTGCAGAATAATCCAAAACATCACTGCAGCAGGCTCTTAGTCCACCCCAGATAGGAACTAAATTGCCTGGTCTTTGTCTTGCCTGTACACAAACAAGTACAGTTCCTAACTCACTGCAGGCACAGCTATTTCTTGTTGGAAAGGATATCATGCTTGTTTAGCTCCTTTCCTCTCCATCTGTCACTGGAGCCATGGCAGAGCAGGGGATCACAGCCTCTTGGTAGGACTTTGCAGAGTCCTGCACTGCATCCTTAATTCTTTTAGTTAATGAGCATTTAAGTGAAACAGACTGTGTCTGTGTGGACTGAGCATCTTCCATAATCTTCCAATGAATTAATGGAAAACTGAATTTCTGAGAAAAGAAACTATTTTTGTGTCTGACTCTGCAGCAAGAGGAGAATTTACAGCTAAAAATGAAAAATTAAAAATAAGGTACCCTCTGAGACGGAAAAGAATTTAATTCTCAGTGGAATTCCTGAATTCCTAAACCCTATAGCTCTAGGGAGCTGTAATGGATATGCTTTTTAGCTCTGCAGAGGGTTGTCTGTCAACAAATTTAAGTTATCTCCTTCTCCTGTCCCACACCAGTGAGACCTAGAGCAGAGGGGGAATTCCTCTCACTTAACATCTCTAGGAATCCTGCAAAATGGAAGATGCTTACAAATTACTTTGCTTCCACTGTAGTAGCATCCAGTACAGTGTCTGAGAGACAAACTCCATACACTGAAATGTGTCAAATGGTGCTAGAGAGAGTACAGAAAGGTTCATCCATCCGGACTGAACCTTTCCACTGCCCTGAGATGCAGATGCTGGCAGCTGGGGCCAGCAGTTAGCCAGGTGGATCCACCTGGGAGTTATCTTATGCTTCAACCAGCTGGTGTTGTCCAGCTGAGGAGCATTACCAGTGAAAATCCTGTGAACAAGAGTGTAGATACAAAAAATGTGAGAGGATTCTGAAAGTTCTTTAAAAGAAGCTGCTCAGACAGACAAAATAAATATAGCTAGGGAAGTCAGGCAGGAGAGAAGATAAATTTGTTTTAAAGCTCGTTCTGGTTCAGTGGTGAATGAGGAACAAGTTAAAACAAATAGCAAGTACCCTCTCCCTCCACCCAAGTGCCAATGAAAAGAGATTGCAGGTTGTATAGTAGAAAACACCCAAGATGGAAGATGAAAACATCACTGGTGTGACAAGCTGGCAGCAACGTGAAGCAAAGGACATTGAAAAGAAAAGCTTTTTACCTGTATCAGGAACAAGAGAAATGGAAGCAATGATACAGCACCACTATTTGAAAGAGACATAATAATGATATAAAATAAAATATTCAATAAACCCCACTATTTTCCATTTACGAAAGAGGAAGATAATGGGCTACTACCACATGAGGATGATAAATAACAGCAATCTGTTAAAGACTAAGTGGGCTGTTGGACAAGAGCTATTAGAAATAAGTATTTTGAATAGGTGCAGATTAAATCTCTCATTTGGTGATGTTTATTTACTATAAATCTTGAAAAGCCATGTTAATTTCAAAAGTGCCAAAGAAAGTTAAATTGATGATATATTAAAAGATATTTCAGTGGGTTGGACAGCTGTTAATCTGAATTCCATATCATGGAAAAGCTGATGCTGAGCTCAATTATAAAAAATTATCCAGAGTCTGTTTTAATAGGATAAAATTTGAATTTTCCATTCAGGAGAAAAAAATATGAAACAAAAGGAAGGGCTATTATCTAAAAACAGTATCTATGAAAATTATTTAGGGTTTTTGTGGCTGAAAACAGCTCAGTATAAAAGAGCTGTAGAGCAAGAACACCTAACATGACCTAAGAGAAGCAGATTCTAGCTGGTTACTCAGAAGAAAGACAGGGATGGCATTGTCATTTTGTTGAGTTACATTCATAGGATATTCAAGGGCTCTTCCTAAGCAAAGTAAGGCATTGAAAGAGGAGAGAGAGAGAGAAAAAACTTTTATTTGTGAAGTTGATCATGTTTTAGACAAGGCAGATAGGGTGTTCCTTTGCCTTGATATCCCCTGAACATCAGATTTGAAACAGAGACAGTAAATGTTAATGCTGAGAGCAAAGTGGGGACAACCTGTTCCTGTTTCACTAGCCAGGGTGGTTCCATGACCCACCTGTGCAGGAGCACAACTGGTTCTGTGGAATGAAGGGTGGGATGCTGGAGTTGGACAGGTGATGATGTGGTTATCTCAAGGGAAAAAGAGACAGTAGAAGGCAGAGAGAGGTTAGAAGGGGTAATCAGATTGGACAAATTAACCAGCTAAATCCAAGATTTGTTACATCCTGAAGGGTTCCACCAGTTTAAAATAGTTTATAGCTTTTTATTGAGACCCAGGATCAAAAGGCTACAACAGCTGTTGCCTGAAAAGTGCTCCCCTCATGGTAAGAGGTCTGTCCACTGCCCATGTGAGTTCACCCCAGTGCACCGTGGGTGTTCCCTTTCCCCTGTGTGGTTTCTGCCAGGTCAGGCATGGGGTGAAGCATACAGCTTTCAGGGAGGAATGGCTGTAGGATGCAGGATGCTGATGGTGTGGTCTTGGAGGGCCTTTATGTGGGGTTAGGATTCATGTTGTTGCTCAGACAGAGTCAAGCCACTTCACACATCTGACAGGAGCTTTGAAACTTTGAAGTCTGCAGTCTCCATTTCAGATTTGGTGTAGAGCTTGAATGACCCCAGCCTTTTCCAACTTGATCACCTGCTCAAATAAAACATGATTTCTCCCCACACACATTGCCTTACTTGTTTCTAGCTCTTTAAAGGTTATGTTGTGTGAGGATGTGTATCACACAGAAATTGTATACAGAAATTTGATTAAAGACACCAGGATTTTTCTCCTTTTGTAAATTCCTTTTTTTTGAGATTTGTTTGAGGTTTGGGTTTTTGTTTTTAATTTTTTTTTATTATTTTTTATTGCAAGCAATAAAGTAACTCAATTTTTGGAGAATTTTGTCCAGGTCTCCTGAAAAAATGTGCAGACCTGAAACAAATGTCTGGATTGAGTTGAGACCTTGGAATGAAACTGCAAACCACAATAATTTCTTGTGGTTTCTAGTAGCACTGGTATTAATATCACCTAGAAAGTGTATACCATACCTCTGAGTTGCTAAGGCAGGCCTGCAGCAATACTTCAGACTGCAGTCAGACTACCAGCTGCTCAGTAAACTCTGCTCAAAGCACAGTTTGAAGTGGGGTGTCCCAGAAGTTGCCACCAAAGACTCAGCCCTAGAGAGATGGGTAAATGCTTCTTTAACACCACTGTACACTGTGTAGTAGGTAGACAGTTTCAAAAGTAAGAGAAAACAATCTAGAGAATGGAAATCCCAGCATCTTTAGCTATCTGCTCTAAGAGTTTCCTGTCAGTGTAATTTTGGGGCTTTTGGTGCTGTAACTTCAGAAATGCTGCTTCCCACGTCATTTACTTTCTTGGTCCTAGGCTTACAATGAGGGCCTCATATTGGAAAATATTTCTTTTTTTTCTGTTTGGACTAGAACGGCACTAGCTAAATCTACAAGTCTGATCCAATTACTCTTACATTTATTACATCACTACATAGAAAAAAAGGGGAAAGATTTTGATTAAACAACAAAAAAAATTACATTGCTATCAAAAATCCAGGAGAAAATTTTGCGTAAATAAATTAAAACAATAAAAGAGAGAGAAAGTAGTTGCATAATGTCTTGTGTTCATGTGGTATGGCAAGTTCAAGTTGTCTCCACAGGGATGATTCCAAAACCAAGTTTGTGACATGCACTTAGGGAGCTCAATGAAAGCCAAATTGCCCTGTGAAAAATGGGATCCCTAAAATTGCAGCTTCTGCAAATAAGGTAGAAGCCTACTGTGAATATTCAAGGACATGCATCTGTGTCACATTTGCCAAAATGGTTTTGTTGTTGTTTTGTGTTTTTTTTAGTTTTAATTCTAAGATTCAATTTCAGAACTGGTTCTAGTTGTAAAGGTGAGAAGCACACTGAGAAAGCATCTTGCAGAGTAGTAAAAATGTATAAATTGCACCCTGGTGTGTGCTGGATGGACTGGGCTGGTACGGCTGTGCTATGGACACTGCAGCTTTCCTGACCGTGATGCCATGGAATGGCCTACACTCTGCTCTGGGAAGACCAGAAAAGCCAATCAATAGTAATACAGCTCTGGCTCTCCTTCTTTCTCACTTAACAATGGCCTTTTGGTCTAAAAGACTAACAAAGCATGGGCTTAGAGCAGGAAGTCAGAACACCTGTCTCCATATCTGGCATTGTTCTGCTCCGATCCAGAACAGATGGCAGGTTTTTGCTTCACTATTCCTTCACCTGCAAAATAGAGGCAGCACCCCAGAGGCATGAGAGTTGGGAAATGTTGAAGTTATAATGCTGCAATGGTGCTGTTATTATTTAAGAAGTACATCTTCTTCTTCCATAGGGAATGAAATTCAAGACTGTTCAGACGTGCTTTTCTAATGCTGCAAAAGGAGGAGAGACTCTTACCCCGATGGAAACTTGGGAAAATGCTTTGGCTGGTGCCTCCTGGGAGGGTGTTAACATCTGTCTGCAAAGCATGGGCAGTGTGTGACCTCTCACAAGATGGCCATCTAGTCAGGAACCCTGCTTGTTGGCTGCTGAGACTGATTCTCAGGTGTCTTACATCAGGTACAGCTTTTTACTCACCGTGTGAGTCCATGTCCTATGAGCATAGCAGTATGGGGTGACAGGCAAGGCAAATAAGGCAGCAGAGAATGAGAATGAGAAATGAGAGATTTTGGCTTGGCTTTATGGCTGTACCCCTGCAGTGGAGTTGCATTTTCAAAGCCACTATATAGTCAGAAGCACTCAGGAGTGTTTCCAAGTATGTAGTAGCTGGAAGCAAGGACTAAAACCTTTCCAGAAGCCAGAAGCCATTGATTTCAGTCAAAGGATTTCTTCCTAAAATGTACAGCCTGCTAGAGAAGATTTCCAGTAGTCATTAAAGGTGCCCTAGAGGTTACCAGAAGTGAAAGGTGAATTAAGACTAAGATGAAGTGTTGCATCAGGTGAGATAAAACACAGGTTCCCTCTGGTTGAAGCCATGATAAGCCTGTGTCCTAGGAAAGTAATTCTGCCTATATCTTGCAGGTGCTTGCTTCAACCAAATAAAAGCTTGGAGAGAGATTTCTTTAGTGTTCTGAAGACACTTAAAAGCAATAACATTTAGCTGATGTGAAGTGTTTGATGAAAGTTTCCAACGCATGCTCAACAAAAGTCTTTGAAGTAAGAATAGCAGGATTATATTATTCTGGAGGTGTATAATTTAGTGTAAATAGACATCTCATAGAAGCACAGGGACAGGAGGAGGATATGTATTTGGAAAGTGCATTTAATATAATATAATAATATATTACACTACACAAACAAATCTTCTCTTTAACATGTGCTATAAAAATTGTTCTTTGATGCTTTCTGAAGCAAGAGATCTATTTTAACTCTCTGTCTTTCTTGTTCTGCTAAACAGAGAGACGTCTAACTGCCTCACAGGGAAATCATTGCTTCTGTCATTAATGAAACAGGATTTGTGATCCTTTCAAGTCCAGGAGGAGGTTGGTAGTTTTGATGACCTTTTTCATTACTTACATAATGAATAATTTGGTTTAAAAATAGTTGAAGATCTCTTGTTGCTGTTTTACTTTGGATTTTGTCTTTTAGAGGAGGACAATTAGCTACCGTGAATACAGAACACATCCAGCTGATGCATCACTGAAGATGGGGAGCTTTTACAATTTCATTTGTTTATACACCCTTAATACCACCCTGTGCTCCTGCACAGATGAAGAAGGGAAACACTGCATCTGTGGGGGAAGCCTCACCTCAGAAATCAGATTGCAGGTGCTCGGCATGTCGAAGTGCTGATCTTGTGAGGAGTAGGAAACAAGGGGAGAATTTTCCCTCCAGCTTCCTCATGCTGTGTGCATGCTCCTCATGCCCCATCCTCTCTCTGGTATGGCCTCATGCACTCAACACAGCATGGTTTGTCCAAAGGAAGCTGAGACAGAGCAAGACACAAAAAGTGAGGATTTATCTCCTCTTTCCATCAAGACTGCTTGAAAGAGGATGCTGTTTCACCAGTGGTCCTGCAGGAAACTTTCTCTGTAGCAGCTGCTGGTTTTAACAGTGCAAGTCAGTACATTGCTTTGATGAAATCTGCTGCTCTTTTAGTCCGTGTGAAAAAACTTAGCCCTGAGTAGGAGCCATCCTCTGGATATAGGCAAGCATGAATTAAGGTCTCTGCCTAATCACAGACTAGGAACCTCAGCAATTCTTCGGTATTTTTTTCAATTTATAATTGATAGTGCAGTTGTGGTGTGCTGCTTCTGAGGCAGTCCAACTTGGAAAAACACATTTCTCCATATTCCTTGCCTTTCCATCAACTGTGCCTTTAGAGAGGCTCTCTGTGAGGCTCCTGGGGCTCTGGGGCCCTGTCAGGTCTGAGGATGAGCATGATGGCGGAGTCCACCAGGATTTCGGATCTGGGATCTATAGCCCTCCTTGGTAATGGAGATGCTCTGAAATTTGTGAGGTTGTGTTTGTGCCCATGTATCCAAAGGGAATCAGAGGGGACAAGGATGCATGCAGCACATTTTTCATGGAGGACTAACTTGGTAAAACTTGTGAAAAAATGAAAATCACAGTTGTGTGATTTACCAGAAGCTTTCACGTAAGATGAGTCTCAGACAGAGGAGTGAGGTAACATGCAGCTGGGTATGAGACATAGCAGATGTGTCCATAAAGTGTCACTGAAATCAAACACAGTCCTCACCTGTGCATCTCTCACTTATGCCTCCCTGTCCATGTTTTACTTCACGGACTGAAACTAAAGTTTTAGTTTCCTTGTGCCTGGTACTTTATTTTCTTTTTTATTTTTTTAGGCTGGTTCGGTGTTCTCTATGGACTTTCTTTATGTTGTTATTTTTTCTGAGCCGTTCGGTCCTTAACACTCTTTCAGTCTCTTTCCATCTTTTATTCTCTCTTTCTCTCTCTATCTCCCTCTGCCTCCCCTTCACTTTTTCTCATCTGGCTACTTCCATCAGGATATTTTATAAAGTAAATATAAAATTAACTGCTTCAAAATCTTTTCCCTCAAAGATCTCTCTGCCCCCCTATCATTGTGTTTGACTCACCCTATGAGACAGGTCACCTGTAAGTGTCCTTGTTCCCTGCAGTGAAGAGATGGATTTTGTCCCTTGTAACCCTGCTCAGATGTGAAAGCATTCTCAACACTTAATCCAGTCAATTTACTTCCCAACCAGTCAATCTCTCCATGCTTCCTAGCTAAACCAGTTGAACCCTTTTGCTGGTTCTCAGTGCAGACCTTCAGTTTCACTGGGAACACGTATGCCCTTCTGTCTCTCTTAATTGCTGCATTCATCTAGTCTTTGTTCCCTGTCCTCACGTAGGACTTTGTGAGCAGTAATTATCTCATACCATTGTTTTAAAATCCCTAGTCAGTTTGTGAGGTACAGCTCCAGACATGCCATGTCTTAAACATCAGCTCTGCCCCAAGTATGTAGTGTAAGAGCCCAGCTGCTCTGTATGAGCTCTGTAGGCTGATTTCTCCATGCAGTCACTATCACCTCCTTTCCACCTTGTCCCAGTCTCCCCTTGGCCTTCTCAGAGCCCCGTAGGCTTTCAAGTGTTAACCCCATTTGTGGTTTCACTTCTCCCCATAAGACCCCAAGCACCCCCTAAGACCCCAGGGTTCAAAAGCAGCCTGGTCTCAGGGTGGGAGACAAGCAAGGCAGAGGCGTTGGGTTTTTTGTGAACTTACAGCAATTTTTCAAGTGACTTGTAATGGATTTCCTTCCAAGTACTTGTCCAGTCTCCCCTTGAATTGGTTAAAACTACTTCTGTCCTTTGCATACTCCTTCAAGGAATTCCACAGCCCTGCAGCAGTGCAGTACTTTATAGAGTCACCTGTCCTAATCCCACAGCCTGCTTCTTGATAGAAAATGGTCAACTCCATTATCAAAATCTGGTGTGTGAAATCAGGACTGGTTTTCATGGTGTTTTTTTCTTTATCCTTAGCTACACTGAACTTCAACTGACATTTCTTACAGTCGCATGAGATGTGTCTGCAATTTGTCACAACCTGCCCTTATTACTTTAAACAATTTTGTATCATGTGTGACCTTTGTCTCTCACTGCTCATGCCCTTTCCCATGTTATTTATGGGTATTTTGAACACAACAGACTTCAGTGCAGATCCCTGAAATTTCCACTGCTAACTTCCTTCTATTGAGTTAAAGGACCATTTTGCCTGTGCTCTGTTTCCTGCCTTTCAGCCATTTCTCTATGCCACGACTTCCCCCTTCCCCTAGTTTCTTAGTTTCCTTAGAAGTCTGTGGGGATAGACTTTCCTAGATAACCTTCATCAATACATTTGGTACTTCTTTCAAGAACTTTGAGAGATTGGAAAGGCAGGATTTCCAGAAGCCATGTTGGCTCTTACCAAGTGGATCATATCTATCCAGATCATACCATTTAAAGGTGTCCACTAGTTTGATCTTTTATTGAAACTTTTATTACTTTGGCTGGCACAGCCCTCAGGCTTACTTGCCTCTAGGGCTCCAGATCCTCCTGATCCCTCTTTTAACCTTGGTGTCAGTTTTGCTTCCTGACATCCCAAGGTGGGCACTATCTCAGTAATTGAGTCCAGACATCCTTAGGTGGTCTTGAATCCCTTGCTGTTTGCTCCTGTAGTCTGGCAGGCCCCATCCTACCTATTTTTGCCACATACAATCCCACTGAATTTGAGACACACTCTGGCCAAGTCCTCTCCCAAGAAGGTTCCAGTGTGGAAATCTCCCAGTTTCTGCTACAAGAACCATGGACACCAAGAATTCACCTTGCTTCTCTACAGTGGTCTTGCCCTTCCTGAGCATTGCTTTCAGATCCCAAACTCAGCTGATCTCAGAGTCAGACCTCTGCCAGACTTGATCCTGATGTGTTGAAGCAGTGCTTAGAATCAGCTTTGATTCCTTTTATGCCATTGCTCCTTAAAATATTTTATGGCCTAACTATATTTTTACAGTCAGCCCACTGAATTTGCCATCACCACTTGGATAGAGCTCCTTGAATGACACTTTTGGAAATCAACCAACCTCTTTCACCTGGTGATTCAATCAAGCAAACACCTACCCTTTCTCAAGCCTCTCCTGCTGGATGCTGCGTATGTTACTCCACTTCAAGTGTGGTGTCTGCCGTCCAGCGCTCTCCACAGTGCAAGGAAGATTTGGCTGCCTTACCTTCTGCTTTCAGTTTCCCCATTTACACAGTTCCCCCTCTTTGCATTTTGTCACATCTGTGAAAGAGTTCTGGGTCTCTTTTGCTCAGGAAGGGATGATGGATCTAAGTGTGTGATGGTGAAAAGACAAAGGGGTGTTTCCTTACTGAGATCTTGAACCAACATGGTACATCTCTCTATCCTGAGGACCGGGCAAGGTGTTGGTGCTAGCATCCCAAAACCTGACCCGTGTTTCACCTCCTCGTGTGGCAAAGAGTAGGGCACACAACAGTGACTGAATTCATCGGTGCAACCACTTTTCTACTCATGCTACCCCTATGACTTCTCTCACCATTCTGCTGTCAGTGCTGCTGTCCCTGCAAGACAGGCAGAAATATAGACCCCATGTAAAATTATTTCATTTTATGCCTAGAAAATACAGGTTTAACTGTGCTTAAATATATGAGTGGTTTTCAAAAAAGTTTCTGAAAACAATGCAGCCAGTACTGGCATCCCAGATATTAACCTCTATCTATTTCAATTTAATTTATAGTCTAGTTTCTGGTCTATTTCTGTAACTCTTCTTGCTGAAAGAGCAATCAAGATACACATTTGCCACCATTTTTCTCTTAGATCAGTAGTGTTCGTCAACATAAAAATATTTCAGTTCTGTTTCCTGGTCAGACATGCCTTGAAAATTATATACTTTCAACATAGCGCATAATTGTGTACATGAAACTACTGTTCATTTTGTTTTATAACGTGTTTCTCATAGCCTGTGGTCTCCTGTCATTGTTACCCTCTCTCCTACTCCCTTACAACAGTTTTGAGAAAGAAATAACCTCAGAAGTTTGGAGGTGTAACATTTAACTGCCTGTGCCATTTCTAATGCAGTATCTGCTCATATTTCAGCCAGGATGATGTAGCATCCATCACTTCAGCACAAATGGATGCATTTTCACAGACTTCTTGGTCAGAAGAGCATCTCAGCCAGCCTATCTGCCCCAGAGCACACAGGGTTCATCTGACATGACCAAGTCCTGCTGAGCTGAGGGTGTGGGGGACAGGACTGCACCACCTTTTGGAAATCAAAAACAAAAGGACAGAAACGGAAGGAATGCGCATCAAACAATCACCTCCTCTTCCATCATCTCCTCCTGTTTTCACTGTAATCCCCAATACAAGCTGCCTCAAAATGCAGAGCCTTTCAGAAGATTATCTGTATCAATGCAGGCTTTGAAGTACAGGCTGCTGGCATCTCATTACAGACAGAGATCAAACCTCGGAGATTACCATGGTTCTGGGCCTGCTGGACTTCATTCACACATCACAGAAGTGCTAAGCTATCAAAGTGCAGGGCTCTGTCTGTGTGTTACTTTCTCAGCCATAAATCCAGCAGCACAAACCCGCTGCTTTTTTTTTTTTTTTTTTAACAAATGAGTCCTTTCGGCCCATAAGGTGTCTTTTTCTTCATGGGGCTGAATACAGTTTGGGAAATTGAAATAGTCCAAGCTGGAAGATAGATTGAAGTAATATCCTTGGGGTATTTGGGCCGGATGTTAACTGTATCTTTTTTTCCTTTGGTAAAGCAAACAGGAAGCCATTTGAACTGCAGACTTGCCCACTGAGGGCAAATCCCAGGGTACAAAGGGCAATCCCAGTGCCAGCCATTTTCTGCTCTCTTCTGGCACTCACGTCTGTGCAGAACCATGTCAGCTGGAGGAGCCAGAGCCTGCACATCCTGCTTTGAATTAGCTTAGAGACAGCACGTCCCCTCCAGCCCATTCCACTCCAGGCCACCAGTCCCTTGGGCAGCAGATGCTAAAGTACAGGACGTGGGTTTGCTTCCACCTCAAAATGTTCTGAAGATGGGAGATGACTACAAAGCCTTTCTAAATCCTGTACCACAGCTGCATTTAGAACAGGGTTGTGTTAATAAGTTGTACCAGAGCCTAAAGGCTCAGGTATGCCAGCTCTCCCCACCACTGCAGCAGCAGTTGGGAGCTCACAGAGGCCATTGACATTGTTTCTGGGCTAGAACTTGCAGATCATGCTTAGCCTTCTGCTGTCACTAACGTAGCAAACTCAAAATGGTTGTGAAATGCAACACCAGGATTCAGAGGCAACTTCATTCATGAAATCTACTGGCATGCTTCTAAGCACTGTGAGAGATGGCTGCCTGTCTGGGTGGAGTTTTTCTGGCTGGATCCACATGTGCACCTTGCTGAAGGACCAGTGACAAGGTTCTGAGAGGATCATGCTGAGAAGGTTGTTTGACTCTGAAGTTAGAGTCACCCACATGCCTGACAGGCACATCAATATCATGTGCAAGGTGTTCCAACCCAAGAGAGAGCACAGGTGACCAGGTTCTTTGAAGCTTAGCAGAAAAAAAAGGATGATCATCTACACCCCACTATTCCATCATAGTCCTGGATACACAGTCTTGAAGGTAACCAGGACCTGGTGGAGATATGTCAGTATCTCAGCAGGATGAGCTAACTCTGCCTTGCACCTCAGCAGTGTCTGGGTGGTCACCAGCCTCCAGTTTGCCTCTTGTGTGTGTGATCAAGGTCTGAAAAACACCCTGCAGACAGGCCTGCTTGGGTCCATTTTTCCCCAGGAACCCTTTCCTTTCATCGTCTGAAATTGATTATTTTTTTAATTGTTCTTTTAAAACACTCATACATGCAACTTAACAGAATTTTGATCAAAAAAACACAGATAGACCAAAAAATATGAAAAAAAAGAAAAATATGAAAAAAATATGAAAAATTGAGGTGCTCCTGTTTCCATCTATCCTTAATACATGAAAAAAACAATAGTCACCAGTCATCTCCCTGCTTCCCAACATTTTAGTTCCAGTTACACCGTAATTGGTGGCATCACAACGTTAGCTTCTGCTGTTGGAAACAGCCTTTGAAAGGAGAAATGGGAAGCAAAAATACTGGAGATACCTTACTGTGGCAAAGGACCTAAAAATGAAGGAATGAGGGGGGAGGGAGGGAGGGAAGAAAAGCATGGGGACAAATGTTGTTTGTAGACGTTCAAGTATTACTTTAGAAAAAATTCTTTTAGCAATATGGAAGGTTCCTAAAAATATATTTTTATCCCTTCTACTGTTTGGATTTGTTAACAGCACAGAGTGACCTCTCTTTTGGCCAGAGGAGCCTTATCAACAGCTTTGGATGGTGCTCTGTCCACTGAAGACCACTTCTGTGCAAAACCTGAATGTGCTACATGCTATGTAGAAATGCCTGTGCTAGTTTTCAATTCAAGGACTCATTTCATGCACCATAACAACAGCCTTGGCTTGGAATACACTCTCCAAAGGTGGGACACTAGTTTTTTTGTTCACTCCCATCTCTGCTCCATTGCAGAGAAGATCTGCTCAGATCTGAGCCTTACATCAGCCAGGTTCAGAACAGATATGCTTATTTGGATGGGAACCATCAAGTTTTAAAGTAGAGCTGACATTTTGAAGTGAAACAAGAGCAGGAAAACTTTCAAGGCATCAATACCCTGTGCTACTCAATTCCAGGAGAGAATAAAACAGGTGAGGCCAGATCCTTTAAGTTTGCAGCTCTCCCAGCTCCAGTGTTGCTCCCAGCAATGACAAATATATTCTTAAAGGTCCTAGCAAGAGAAAGCCAAGCCAAGAAGAATGTACTTTCAGTATGCAATTAGCATAAATATACTTTGTGCTAAACTGCCCAGAATTAGAAACAAAGAGCTTGAGAAGGTTCTAATTGTTTCAAAGGGAATGCATGTCATGGAGAAGAAGACAAAGGGGAGCTATGTCCAAGAAGACTTGAGACAGAGGCCAAACCAGCAATTTCCTGAATCCAAAACAGTCCCAGAGGCTGTGTCTGAAGACCTGCCAGTGGACTCAGCACTGGAATTTGCCAGGGACTTAGCCTAAACCCAGCCACCAACCTTGCCACTCATGGTGAATGATACATCTCAGTTGGCACAGTGAACCTGCCACGCTTACTGTGAGAATGGCCACAATTACTGAGTTTATTGCTGGAGTCCAGCAGATGAAAGAAGGGACAAGCACATCACTAGAAGCACCACATTTAAGATGAATCTTTGTAATTGCAAGATTTCTTAAGAACAAAAATGTTCGCTTGGAGCTTTTTTTCTCCTAGCTCATGGTCAGCATGGAGATTGTCAGTATGTGGCAATATAGTAAATGCACAGGGAGACCTTCAAACTGAATTGATGAAGAATGACAGCTAACTCTAACCCTGCTCATTTCTGAGCCTGCCATCCCATGGGATTGTTAGCATTTACTTGGATCATCTCTCAGTGGCCAGCAAATGAGACTCAAAATACAAACTCCTCCATCTGCAAATCCCATCTGACCCTGCACTGAGAATGTCCGTGCTTTCTGGCTGCTGTCAGGCAACACCATGATAACTGTGACCAGAGACACCATTGTAGCCAGCACAAAGCCTGTGCAGGCAGTGATGTGCAGGCAGGGCAGCAGGTGGGGAAAGCTCACACTGCCTTTGATCCCTTCTGCATGTATCTGCTCCGATTTGATGTTGCACATACTGCAGGTTTACCCTTTGGCTCCACAGTGCTGGGTCAGGTCTATTGTCCTTAGGCTTTCAACATGCCCTGAGTATTTGCAGCCAGGATCCTGACAGCTTTCTGTGCCAGGGCCTTTTATGTGATGCTGCAGATGAGTCCTTTGTCCCCAGCTCAGACTTTCAGACTCCTCTCAATCTAAAGTTTCAAAATTGTCTCTCAGACCAGCTCACCACTCTTACTTCATGCCATCACTCCCCTCCCCCAAACAGTTTATTTGACTTGGAAAAGAGACAATAGTTTTCTTCTTAATTATGAAAGATGTGCCATACAGAATATGTCTCCTAAGACTGTGCAAAATTGCATTTAGCAACAATGAAGTTACAGTGCTGTGATCTGAGCCTCAGAAGCCATTTGTCTAATCTTCAAACTGGTTGGCAGTTTTCATCACTTCCCTTTGTCACTGAGACTTCCTTTATTTGTCTGTACCTCTTTCTTTCATATGAGATGCAATCTTTACTATGTAGACATGAACATAAATATTTAGACACAACTGGAGAAGCTTTCAGATATTTGCTCAGAAATAAATCTTTCTGTGAGTCCTTGGTTCAAGATGGAAGCAGGAAGTAATTGCCCATGAAATTCCCTTTGGGTTGGCAAGAAGAATAGTTACTTCATATCTGTCGAAGGATGGCTTTGGGTAAATGGGCTGCTAGAAGTAAAACTGATACTCAAAAGCAGCACTTTGATGAAATCTTTTGTGAGATTTTGTTTTCTTTCCTAACAGCTTGAGAGACTCTAAAAATGAGAAATATCAAAAAGATTGTGTTCATGTGTTAAGACTTTGTTCCAGTGACACACTAAATGCCAGAAGTACTGTGTAGATGTACCAGATCAGTAGCTGTAGTGGCTCTTGTTTCCCTTCCCTCTGTCTTGGGCCAAAATCCACTGAAGTGAAAGGAGAGCTACCAAAATCTCCTTGCAGGCCTTGGGCAAGATGAATAAACAGCCACTGTGTCTCCAGCTCGGTCCTTGCTACACTTGCCCCAGTTACATGTCCGCTGAGGCAGACACTGTCCACAGATATGCACAAGTTTGGCTGGGGAAAATATAAAGGAATCAAACCTTTTATGAGGGCTATGTGCAGTGGTGTTACTTGGCATTTTGAGAGTACAGACAGCTCAGCTCATGGTCAGCAATTGAAGTGTCAGGAATCTGACCTTGTTGCTGTGCTTTTAAACTTTCAGGCTCACCCCATTCTCAAGAGGGTCTCAGTCTCCTGTTTCAATGGCATAACTTGCTTGCTCAGCTTTCCTGCTTTTCAATGGGTTTCCATTAGAGACATTTTTCCCTTTCAGGTTTTCTGTCTAGTAAGGAGTGAGCAACCTGAGATGCTTGGGGAACATCTGCTTTGATGCTCTTTGTCAGTCTCATTTCCAGGCATCAGATGCTCATGCTTCCAGAGTCACCTGGAAATCCTGAAAGTTTTCTTATGAAATAGCACTAAAAAATGTTGAATTAAAAATTCTACATAAAGGAAAATTTGCACATACATATCTTCTTGTGGACATTTCCCATCTTCAAAGATTAACAGTTCTATATAGGAAACAGAACTGCATTTCACAAAGTATTACAATTTCAGTTACAGTTTGCAGTGGTATATTTTCCTCCAGCAAAATAGGAGGAGTAGCTTCCATCCATGGCTGCAAGTCATTTAGTAACTAAAACTGCAATGCTTCACCCAAGTCTCTTTGTGTTTTGGTTCTCTGGGAGGGTTCTTCCTACCCATCCCCATGGCTGAGACTCACCTCTCTGCTTTGCAATGGCCAAGGCGCTCAGAAGCCTTCTGAGACCAGCAGGGTGAGCTCTGAAGTGCCCCTATCTGGAGATCAGAACAGCTCATGGCTTCAGCTCAGGAGGATGGGGAGAGGGGTGGGGTTTGTTTGGGTCTTTTAAACTGTTTTGTGCTATTTGGCGTAGAGGCACCATGAGGTCACCTCTTCCTGGATTCCTTGTCTGCATGCCAGCACCTGGTAGCTGAGGACACCAAAGGTACGGCAACTCAGCTTCAGGATGAACAAAATCAGAAACAGGAGAAGCAGATGCCAGACAGTAGCTGCATCTGGATTTTGGGTGATCGACTCCACATGTATTTTCCCATTACTACATAAAATCCTAAGAAAACATTTTAGTCTTCCTTTGCATCCCAGGATCTCTTCATGTCTCAAACCTGTCTTGAGCATGTTGAATGAAAAATCTGCTAGATCAGAACTGGTAAGAAGATATTGTAGTGTAGTGGATATATTACTTATTGAAACCTCCTCCCATGGGATAGCTGTATGAAAACATTCCACTAAACACATGCTCCACAAGCCAGGGAATATAAGGCAAAATGTGTAACTAGAGGCACAGTGTATCCAGATCCCAAGGATCTGGCTCTTGCTAGATTGAGCTTATTGAAATTGGGAGGTCTTTCCTAGCGTTGGCGGCTACCAGACAACAAATTGGATGTGAGGCTGTTCTCAACTTTTCATTCCTTTCTTTTTTAATGCTATTTTTTCCTTTGAGCAGATGTTTTTAATACAGCATCCTGAAATGCTTACAGCTGTCAGTGTCTAATGAGCCTCTAACATGCCATTTCATACTATCGGTTTATGTCATTAAACTTTACCACTTACGGAAAAAAATGTTATATTTGTATGGTTTGCAGGATTTCTGGAATAATCTAGTTCCTGTCTGTCAGCATTTATTGTCAATCTTTTTCTATATAAAGGTTTGCCTGTTGGGAGAGAGACATACACAGACACATACATATTTTTTTTGTTAGAGCTCAGTAGGAGATGAGCCAACCAGAAGCTCTTCTGGCAGTTACTGCAGTGAAAGCATATCTATGACTTAACAAATTAATTATACAAGTTCTTGCACAGGAGTTCTTGGTCCTTGGATCAAAAAAGTGAGGAAAAGGCAATTTGATTCCTGAGAAGAATAAATCTGCTCATAAAGGCTGGATAAGATACATATGTGTGTGCCTTTACCATAATTTTTTAAAAAATTACATGAAAATGTTTTAGTAAACGAAACATGCCTTTAATTTCTTTTAATGATACTTCTGGATCTGTAAATAAAGACGATTATAAGAAATAATAAAAATGAAGGAAAAGCCAGATGTTTCAAAGAGCAGCATCTCTGATTTCAGTGCAGCTCCAAAGCAGTTCACTGTGCAAAGCACTTGGCCCTCAGCAAAAGTCACTGCTGTGTAGTTTGAAAGCACAACCATCACAATGAGACTCCTCAACTGGGTGCACTAAAAGCCTGGGACCAGAGCAGGCTTTGAACAAGTTTGAGAAATACGCCCCTAAATGCCAAGTGGCCCCTCTTCTGTTATTAAGTGATCATCTTTGCTGTGGGGTCTTGGCTGAGAAAGAGCTGTGCATGTTCCCAAATGCTCCATTGTAATCCTGCTGCTGGTCTGCCCTGCAGCCCACTGGGGATGTGATGTGGCACCATGGGACACACATTGACAGACATGGCTACTTTAAGCCTTTGAAATGCCCTTCTGTTCTCTCCTCAGTGACAAGGTGGCATTGCACCCTACAGAGCACAGACAGTCTGTGAGTGCTCAGCCCTTCTTGGAGGAAAACTCATTGCTGACACCTCTTCCTAACCTTTTTTTTACTTCTTTGAGGACACTGCTGTGGCCTCCTTTGTCTCCCCAAGGCTGTACCAACCTCCCTGCCTCTTCTAAACCCCAGACGTCCCAAAGGCAAGGGGCCAGTGGTCTAATAATGTAATGTGACCAGTGTAGGACAGCTTTCAACCAGCCCAAATTATCTGGAGCTCAGCATTACTGCTGGCCTGGCTTGGTTGTGAAATATTGCCTAAGGTACTGAAAAATAGCAGATGGGGTTCTGCACAAAACTGTGAATCAGAGGAAATACTAAGCAGCATTCCAGCAGTGTGGGAGGATCTCTGACACTGGTGCCTGGGCAGAAGCAAACCTCCAGGAGCCGTAGGCAGTTACCTGTGGCATCACCTGGCTGGGAAACAGCACCCATGTGCCTAGAGCAAAAGCACCCAGGGAAGTCCTTACCACTGTGCTGCTCTAGAGGAGCAAGCCCAAGTCCTGGCCCTGGTGAAGGGGACAGAACAGCTTGCTGTGTCCCTGCCCATCACAAGTGCTATCCTACCCCCAGGCAGCTATAGGCCCCTTGACCACCAAAACCTGAGTTTTTTATTAGTTCTTGCAGCATCCTTGACATCACTGTGAGCTGTCTGACCCAAGCACAGAGGCTGACTGGCATGAAGAGGGGCTACTTCTATGTATCAGAGTATCTAGTGGGGTGCTGTGCTGGTCTGTGACAAGAGCCATAGGTATCCCTGGCAAAGTACATTGCAAGCAAGAGTAGACACCTCAGCATGGGAGAAGAGCCAGGCAGACATTCAAGTCTCAGCTAAAATAATGTGTGATACAGCAGTGTTCCACACCCCCATGGGAATTCCATGGTGATCTCTTCTCTGGAGTAACAATAAGTTGGGTTTGAGTAGGAATGATAAAGGCTTTATGGAAAGGGGCTCCTGCTGTGATGACAGCAGGAAAACATTGAATGATGGAGGGTACCAGGCACACAATGCCTGAGCCTCAGGTCAGGAAGACCAGCTCACTGGGTTCAAATATATTGGTAGAAGAGGGCATAGAGCACCACAGAAGTACTGGCACACAGCCACATGGGCACACCCTCTCACACTCACAGAGGCCTCATTGTGATGGAAAAACAGGGTAAAACCCCGGCATAATGGGTGCCTCCGAGCAGAGACATCTCCTCGGGATGTACACTGGAGCTCAAGCAGCAGGGAGGCTGCAGATTACTCCCCTCTTCTCCTGGGCTGGACAGGGAACGAGCTGAAGGTGTGGGGCACTTTGGGTGCCCTGAGTTTTCCAGTGATGATACAGTGAGTCTGCTCAAGGCCCTTTCAGGGAACCATGTCTACTTGTGGAAGGGGTCATTTATTTTACAGGACAGACAGACCAAGCTGAGCAATGCAGTTGACCACACAACATCTCCTTTGATGGTGAGGAGTTGCTCTCAGCCTGTACTGAGCAAAAAGTTTCAGTTTCTTCATCAGGCTTGGAAAAGGGCATGTGTGACCAAAGGGCTTGTCCATTTTTTCCAGCTCTGTTCCCTCTCTCCACAAACCTTGCCTTGCCACAACAGCTCCCACAGTACTCATGCCATACATGGATGGTCACTAGGGATTTACAAGTAACAAGATGTTCTCCAATGGCCCTTGGAGTAGGTCAGAGCTGGGATTTGCTCTGTCAAAGAACAGTCCCTATTTGAAAGTTTGGGTTCCTATGGCTGAGAGAGTACTGGTAGTTCATGGAGGCAGCTAAATTGTGGGCGTGTTTATTGGAATTACAAATAGCTTTATACAGACGGCCTAGCCTGGTCACTGGGAATTTGTATGGGTAATTATGGGCTCATTATTATCTTCCCTGCAGGGAAGACACATGACCCAGTAGTCTGAGGAAAAAATTGGGCGCCAGGAACTCCTGGACTCTAATCCCAGCCTCGACACTCCCTTCTCTGGCCCCAGGCAAGTGACTTAACTTTGTGCCTTGGTTTCTCTGTCTGTGAAATAGGGATAATATCTCTGAGGAGTGTTGTGAGGATTAATTAGATAATGTTCACTTAATGCTTTGAAGATATGAAATGTGAAATCTTATTATGCATCTTGGAATGCTTTCCAGGCTCTTTTGATTTCTGACCGCACGCTTTCATTAGATCACCTCCTTCCCCGCGGAGGTGGATTCGCTTGGGAGCCACCCCAGCTAATTTGGGAGTTGTTTTTTTCCAATAGCTTGGAGCAGTTCCCAAACATTCTGACTCACACCGGCTTGCTGGAGAAGCTGCCTCTGACACCTGACCCTGGCTGGGGAACGCCTCGCTCGGTGTGTGCTGGCTTTCCAAAGACAAGTCAGGGAGTGGCTGGAGACAGGATGAATCAGGTTTAACTGTCTCTAATGAAGCCGGGGATGGATTTTGCCCTCTGGCCTTCTCCAAAAGCATCTGCACTACTGGGATTCCTGGCTGACCAGGGATGTGAGGAGCAGCTCCCTTAACGCTGTCCTTCCAAAGCTGCAGATGCTTTCTAAGCATTTGATTAGACCCTACTTTTGTCTTGATACTTTGAGGCACGGATCTGTGACATAAGGGATTTTTTTTTCAAAGGAATGAAATTATCTCCTTAGTCATTCTCTTTATATACAGTCAGCTTCCTGAGAGAGTGATTCCTTGGGAAAATGCAGTCTTCTGCAGTGCTAAGTCACTGTGCAGGACACAGTAAAGTTAATTTTTCCTGATTGAGAAATAGCCAAAGTAGGCCTTGTTCCTCAAGTCTACTTTTTTGAATAGTTCAGTGATCCTGTGAGCCGTGTCAGTCAGCTCCTCCTGGGAACCTGCCCCTTCCAGCATGGTCCACGCTGCACACCCACATTCAGCAGCGCTTCAGCTGGAGCAGCTGCGGTGACAAGGACACGAGGGAGTGCGATGGGTGCCGTGGCCAATCCAGCTGCTGGGAGGGTGGCCAGAGCTCTGGACACCTCGGGCCGAAAACAAACAGGCTTGGAAACGCCTTGCCTCACCCAGGAGCATCTCAGGCTCCAGCACAAGCATCTCCTCAGCCTTCCAGAGGAAAGGAGTCCCTGCGTGTAGCCGCCCCCGGCACAGGGGGTTTGCCACCCGCAGGATTTTGCCTGAAGGTGCTGAGGGTTTGATTTGGGCTACTCAGAAGCAGGAGCTCCCTCGAGTGGAGCGAACCCCCCACTGCAGCGCGGGGGCGCGGCCGGGGACCCCCGCCCCGCAGCGCTCGGGCGGCCGCGGCTCCGGCGGCTCGGACAGACAGAACCGTGTTGGGAGGAGCAAACAGCACGGAAATAATTGATGAGAAATAGTCACTTTCAGAACCAGCTTTTGCTTCCTTTGAAATCGGGACCTTCCTCAGGGCAGACAAACTGCTCAGGAAACTACTCCCCATCACTGAAAAGTGTAGGACAATCAGAGAAACACAGAACTGCTCGATTTTAAAGTAGCCCCAGTTTACTTGCTCTCTCCTACCTTGAGAGGGAAATTCATGTCCAGAGGGAGGGCTTTTCTGTTCACTGTTGTCCCCCCCAACATACTGAGAAGTTTTGTGGGGATGTAGGTCTCCAAAGAGTACTCGGACTGTAAAATTTGCTTGCATGTGCCCTATCTCTAATGCCTGGGGAAAGATCAGTTCTTTGCCATACATCTCAAGTCTTTATACTACACCAAGTGAGTGAAAGAAATCCAAATACAAGGGTGGAATACGGAGCTTTCACTCTTCACTCTGTAGCTCATGAGTATGACAGTGTGGTCTTGGGGTGTTGGCAGTAGGAAGAGGGAAACAGTTTCTCCACTTAGGGGATGCAGATCACTTAACATGTTATCAGTCACGAGCAACACAGGCTATACCTAGGAGTTATCAAACAACTAGAACAGATTGTGACATGGTGCCATGGTGTGGCACTCTTCTTGAGTGCTTTGACATGCTCTGCATCAAACATATGTAAGTTTTGTTCCTGAAAAATGGGGAAAAGGGAGGGAGAATGAACCAAATACCGTCTGGAATCATAGAATCATGGACTACCAGGTTGCAAGGGACCTCAAGATTATCTGGAATAAACTTTCTGGCCAGCTGCTGATGAAAAAATTTGTGCTAGGCATCACTGCAGGATGATCAATGAACAGCAAAAGAGGAATCCAGGAGTACTTCCAGACTGTAAAAGCCCACGTTAAGGTGAACATGGACCCTCACCACAGGGGCTGTTATTTGACCCTGGGACTATGGCCAAGGCTCATGAGCTTTTCAGTACCTGTTGTTTGACACTGTTCCAGATCCTGATACCCTATTAGGCACATCCGTGCAGACCCATGCATAGCGTGCTGTAGTCAGCACCCAGGCAGAGGAACAGTATGTCTGTAGAGAGCAAACCTGTTTCTTCAGCTAAGCTTTGATTATATATGCTATCTGCTAAGTCATTGAAATCTCTTGGAATGAATATATGGAAGAATAATTGTAATTGAATCTAAGTAGTGCTCAAATTAATGTAAATATGACGCATCAGCCTAATAACTAAAGTTGTCAGGTATGGGTTTTATTCAGAGCTTGAATTAGCTTCCTGCTTGAACTTGTTGATTTGCCTTGGAGCTTGCAAGGCTGAGCTCAAAAGGCAAAGTGCTGTGGGAATGCTGAAAACAACACAGTGAGGCAAAGGGCTCTTCTGCTCTGCTCTGGGGACCTTTTCTCATACTATCTGCAGCACTCCTCACTGGGGACTTTGCTTTATATGCAGCAGCCCCTTTGTTTCTTTTAGAGAGGCATTTCACAAAGTGTATGTGGCAGCTACAGCCCCCAAAGGTCGTCTTTCTCCCAGCCCTCTTCACCATAGGACCCTGGCAGAACTCCCATGTCTCAGCCTATCTGACTCTGGGGCCAGGAGCACGGCTGGAGCAGGCTGGCTCTGCCCAGGGCCACTTGGGCACCTCCCCAATGCTCCCAGCTCCAGCAAACAGTGTTGGTAGAGTTAATTCCCTTGGGAACCACTGTCTCACCAGTTAGGAGCCACTAGGCTGGGCTCATGTAACCACAAATTTCAGTTGGAATGACCCCTGGAAACAGCCTGGTCAAACTTGCTCTGCTCTGCCTGGCCTCAGAACAGGGTGCCTGAAAAAGCACCCTTTAGGAAACAAAATGATGCATTCCTATGGGTATACCAGTTCAGCATCTGGCTCCAAGTGCTTTAATTTTCAAGGCATGGTTAGGAAAAAGAGGCTTAGGTTCAAGTTTCAAAGTTGAGAAAATACACTAAGAGTAGTAAAATGGTTCCTTTGGAGAAAAAAAAAAGCGCTAAATCAACTGGACCACACCTTCAACACATGAAAGTCCAATTAAAAAAGAAAAAGAAAAGCCCTCCACCCCCCTCCCCAGTAAAATTATTCTCATTTTTTCTGGGACATTTGTACTTGCTTTGTGTGTTTAAGTCAGGCATTTGGCTATGAACATAGATGGTGCATGTATTTGTGCACAGATACACCTCAAACATGCACAAATACACACATGAATGAGGTCCAGCCAAGCCCTTGCTCCTAATATTCCAAGCAAAAGTTAATCAGGGATGTGAATAATTGGGAGGGAAGTTATAGCCCCTTCTGTGTAACATGAAGTCGTAAGCGAGTTCATGACTTGCCCATGTCTAGATGGCACATGATTCTGGTGGTTCGTGGTGACATTCACCAAAAGGTGGAAACTATCAATGACCAAGTTGCCAAAAATATCATTTTTCTGCGGGAAATTTGCAATTAGCAGCAGAGCAGGCACAGAGAAACAGATACGTCACCTAATTCCCTGGAACTCATGTGGGTAAGTCTCTCTACAGTGTCTCACCAGCATACTTCAGGATTCCTATTTTAAACATGACTTCTAGCTGGGTGAGCTCTAAGGAGGTTGGACACTGCTAGGGAGGCAGTAACATGTTTGGGACAAAATCCTGCTGTCAGACCAGCCTGGCACAGACAGATACAGACAGAAACAAAATGGAAAGTTTTGCCTCTTGGCGTGATGAAGAGATGTGTGTGCATGCTGTCACTGCAAGGAAAGCCACCTTGGACAAAGTATCTGCACTGTCTTGCTCTTTGGGGGTTGTGTGACTGTAACCCAGCTTCCTCGCAGCTGGGGATGAATCCTGAACAAATGATTAAACAAGACCTGACGATATGGGTCCTTCCCTACATGAAAACATTGCCCATGCTGCTACTCACATTGTTACAGGAGGTGGGATGAGGCTGCCATCCAGCCTAGGAGGGCTGGGGCATGGGGAACAGGGGCAAATTGTCCCAGGGCAGAAAGAGCAGGGTTGGCAGGGACAGACCATGAGGGCAGTGAGACTGTCCTGGTGGCTTCAGGCTCATCTGTTTCCTGAGATGACATTATAAGGCTGGTATTTGGCAAGATGTTTGGTAGTATGTCCCCTGTAGCTCATGAAAAGGCTTTGTACAAGGGGACAGCGTAGGCTGCCTTGCAGAGAGGCTGTCTTCCCACAACACCAATTAAGTATAATCTCAGCGACTCAACTGTCTTTTTCTGGGTCTGGAGCTGTTTAGCCCACTCAGAAGCATTTTATGCCCTTGCTGTTGAGCCTGGTGGAGCTGAACATAGTCCTTGTTTTTTCTATCTCACACAGAGCTGAGATCACCAAGCTTACATTTAGCCACTCTTATATTTAGCATTTCCTCCTGCAACATCACCACCCCCTGCTCCTCCAGGACAGTGGCTGCCACCATCTAAACATATTTACAAATGGAAGGGGGAGCACATCTGAGCAAGAAAATAGACTAAGTAACATTCCCTTTTTCTCAATGCAGCTAAACAGAGTCAGCATTACTGTGCACTCCTTTCTTCTTCTGAGGAAAAGGATATAAAATATAAAGGCCCATCTTTACAAAAGTCAGCACCGGCTTTCCTTGGGGGTGTGTCCTTGGAGGTCTGCGCACTCAGGCAGAGCACTGTGGAGGCTGGAAGTAGAGATGTGCTCAGGGTCCCTGCCTTATGTTATTTTCTTGTTTATTTGCATGTTTTTGTTTTTGGTTTTGGTTTTTTTTTTTGTTTTTGTTTGGTTGGTTTTTAGGTTTTTTTCCTGGTAAACCTTTCTTTATAGTGCTAGCTGTGTGGGGGTGGAGTTGGAAATTGGCCCAGAAGTTTGTTGTTATGATGACTTGATATATATATTTGCTGTTCACAGCACCCATGGTACCCTACAGGTTTTCTACTCTTCAAGAAGGGGCAGACCCAGCCCAGAGGAATAACTCCAAGCCCAAGGAGAAGTGGACCAAAGAGAGAAATAAATGAAGATTAGCAATTAAAAAGACCCAGACCAACCCTATGTGCTGTTCTCAGCAGGTGGCACATTGATGCATGGGTGACCTGACCTGTAGGCTGTTCCCCCCAACACCAGCTGGTCAGCTGCAGGGGTGGTGTGCATCCCTGGGTGAAACAGGAGCTACCCATCCTCTGACCTCGAAGTCTGCATCCTCCCCGGCTGCAGCCCCTTGCCTGTCCAAGAGTGGGACAGGCAGCATGGCTGCAGAGCAGCAGGCACAGCCCTGTGTCATGCAAGGATGTGGCTTATCTGAGCTTGAGTGACAAGAGGCAGCATTAACTAGAGGTAAGTATTAATGGCGGCATGGGCTGTAGGCATGACAATACAGCCTATTGCATCAGACCGTAAAATAATCCCACTGGTGAGGAGCAGGGCTCTAAATCCTTGCAGTGGGTATTATCAAAAACTTTCTAGGCTGGAGCCAGCCCCTCCTGGTTAGGGCTTGGGTTTGCTTTTGAGCTGGTGGTCTTTTGTTGTGGAGAAACATATCTCTTCTGAAGACGAAGTGCAGAAATACAATCACACTTCTATTATGCCCATAACTCGCCTGTGTGATTTTATGCTTTCTTTATGCTGGTTGATAGATTGCTCTAATGATTGTGTCGACATGTATTTAATGGTATTCACTTGCAATTTCATTTAATAAAAGTCTTTTCTCACTTTGAACTGCAGCATTTTCTCAAATGTGGCCTATGGTGGTTTGCATTTGCTTTATTACTAATTAAAAGTAAACGCCTTTCTTGAGAACATTTCATTGCCATGCAGATGAAGCCAGCACCTTCAAATGGATTTTTTCCACATTTTATTTCTTTACATGTGTTACCTCCTAAAGCCTGATGAAGTAAGAATTTGAATAACTATTTTCGAAAGGTAGAATTCACTGATAAAGTTCAGATTCTTATCATCTCAATTTAACTACTTTGGCTTATTTAAATAGGGGGGGAAAAAAGCAACTTGCAATTCAACAAGAACAGCTTCTCCAGAGGTTTTCACTTATGTTAGCTTTGGACTGGGTTCAAACGCTCTGAGGATGCCTTTATCCTGTCAGCACTTCCATGCTCTGAGTTCTCATATTGACTTTTCAGCCCATACGAGCCTGCTGAAGCAGTCCTTGTTGCTGCAGTTGTGTCCAAATACACAGAGCCAGTTCTACAGAGTAAGTTCACCTGGGGATGCTCGGGATTACCTGCAAGCCTCAGCTGTCTGCCCTGTGCTTGGATTTCGATGCCAGATACTTAAGGAAAAATTCTGATGCCATGCTGTTTCAGAAAAAACTCACCTCATTTGAATGCTTAGTCTTCAAAGGTCTCTGAAATTCTCTTTTCTAGATGAAAATTCCATGCCTTTATGTCTGCATGTGGGGTTCAACTACTTCTCTTTTCTTGCTCTTATCTTCCAGATGGAGGCTGTTCTTGTTGCCATCTTCCCTTCCCTTCCCTTCCCTTCCCTTCCCTTCCCTTCCCTTCCCTTCCCATCTTTCTCTATATTGCCTCTTTTTATGGACTGCTACTCTCATCCTGATCTACCAAACTGACAACCTGTTCACATTCATGGGTCCCTGTAAAACCTAATTTCCCTACAGTGTCCACAGAAGGAGATGCTAAAAATTCACGCATCTGAATTAAAGCTTTAGGTGCTTCCTTCATTTGGATTTTCCATATGCCTGTGTGCTCCAGTTTCATCTTTGAACTATTTCGTCTCTTGAGCTATGTCCTACTTTTTATGCTTTGGGAGAAGTTGAAAGGAATAACTTTTTATGCCTTGGGAAAAGTGGAAAGGAATAAGTGATTAATAACTAACTTTTTAAAGCCATAACTGAACAGTATAGGTCCAATGGTAAAAACCCTCTCTCATTTAACTCAGAAGTTCCTGACCAGGAAAGGTGAGGGATACAAGTGAAAGGATGTCTGGAGCTGAGATATAACAGTGACTCACCAGGACTTCCACTGCCAATAGCCAGCAAGCACCTCAGTGGGAGAGGGGAATGTTCTGAAACGGGGCCTTGCTGCTGGTGATGTCCAGTGGTTCTGTGTCTGAGGAGACACTCACAAACCCCCAGGATCCCTCTGTCCTTTCTGTACATTCTCCACTTATGGGCAATGGAGCCTGAAGGCTGATGGAGCCTGGGCATGGCTCCCCAGTTTGACACCAGTTTGCTCCAGGGCAAATGGGAGCAAGCAGCAGAATTGGGCTCCCCTCAGCTCATGTACACATCACTATGCAATCAATGACAAGCTCTTCTCATTTTATGTGCAAGCCATGGGAGCAAAATGCAGGGGGGGAAAAAAAGGAAAGAAAATTTACAAAGGAAAATAGAGAACTTCCAGCTTGTCTCAAGGAGGTGCCTTATCCTGACAAAAGCAGGTAGAGCCAGGCTGCTCTCCTAGGCTGGCATGAAGTACCTGTGCACAGCAGAGCCCAGCTGCAAACGCCAGCAACAGAGGGTTTGCAGGAAGTTGTGGAGACAGCAGTGAGAAACTACACACACTGTGCCCAAAGCTAGCAGCAGTGATGCCATGATGATGTTTTGCCTTTTCTTTTATACCCCTGTTATACCTTATAACTTCTGTATTCTTAGTGGTTTTTAGCCTACATTCTTGGACTTCTCTGTCAAGCTAGGAGACTAAACATTTTAGAAGCTTTGTAGTTAGGGATCAGTGTGCCCCAGACCCCAAGGTCCTCTCCAGAACACATTCTGTAAACTAAGATAGAACCATCCAGGGGAAGGTTCCTTGGGGAGGGGGGCTCACTTGAGCCTCTCATTGGGGAATCTTTGATAGATATGCTAATTAGTAAGACCTATAATGTGATACCAGATCTTTTGTGTGGGGGGATTGCGGTGTGCATTAAGGCGCATTCAATCTGGACGTGGTGCACCTAAGGATCCTTAAAATAAATACAGAGGTAAGATCCCTTTTTGCCTTCTAACCGTGTTTGATTTTTGATTTTAAGACCAGGAAAAGGCACCACCAGCAGTGTTCCTGTCTGGCCCAGTTATAATAACTTTAGTAAAGGAAAGTTCAAAGGTGAAATCTCAACACCTAATATTCATCTATCTGTAGCCATGTTTAAAGATGTCTTGATTGATTAGCTGATACCTGGCTCTCTGAGCAACCACAACCCCCCAAGATTTAGCACTCTGTAACACAGAAAATCCCTGGTCTTAATTGAAAAAATGGGACTGAAATCCTGGGAACAGTTAGCATGGTGGCTTGTAGCTTATTTTTCCTTCCTGAGCACAAGGGTTCCCTGTGAACAGGCATGCAGTGGTCACAGGCAGGGGAAACAGACAGTGTCTGCTCATCTGCCCACCAAGGACTGCTTTTCCAGGCATTTTTAGCTGCTGTCCACATAGCCTTTGTTGTCTCATTCCCAGGCAGCTTGGAGAGGGTGAGGTAAAGCAGCAAGATGGTTCTGCGTGGGAGAGGGGCAACCTCTCTGCTGCCTGGGTGTTTACAAACAGAAAGGCTGGTTTAGAAATCCAAAATAGCTATGGAAACTTTTATTTCAGCTTACACTTAAAAAATACCCAGCTCTCTGAAGCTCAGCCTTTATTCCCAGTGAAGTTTCTTGCACAATCATTAAAAATGTGGGCTGTTTGTACTCTTGAGCAACAAACCTGCTGTAATTACTTGTGCAAACTGAGTATATGTGAAGCTTGCTTCACTTGGGGGGGATCTGTAGCTCCACCCCAGCAGGGAGGACATGAGCTGCCAGCTGCAACCACTGAATGCTGGACAAGAGTCAGCAACATTGAATATTTTTTAGTTGGCGAGCTCAACATATTTCAACCAGCTTCAGGAGCATTGCAGAAAAACCTTGTGGAACAGATCCCACCCTGCTGTTGTGTTTCTGCAGCCTACATCAACATCTGATCCATCACTCAGGTTTTATGCTCAGAAAAATGGGGAACTAACTTGCTGCGTAGCACCAACCACTAATTTTAATGACAGCTAACTTAACATGGCATTAACAAAACTAATTATTTTATTTTCCAAAATCTACTGAGTTGGAATACGTTTTGAGGGAAATCTTCTATGGATATCTTATAGAGACTCACACTCAGCATTCTGGGAAACTTCTGCCCAGTTTCTAAGGATAATGCCATATGTACTGTTTCTCCCATTTCTCCCTGGATCCACAACAAACATGAATAAGATGCTTTCTTTGGACACTATCTACAAAACATCATACTGCCAGTCTGACCTGTGCTCTCTTTCTCTGGCCATGACCCAGTAGCTCACCCCCATTGCCCTGCCCTGAGTGAAACACAAACATCTTTTTGTCTTTCCTTTTGGCAGTGATCTCTGTGCTCCATTTGCATACTCTCTTCCTTAGACTTTTTTATTCCTCACCTCTTGCACAGGTCTCCATCCCTTCAGAGTTCATTCTTTAGCATTCACAGACCACAGGCTGGAAGCAGAGATGGCTGTCCAATGCTCACCTTGTGGGTGGTTTCCCCTGGATATCCAGGACACCAGGGGTTTTTAACAAGGTTCTCCAGAAGTAGACCCAGGACTTGAAGTTTCAGGATTACATCCCCTTCTGTGTATTTTTCATTATCACAAATTTTTCCTTGTCTATTATTCTGTAATTATCCCTAACCTACTGAATTCCAAACATTCAAGCTTGAGAAAATACCTGTTAGGATTCAGTATGAAAGGATCATGGTAGCTTTATAACTACCCTGAATATTTATAGCATCTGGAATCTCGAGTGCCTCAGTGCTCAGGGCTTTGGCTTTTATTCTATCAATTAGTGGAGATTAACTGAGCTGAGTGAGGTGACTTGGATTTCCTCCTCCTTGTGTAACAAGGACAGTTGGATCCCAACAGGTCTTCTTTCTGTGAGTAGATGTGACTGGTCATCACACACAGAGGCTATTATTTTATAGATCTATATTGATTTTTTTGTTGTTGTTGTTTTTTAACTTCACCTTGCAAGAAGTTTGGGAGATGATACTCTCTTTGCTGCAGCCAGCCATGACTTCTAGAGGTGTATCTGCATTTCCACAAAGGTGGTAAATAGTTTTTCTGTGGAGGTGACTGTCTTCTCTTCACACATTAGCTTATTTAAATATATTCCTTAGCACCTGTGTAGACAGCTCACCTTGGCAGAGCTCAGGGTAAGGTCCCAGACCTAAGACCTTCTCATGCTGGCAAATCTGCAACCTCCTCCTTGGGTACAGGGACACATTCTCTGAGCTGTGGTTGCTGCAGAGGGTTACACTGTCCCTCTGTTCTGTTGTCACTAGGACTCAAAATGGGTAAAACAAAAACCAAGGATTTTTAGCTGTATTTACAAACCTTGAAAAACCTGGAGTTACAGAGCAACTTTTGTTGTGGCATTACTGTAAGGGCCCATAAGATCATGTTTCTTAGCAAGAATTTATTTTATTTCCTTTCAGACCCTGGCACCTGGCCTAGCCAATGCATTTTAAGATGCACTGAGCAGGACAGACATTCCCATCTCAATTCCCACCAAGATTCCTGGGACTGGACAGGGCTTTGCTGGCAGGTGACAGAGACATCTTGACACCTAGAGACTATTTCTGTGCCTTCACTTTTCATTGCTGCTGCCCGGCACAACATCCTACTTTGAAAGAAAAATTCAGCCTGGTACCCCTTTGTCCTGATTTCTGCTCCCTGGGTTTCATTGTAGGAGGTCTGGAGGCGTCACAGCTTCAGAGGTGGCCACACAGCATTGAAAACCCATTGCAAAGACCAAGAAACATCTAGGTGTACATCCATGTTAAACAAGACATCTAAAATCTGTTTCAGAAAACAACTGCAGACTGCTTAGTGCAATGCACATTATTTTCTTTTAAAGTTAGGTTAATAAAGAGTGAAAAAAGGAAAACAAAAAGCAAGCAAGCAAACAAACAAAAAGTCAAAAAGCCTGGCTACACAGCAGCTTTTATGAAGTGGTTAGCTCAGTCCAGCCCTAAGTCATTGCTATTTCTTTTCTGTAGGATCTTAAAACTGGAATTCTTCACAAGCCTCCCGTAATATGCTGCTAATGACTCCTGTAAAGTTCTTTGTCAAATGAATTAAAAAAGGATACTGGTGCCTCATTGTTCCCATTTTCATGATTTTACAGGCACAGCCTCAGTCAGCAGTGAGGTCTTCTCTGGCTTTTATCATCCAAGATTACCCTGGTGCTGATGACTTAACAAGATGTGACAAGATCGCAGCACAGGGCAGTATACCTGCAGGTAAAACAAAGGTCGCTTTGGAGTAATTTTCTCACAGTCTGGAGCACATAAATATTCAACTCTTAGATGTCTTTCAGTGGCAAGGGGAGCCTGGTAGCCCAATAAATACAGTTGTGCTTGTTGGAGGTGCACCTGGATCTCCTCCATGGGCTGATGGTGGTCTGTAGAACATCACCAGCCCAAGCTCTGTGTGCAAATGAGTTAGTGGCTGAGATAATTTAGCAACCAGCTGTCAGATGCAGGAGAAGCAAGCACAAAACCAAGTCCTTCTTGTAACCCAAAAGGCAGTCAAAAGTTATCCCAGCCTATTTTAAACTGCAGGGTCCACTGTGACCCACTGTGAGGGGAAAGTTTCCCGTACTGCTGGGAAGAGTGTTGCCTGACTTGTCCCTGCCAGAGCTATCCAGGACTAATGCACTGTGGTTGGATCATGCATATTCTGAGGAGGACTTGGTCCCCATTATGGAGTTCTGTATATGTACAGTCGGATTTTACACTGCTTATTCCCATTTACATTCCCTCAAAGAGTCCACAGCTCATCCTTGCGAGTGTCCTCTATAGCTAATGTCCAGTTTATTTCAGTCCCTTGGTAAGGCTCTGACATAGGTCAGATCTTCTTATGGTCATCTTTAGGTCAGATGTCTCTGCTTATATTGCAGGGGGATCGGACCAGATGACCTTCAAAGGTCCCTTCCAACCCAAACCATCCTATAATTGTATGATAGGATGAATTCTCATATAATTTTATCTCCCAGCGATTGTATCTGTGTTTGCACAATGAAAAATGGATTTAAATAACCATGGAAAAATGCAAAAATCACCCAGTTACACTCAGCCTAGGTGATGTAAGCCCCTTTTCCTTCCCTTGTTGGGAGCACTAGGAAGGCAGAGGTGTAGCACTCGTGTTACCAAGTTCTTTACAGACCACCCGATTACTACCCTTTCTACCCCCAGCATGCCTTGCCTCTCTTTTAAAGAACAAACTCTTTTGGGTCCATTTTGAGCTGTTTTGGGCCAGTGTGACATGGCCAAGCAAACAGCACGTATTCTAGGAAACATAACATGTTTTCTTTCAGGAGTTTTTTCTGTGTCTTCCCATAAATCTTGGCTATGATTTTCTGAGCTCTTCCTTTCCACTGGAGACTTTGTCATGCACAGAGGCAGACTGTGAATTTTCAAGACCTATTTTCTTGAGACAAAATCTGAATGCAGATAAGCCACGTTCTCTAGTGCCCAGTCACAGGATGAACAACAGCATGATGACAACTGGGACCCATCTGAGACCCTGGGTGCATGTTTGGGCAGGGCTTCAGAGAGAAATGTTTGCATCATAGGCAGGGAACAGCCTTCAGCAGAAACTCTGGACCCAGTGGTGCTGGAGGGGGAAGCACAGCCTTCCTGAAATGTGAGTCAGCCACCAGGAGCATGACAACCAATCTAGCAGTGACCATAAGCATAGCAAGGATTACTTTACCCCTTTACTGGGCTCTGCAGAGCCATCAAGCCTGTTGGAGTGAGGCTGTGGGTGTGCTCTTGTGCAGCAGAGCTGCCTGCACCAATTCTGTGGTGGAGTCCTGGAAAAGAGACAAAAAAAAGCTGAACTGCATGTTGAGATGGTTGCTGCAGAATGCTTTACCTACGTCATCTTCCCTACCGCTTTCTGTAATGCAGAGAAGTGATGCTTCCTCCTGTGACTGATTATATTGCTTTTTATTAGAACATCTCAGGCACTGGCTGTTTGGAGCACCCCATCCCAGGGCTTTAGGAGGTGTGCAAGCACTGTGAAGGTGGTCCCTGCCCCAAGCAGCCCATGCTATAAAACAGAATAATGGGTAGATAAAACAGCGAGATTGGGAGGCAGCAAGAGAAACCAGTGGGACAGGTTTGGGAGGCACGTCAGCCAGTAAAGGCAGCTCACCAGTGCAATTTTAGGGGAATTGTGCTGGTAGAGGTGTGATTTGAGAGAGGTTAGCTTTGGGCTGTTTCTAATGGGGGTTCCTCACTATCCAGGAGACAACAAGAATTTTCTGGCAGAAAATGTGCTTGGGCTTTGCTGTGTGTTGGGGGAGTTGGCAGCACTGACATCTGAGAGATGAGACGCTCTGAAGACCTTGGAAGCCAAGAAATGTAGATACCAGCAAATTCCCATGCAGTGCCCTGACTGATAGGTATTTTTCCACTCTGAGGATCCAGAGTGGCTGACTGTAGCAATCTGCAGGGCCATAATATTGACTGCAGTTTCCCCCTCCTCCTCTCCTTTAATTTTCCTTCCTTCCTTTGTGCAAATAAAGAAAATGCACTGGGAATTCTTTTGAAGACAGCATGGTTGGGGTTTGCACTGGAATTTCATAAGGAAGCTTATGAGACCTTATAAGATGTCTTTAGAAAAAAGCTCTTTGAACCTTTTATCTTAATGTATTTACCTCTAGAATACACAGACTTTGCATTCAAGAAAAGCACTTTACAGGGAGAAAATTAAATACATAATGACTTGCAGGAGACCAGCAGACTCCAAGATCACTGTGTGTTAGCACTAGGGAAATTAAACCACTGACATACTCTTGACCTTGATTTTGGCATTTCTGTTCCATGACATAAAACAATTGAGTTAGTAGGAATATTTTATTATTGTCCCCTATAAATAAACTAGGAGCAGGATGCTGTAGATCAGTATCACTCATAATGGTGTAGTTGGTAGAAAATTCTGTTTCAGTATTTCACTTCAATTGTAAGAGCTCATATTGCCTTAGGTGAGTGTGATAAAAAAAATCCCATAATAACAGGTTATTGTGCAATGGACTGTAAAACCATCAGACAAGGGTGTAAGCTTTTTTTTTTAAGTGAAAACCAACTGAATAAAGTGCCTGAAGTAATTTCTGTTATTTTTCTGGCGTTCCTCTGGTTACTTTCTAGTACATGCTGAAGACATGCTGTAACTTCTATTAGCACAGTACTGTTGACTTACATGAAATGAAGAAAATTATTATGTACAATTGGATGAATCACCTTAGTTAGGAAGGCAGGAAACTTCAAATACAATGTATTCTTCTAACAACATACATTGAAAGGAAATATTGAACACCAAGCTGTGTGTTTCGTAGAGAGGTTGGCTACTGAGATGGCTGGTGGTGTTTTCCTTAGGCAATGTGACAGCACTAGCATGGTCTTGGTTAAACATTTATTGAACTAATGAAGGTGTGTCTAGAAAAGGGGTGATTGCATTAGGTTGGTCTAAGGCACCTGTATCCAAGGTGGATCCAAGGCCACTGAAGTACAGCACACTTGGCTAAACCTGTTTCACCAAAGCCCAATCAAACTGCAGAGCAGATGTTGGCATTAGGCATTTTTGAGATCTTCTCTGCAGCTCTCAGATGAGGATGTTTTGTACTTTTTACAACAGCGTTTAGGAGAGCAAATGGACAAGTGTGTACTCTGACAGCCAGATAATTGCATACAAAAGATTGTCTAAAATCTGTGGCTTCAGGGGCCTTCTTGATAGATGCAGGGTTACACATAAAATTAAATTACTTAAAAAGCATACTGCTGTGGAATTGCATAGCCCACCTTTTGATCACCTATGGATATTTCACCTGTACTTACCAGCAGTGGCACTAGTGCTATAGGATTTCTTTTGTCTTTTCATTATCATGCTATCCCTTTAGCCTAGAGCAAGATATGACGACTGAAGTTATGGGAAATAGTTGCCAAGGCAGGTCATGGATCAGGTCATCTCCTGTACTTTGTCTTTGTAAGGGAAAATGTGTCCAGAACTGCTAGGAAATAAAGGGAGCTCAACAAGGTTATCCCTCCAGGATACCTACCCAAAAAAAACCCCCTTGTAGTCATGCAACATTGCCTGAAGTAAATGTAGAAATACAACGGAAAAGAAATCTACTGGTTTGCAGTTGCACAGAATAGTACAATAATAATACGAATTTGCCATGGAATTAATTATGGGTTAAAGTTCTGTGCTAATTTGTGCCTCATAAAATAATGAAAAGAGCACTGAGGCAACAGATCCATCTCTTCTGAGTCACTACTTCAGCTATTAGATGTCTTAATATTGTGAATCAGAAATTACATTGGGATTTAGGTCTTTAGCAAAACTGGTGTTCCAGTGTCTCTAGCTGCTATCCTGCCAGACTCACTCTTTTCTGTTGGAACACGTTTTGTGAGGTCTTGCTTTAACATCTGTGCAACCAGTTCCTATGCAAAATCTTGACTTATAAATAAAACATGTAATATATACATGTGTGTGTGCATGTGTAGACCCACATGCATCCATGTAGATTTTGCTGCTTTGTGAATTCCTAAATGCTTTTAGAGACAGACTACTTTGCTTTGGTGGCAAATGCTGCAGGCAGACAACTCTATATGAAAGAGAGGAGTGATTCCTATAGCTCTGTGTCGCAATGTGTGCAGGCACAGTTCCTGCCTGCTGAAGGGGTTGATTGCACAGAGGCTCCCCAAGTGGAAGCAAGGAGTCAGATGGCATACCAACCGTGTCCTATCAACTGATCCCTGCCATAATCTAATCTTTTTCCTCCCTGCTGTTTATGATGCGTTTTATTTTGCTGTTAATGTTTCTCACCTGATGTTCAGGTTCACTTCTGCAGTAGCATCACAGCACCCAACCTCTGATCCTTGCCACATGTCTGTCAGCAGCTAAACCAGCTGTGCCAGATGGCTTAGAGCTAATGGAGAGATTGGTTCCTTTATGACTAGCCCTCATGGTGGATAATGGAGTCGATAGCTCTCAGTGTCAGCTGAGATGCAAAATTCTGCATTTAGCCTATCTCCCACTGGGTGCTTAGTTCTCTGCTCTGAATTGATTTTGTGTGATACATTCTTTCTTATCTGAATTTTTATAAATTATTTTCCAGTGCCAGATTTGCTTTGCTTTCAGTGGATATGCTTGCACTTTCCAGTGGCAAAATCCTCTTTGGGCAGACAGTGACTGTGAAAATCCCCGGTCTCTCCATCGAAAGAGACCGTGAGAGCAAACTTGCCTGTACAGCAAAGCACTCCCATAAATAGCAGGCTTATTTGGTAAAGGGTGGTTTTGTTAGGCAGGGAAGGGAGAGACATTTCATGGCAATTTTGTATCACTAGATATTTAGGTTCAGAAATATCGTTATCCGCTTTGGGAATGCAAAACTTCCTGTTTTGACTTGCACTCTAAATATATATAATTTTTAAATTACAGGTTTACGTCAAGAGAACAATTTAGTCAAGTATTACTTTCTTTGGAGAATACATCCTTGTTGTTACTCATAAATTAGGGCATGCATTCAGGCATAAAGTATGTACGGATATATTAATCAAAACCCATGATCCACATTATGGGTTTTCTGCTGGAAATAGCTCTTTTGGACATGGGGCAATTGCTACAAAGCTGGCAAAATGAATGACAACGGGGGTCTGATTGGAGGTGAGGGGAGTTACTTGTCAGGAAGGACAAGAGGACATGTTAGAGATTTTGGAGGATCCAGTTCATGCCTTGATATAGCCTGTCTGCACTGCAGAGCTGAGGTGGCCCGTGATCAGGGTGTGCTTTGCCTTCCATCTTCCTCTGCTTAGACAAACTGGTAACTTCACAGAGTGCAGCAAAGTCAACCAAGGTTCAGCCTTGTTTAGCCACCCCAGTACCTGAAAACTAGAAATTCATCCTTCAGTACTGGGCTGTCTCTGTGCTGAGTCTTGCTTTAAGCCCTGGGTTGCAAAGAACTGAGTAGAAAGATGCCCCACATTGTGGATGTCCTTGTTAAGGAAACTTCCCTGTCTGGAGACAACCAGCTGGAGCTGTAATTTTGTTATTTAGTTATTGCACCACGATTACATTATTATTTTAAGGATCGAGACATCTTGAGGCTCTGCTATGGGAAATCTGGGGTCGAGCCAGTAGGGAAACCTGGTTTCACTGTGTGAGTGTTTTGTGTGTCGCTGTGAAGGGGCTTCAATCACACCTTAGGTGGTGTGAGTGTGACTGCCAGAGTGGCTCCTGGATGGCTGGAGAGGGAGGTTTCCTTGGCGTTCCGACTAGATGTGTTGCAAATAATACCGTAAGAGGTTTACTCACCAGGGACAGTGCCTTGGGCATGTCTCCAGCCTGCATTTCTTTCAAAGGGTAGAAGTTTGCTACCTGATCTCTAGACAAGGACAGGGCAGTTCAGGGAAGAAAGGCTGCTGGAATTTTGTTCAAGGAGCAGCCTGCTGCAGTAAGAGTGGCAAATGTACAAGTGGACTAGGCTGTACTCCACACCTATGAGAGTCGCAGGAAGGATGCAGGTGGCCGAGACAGTTCTGATGGTGGTTTTTTTCAAAAGCTCAGCAGTCAGGAAGAGATCCAAAACTTTGTTACAAGGTCCTCCTTAGTCAAAACTTCAGACATATTTGTTTCATGGTGAGTTTACCCCAACAGCTCTAATGTATAATCATGAGAAGATTGTTCTTCTAAAAACAATTTTTCACATGTGTTTTCTGGTGGCTGCTGCAATTCCTGAGGTTTATAGTGATCCATGAGCAACTTTGTCATAAAATGCAAGCACAGTGTTTGATTGTATTAAAAGAATGATCGTATGTAAAATAGCATAATTACATACTCTTCTGAATACTGAATAGGGCTTATCTGTATGCAATTCAAAATATCATGCTTGAAAAAATGTGTGCTTTTCTCTCATGCGAATTGCCATAATAAAAGCTGAACCTGTCCCAAGGAACATTTGTGGGCATCAGTACCACACCCAGAAGCAAAAGGCCACTGCTAAGACCTTGAATACAACCTTTGCCTTCCTCTGGAGCTGGGAATCAGAGCCAGGTTATGCCCCTTTGGAAGGCTAATTCTGCTAAGCTTAGAACTGCTTGGTGCACCTCCTCCCATGGAAGACATCCTGTAACTTACACAAATGACCTGCTTGTGTAGTTCTGCTGCAGCAGCCTTGTGGAAGGAAGATGGTTAATTTGTATATCCTGCTTCCACTTAGGGCATTTTATGAGATAAAAGTATGAGAAACAGCCATTGCCCCACCCCTCCAGAGCAGCATTTGGTGTAGCACAGGCAGTGATGTGTTTTGGTGTCACACTGGCTGATGTCGCACACATAAGTTTTTGATGGAATCTGTGTGTTCCATGTGACAAGCTCAAACACTCACATCCACTGTGTACATGCCTAACTCTCAGCCTTTCCCTAATTTTAGAGTAATCTGCATTACTTTGTGTAGTACATCCTACACAAACCTGCCCCAAGGAATATTTGGTTCCCAGTACAGAGGATAATAACATCTGTTTATGACCACTGTGGTAAAGAGAAAGTGCCATAAGAGTTTGGCAATGAGTTTTGAGTTTTCCCCATTAAGCTGATTCAGCAAAGCTAAAATGAAATGGCCTGTCAGAGCATGCCAAAGGGAGCCATTTACTGCTCAGAGAGCTCACAAAGTGTCTCTTTGTTTGTTTTCCCCAATATCTCAACCCCAAAACTTTCAGGAAAATGATAAACAACACCTCATTATGTTTATGTAAAAGAAATTGAAATTACTGCGCACAGCTATCAGTCACTGGCCAGGCTTCAGCCCAGAATGATTTTGGCTAAAGAAACCTTTGCAACAAATGTACCCACCCTCTTGCTCCACAGTGCTGTGAAATCTCTGAACCAGGGTCATGGTATCACTGGTAACACAGGATGTGCCGAGGCCCTGCTGAGCCCACCCATGTTGCAGCAGTCTTGTGTCTAGAAGATCCCCCAGCTTCCTCCACTTACTTAATCTTTCTCATATCATTATATATCCCCTTTGGAGCCAAGTTCCAAAAACAGTGCCCATCCTTTTCCTTTTCATATTGGTAATGTTCTTTTGTCTAGCACATATACACTTGCACGTATACACACACACACAAACTGGTTCCAGCTGTTGTAAATTATAGCACAGAAAATGCTTTTTTCTTTAAAAAAAAAAAAAAGTGAATGGAGGATCAGCACACAATCCAGATAGTGAGGGAGCAAATGTTTATCATTAGTGACTAGATCTTTCTCATGTTTTCCTGCATACTTGTGTTCCTTAGCTAGTTCCGTGCTCTTAATTGACTTGGTTTGGACTAGAACGCTTGCTGGTCATTTTTGAAGAGCCTTTACCTTCTGTGAGGCCAACTTAGTTGGTCTTTTTTTGTTTGAATTTTGCACCTTATGGATTCTCATCTTGTCTGGAAAGAATATTTATGTCCACATCTTTGGCCTGAACTTTGGGTTAGCTCAGTAACATTCATACGAACAGCAATGCCTTTATTAAAGGCCATCACTGAAGCCTCTCACCAAGTCTCAAAAGGAAGGCGTAAGTGTCACTAAAAGGTTGTCTGAGACTTTTTCTGTCCTAATTATCTTTTCTTGGGACATATTCAGGTTTGTATTAAGGTATTTCATATGTAGGACCAATGGTATTTCTTTTCTTATGGTATGTTTTCTTTAAGTTACTCTAGAGGTCAAAGAAATGTCCTTTCTAGACTATCCCAAAAGATTACAATGGACAGAGAAAACAAATTCATTCTTATCTTGTTGGACTGTTCTGCTCCTGCATGATGGCAAGTTTTCTGATACCATTGATGTGTTTGAAATGTGTTATGGATTTCTGCAACTAATAATAAGCAGCCTAAGTGTTGAATAGCAGATGGGATAGAAGCAGACCTGGTACAGACCTACCAGAGAGGAAAATATGTCATGAACAAAATATGAAATCCATGCCTAATGACAGTTGTTTGCATTTCTCTCACTATTGGTCCCCAGCCTTCAAACCTGTATTTTGGTCATTGAAGTATCTCATCTGACAGGCTGGTTTGTGCTGCTGCTCAGGCAGTATAATGAACAGTAAAATAAAGCCACGTGCTAGGAATATATTAGAACTGTTGCCAAAATGTGCTGAGAAAAGTCTGCTAAAATTAACAAGTGTGTTGTTTTCCTTGAAAACATTATCTGTCCTGAAAATGAAGTTCAAGACAGTCATGTTTAAACCCATAGGCTGGGGCCAATTTCTAATCCTGTTTACATGGATGTAATTGACATCAGAAGTCGGCTTGCAGTGTGCTAATACTACACCTCAGTGCCATTAGTAGTAACTGCAATAGAACTAAGGGCAATTTTTGAATATGTTCTACTTCACGTCGTATATCCATCACAATGTCACTTAGCAAATGAGACATTTCTTTTATCTGTCTGCAGAAAATGTATACATCAAATTAACCCCTAGCCAGAGAGAAGCTAACAGACCTCACAGCTGAATTTTAAAGTATTCCATTGGCTGCAGTTTTCCTTTGCAAGAAACATTGCTCTGTCTGTAAGTAATTTTTGCTTCAACCACAAAGAATACGTTGGTGCACAGAAAATTTCTTTCAGGAATGTCTTGTTAACCTAGCAATTTAAAAGTGCTCTGAGCGTGGGAACAGTAAATAACCTTGGTTTCTGCTTTTCTAACGCTGTTACAGAAAAGCTCCATGATCTTTTAACTCCTTGGTCTGTGCATAACTCTTTTTGTGGAGACAAGACTGAGGGCTTCTAATGTCTTCTGCCAGTGCCATATTTCAAGCCTGGTATCAAAGACCAGCCAAAGAATGCACTTAGGCAACACTTGCCAAAGACTCCCAGTCTGATAGTGCACAAACTGTCAGGAGTTTTTTGATGATATTTCAAATAAATATTCTGTGACTTAACAAAAATACATAATCCCTGAGGCCAAAGACCATATAACCTGGGCAACCAGACTTTTGCAAATATCACCCAATTTTCTGTACATTTGTTGTCCCTGCCAGCTCACTATTAGGCATCCAGCAGCATCTCCAGCAGTACTTCAAGGCAGTAAGTACAAGGTTCTATTGAGGCAAAAAATAATTTAGGTCTTTTCTAGCCTTAACGATTCTATGATTCTATGCTCTCCACATTTGCAAATATTTAAGTGCTCATGCATATTTATGTGTGTCAGGAAGGTTGAGATTGGATATTAGGAATAATTTCTTCACTGAAGGCACTATCAAGCACTGTCACAGGCTACCCAGGGAAATGGTGGAGTCGCCATCCTTGGAGGTATTCAAAAGATGTCTATTCATGGCACTTAGGGACACGGTTTAGTGGTGGACTGGGCAGGGCTGAGTTAATGGTTGGACTCAACAATCTCAAGGGTGTTTTCCAAACTAAACTATTCCATGATCCTATGTGTGCTCACTCACTGATGGGCCCACCACAGAGCACCACTGCTGGTTCACCGGCAGAGCTTCACCCCGTTCCCGCTCACCGGTTTTCACGGTTTGTCTGAGCCAAATGCCAAACATATTTGGCTCTGTTTTGCTGTGAGGTCTGATGAGCTCACAGAAAGGAAAATCCCCTCAAGACATTGCGATAGAAATTAACCAAAAGACTTCCTCTTGGGGAAATGCCCTAGCAGGCATGAATCAAATGTCAACAACATGTAGATTACAAAAGTCCTTCCAATCTGGTGCCATATAAGGATCATAACCAGCAGGATGATCCCAGTCTGGATCAAAATCAGCACAGGCAAGGAAAAGGGCTTTCTAGAGCTGAATGTGAATATACATGTTGGCAGATAAGAGTCTTCAGTCTTCACTTTGTATCCACACACTGTATGCTGGTAGTGGGTTCATTTAATTTCATTTGGGGTTTTTTAGTTCATTTCACACACAAAGTTTTCATGTAGAAACATCCATGCTTTCCCCTGTCTCTGTTCAGCCATGAGATGGTCATCCTTTTATCTGCCAGGAATCATCAACTTGACAAATCTTAACCCAGTGGTGATTGAACCTGTCAAGTCTTGTATTTGCACTGTGGCAGCACAGCATATCTGGGCATGAAGTCTTCAGGAAATTTTGGCTAGCAGCAAGTAGTGTGAGCTACTGTAAACTCAAGAACAAACATTATTTTCTCTCTGTGCTAGTTATCAGGTCATGTGTACAGTCCTGGGTGCAGGGACCTCAAGCCCCAACTGAGGACTCTGGTAAACGCCATTCCATTTGTACAGTTAACTTTCTATACGTCTCTGTGTGGAGCAGAACTTCCTCAGGAGCAAGCTTTAGCAGAACAAGCTCACAAAGTCTCTCATAGCCCAGCACCGGCCTCCTCACTCCTTTTTTGAAGGTGTGCTTCTATGACCTAACATGCATATTGAGCCATAGGTAGTCAAAAAAAGCATGAACACACACACTCACAACTGCTTTTTCTCCTGAGGGGAAGGATCAAAGATGCTGACTAGCATTGATGCCTACTGATTTTTGCCTTTTTTTCTTTTACATATTCTCTGTATTTTTTGTACATATATTTGGAGCTCTGTAGGCTGTTACTGCATTCATAGCTAGTCTTCCCAGTGCTTTTCCCTGCTCTGATAGGCAGAAAGACAAAACATATTCCAAAGCTCCTATCCTATCTTGGTTCTCCTTAGAAACCAAGGCCGAAAAACAGCTCTTTGAGACACATTTTCATCAACAAGTTCAGTTTCCATCTGAAGGGGGAGGACTTAGAAGGAGCTTGGACTGTGAGGGAATTGCATCACCACTTGTGCTCCTAATTGGTGTTGTCAATTATGCTAATTTACTAAACTTATAAAAACTGTATTCACCCCGTGAGGGTGGGCTTTTGTGGACATTTTCCATATCTGCCCCTGGAGGCCTCCAAATAAAGACCAGCTTTTATATTACCTCCTATATCAATATTATCTCAAAAGTGTGTGATGTTTCATTTCTAGGTTGAAAAAGGCACCAGCATGTGGCAAAGTTGGTCTCTTGGCACAGCACAGGCAAGCCCAGCACATAGGCACTGGTGTGGGGAGGGAGTACAGCAGCCATGAAAAACAGAAACCAGTAAAATAGAGCAGCCTTTCTCACACTCCTTGGTTTTTGATAGTGACTTGAGGAATGTCCTGTTTGTGACACAGAGTGAAAGCAACCTGTTGGTCTGTATATGCAGCCAAGTGCCTCATGCAAGGCATGCCTGTTACCAATAGAGACCTCGCTGTGTCCCTTGAGAATGGCCCAAGCCACAGTCTCACGTGGGCTAAATGGGAGGATCTGGGATGCAGCACCAGGCTCAGCAGCTGAGCAGCATGGGAAAGCTGCTGGGAAGGGCAGCACTAAAGGTGGGGGAAACATGCCACAGAAAAGGGCTGGTGACACCAGTGGGGCATCCGGAGAATGGGTTTTGTGGGAAAATTTTTATGGGGAAATCCAACAAGTTTGAGAGACAGTATGGTGAACAGAGAAAACAGAACTCAGACAAAACTTGTGAGAGCAGAACGTAACCTTCTTATGTGCTTGTGGTCTGAGGGAAAGAGAAGGAATGACTGTGTGCAGTGGCTGCAGGAGGTGAGGTATACAGGCATTATGCAAGCACCACCACCACCACCATAAATAAGCCACAGCTTTAAAAAATGTATCTCCTGACTGCAGGAGGTAACGTGGGTGCTGTGTTTAAAAGCCTCACATGCTGATGTCCACAAACATCCATGAGGATGGAAGAGAATCTAGGGAAGATGGGAAGTCAGCTCTCCATACCCTGTTCAGAAATCTCCTGGATTAAAAGTCTGGAGTTTAGCAGGGTAAACATCCTCCTTTCTCCACCAGGGACAAATAGCACTGACTCTCCCTGCAGAAGGGAGGACCTCCAGTGCCCTCTAGTCCTGTTCGAGGCCCCAGCTCAGCACACTGCTGTGCTCGTGCCTGCCACTGGCTCCAGCCATAGGCATTGCCCGGCATTTCTCCCCCAGTGTTAATTAATGTAAGATGAGCATCACACATATGTATCTACATATATCCTGGTCTGTTATTAAATACTTAGCAGCAATATCCAGCTCCTATGACCATCACCCAGCCCAAAAAGCCTGCAAATTCTCAACGATGCAAAAATGATTGGCTATTCCCCTCCTCTGGTCAAATGTCTCTCAGCAACATCTGCAAAAACGCTGTAACTTTGCAATGCAAAACAAGGTCATGATTGCCACAGCGACAGAAGTTTGGAGTTAAGGTGCTACTTCTATCTGTGTCCCACAGTGCTCAGCCTGCCTTTAAAGCAGCAATGTGCATTATGCAGTTAGCATCAGAAAATCACAGGATCTTTCCAGTATTTTGGACATCTGTTCATTTCGTTGGAGATCTATCCTAGAGTCCCCTATTTTGTTGGTTGTTTTCTTTTTCTTTGGAGATCCAGATCTCAGATTTAAAATCAAACGCTGTTTTTAATTAATTATTGAATGATGGCATTTGCATTCTCACAGAATGGACTGTTAGCCCATGCAATTCAATAAAGGTGGTCCTCTGCAGAAGTAGAAATCTTGCTGCTGCTGCAAGTTGCAAACACCTCACCTTTAATACTGCCATATTTCCCTGGATATAGTATGGTCTTAATCTAGGGGATTAATACTTTCTTCATGGCATCTGTGTCTTCCATTTCTGTTAAAAATTGCAGTATCTTCTTCTGCCACTTTTGGTAAAATAATTAAGTATCTAGAGAGATTTCTGGTGTGGAGGCACCAGCAAGCCACAACACTGAATTTGTTATGATCTGATTGGTAGGGATTTTATATTTAGTGTGTCTTTAGTTGTATTGTCTGGGATACTGTGAAAAATACTGACATTAAATTATCCTCCATTTCTTACAGACTTCCTTCCTCTCTCCTTCTCCCCAATAGCATGGTGCAAGGCCTATCACTACAGTAATGGGACACTGAAGCAAAAAAGACATCTGTCATGGATTTGGCCAGATGGCATATTTCTGTTTTTAAATCCAATTGTGAATTGGGATAAAATTAAATTAATAATTGTGAACAGAAATGGAAATTAGAGAGAGAAGATCAGAAAAGTCAAATCTTTTTGTTCTGATGCTATTAAAATGAAACAGCATTCTTCTTTAAAAGACTCATTTTGAAAGCCAGCAAAGCTTTTTTTAAAAGGTCTTATCTCATGAAAAGTAAATGAAATGTTTCATATTGGGTCGAATAAAATGCTTGTTTGAACAAAGCTGGGGTTTTTTTTGAGCATGTAGTTTTTGCAGCTATATCAACTATGCAATTATTTAAATCGAAGTAATCCTGCTCTGATCTATAAAACTATAGACCAAGACTAATTTCTTTAATACTCACCCACTTACTTTGGAATACTATCAAAGTATCTGGACTAGTACCCAAAAATGTGATCAACATCAGAGCGTAAAATACAGTTTTATGCACTCTAGCTGAGGCAATGAAAAGGTAGTTATAATTAAATCCTTCCTTTGAGCAACATTTTCTTTTTATTGAATACTTTTTAAAAACAGGAAGATAGACAAGAAACAGGAAGTGGAAATCGTTACATCTCATGCACGACTGATTGTTAAACAAATGCATAATTCTGTTCATCGTTGTTCTGAGAACTGATGAAAGCCTTCCTTCATTGTTTCAAACAATCTCTACTCCATGGCCAAAATTCAAGTGATGTACCTTGTTACTGTCAACACAGTAGTAAAAGGTGTGCTGGGATCCCCTGGAGTCCCCTGGGTAGCAGGTTGGTAGAACACACAGGCTAGTACTGGGCAGAAATGCCATGCAATTGGTGGCAGAATGACCCAAAGGGTAACCACAGGTGGAGATCAAGACAACTTGGAGTACAGGCTGAGGGATGTGCCAAGGTGCTGTCCCATTTCCTTCCACTGATTGCAGGTGACATCTCTTGGGCACCCGCTCCAGCAGGACAGCTTTGTGCTTCATTTCAGCGAGGCACACCTGGCCAAGCTGCCCCTGCTGCCTCTGAGGCACATGCAGGCTCTCGGTTCTTGCTCCCAGGACACATTTCCATGTGGTTCTGGCTTCTGCAGCAGCTCCCAAAAGATCCTGGTTGGCTGAAATGCTGTGTTCCCCAGATCCTGTGTGTCATCTCATTGCGTGGTGCCCACCCCGTCTTTTTCATCCCACTCTTGGGAGGAGAAAAGGACAATTTTCAGAGCTGCAAGAGTCTATGGATAAACAAACAAATAGCATGGTTGTCTATGAAGATTGACTTAGGAAGAACAAAGCAGTAATGATTGCAGAGAAAATCTACCAGTGATCCCTCAGCAGGGAGCACCCTGCGTGCTCTTTGGCTTCTGCACCTGCTGGTACCTTTTGTTCAGCCTTTGCCCAATACAAGCACAGCACCATCGAATTCCTAAGTCCTGGTACAGTTTTTGAACCCATGCTCTCTGGTTTGATAGTTCAGAAATAGGCTGTCATGGTGCTGGACATGTGGCTGTCACAGAAAGCATTACCAATATGGCCCAACAGCCACTGAATTGTCCCTAAGGGCTCCAAATCTCATGGCAGACCATTTTGATGCTGAAATCAGGGAACAAAATGTACTACTGTGGACAAGTAATATGAGTTCAAAACACATCTTGAGTCGCAAACACTGTGTTTGTGGTTTTATACCTGTTTGCAGTGATACTTCTTTTCAAACTGCTAAGGTTGCTGCAGCTTCTCCAGGACCACATACCTTATGAATATTAAGGTATTCTCTTGTGAAAGGAATTCAGCATATTTTCCCTTGACAGAGGGTCTCTCTCAAAAGCACTTCATGTCAAGCTAGTGCTGAAGGGACACGTTTGGATTGCATCTCTGATGTCATAGGCTGCATGACAACAATGATTATATATCTTGTAATAGAGAAATACCAAGAAACATTACACATATTGCATTCATCAAATCTGCCTGGTCAAAGTAGACCCCTTAATAGATATATTTAGTACATAAAACAACACTTAAAAACCATTTTCATTTTAGCTTTTGATTCTCCCTCAAACAGTCAGAAATACTCTGCATGTGCAACTGAAACCTGTGTTAAATTAGCCTTAGAGGGCTCATATTTTTTCACTTTGGGTCACTAAATCAAGTCAAATTCTAGCCTCTGATGAAAAAATGTCTCCTTATTAAATGATAGTAAAACACTGAACAATTTGATCTTTCCAAATAATTATGTCAAGCAACTTCATTTGCAGTAGAGACAAGCAGTAAATGCAACCTTTGAAACCACAACAGAAAGCCTCTCTAATTTCAGATGTTGCTAGCACACATCAAACTATACATACAGAATTACCAGCTCCTAGAATGATGAACACCGTTTCTCTTCTGTGAAAAGTGACCTCCAGTCTAAGAATTTCATCTAGAAATAGAAGGAGTTTGAATTACTAATCACATTTAGGCCTCAGCAATGTAACTGCCCAGCTAATCCTATTACTTCTTTTTTTAATATAAGTATATTGCTTTAGAAAAGTGTTAGAGACCAGCATGGTATACTGCCATGACAACCAGACAGAAGTTCCCTGCAGAAGTGCTGCAAACACACCCTGTCCCCTTTCCCTGTGGGAGCTCTTTAGAGGAGGAGAGCCTGGTACAGATTTTTTACATTTAGCACAATTTGGCAGGATGTGATAATCTGCTGGGTAGGCTGGCTCAAGTCCCTGCCTAAGGCACTCATCATTGTTGTCTGTTGTCAGCCTTTCACAGAAGAGGATGTCCTTTTCTCTTGACAGAGTCTTTCGGCCTCAGAGGCTTGGATTCATCGATAGAAGCAGTGACTCAAGGGAATCTGAATCAGCCATGAGCAAGCCGATGTTCAGCTTAATCTCCTAATTCCCAGCTACTCCAATGACCTTTAAACAATTCCTCTCCTTTCCTAGAGTCCCTTGCCAGCTGTTGTCATGCTAGGTTTAAAATGGGTTATTGATTTTGGCCCTTAATCCTTCTCTATAATCTGGCCCCTTAGTACCTCTTTGATAGGACAAAAATTCCTAAATATTGTTATTTTAAAAATTTTTCTTTGTCCTTTTTCTTAACAACACTTCTGAGAGCTCAGAAGGCCATTTCTCTTGTATCTTTTCTGTCAGTCACTGACATTCATCCTGGCTGATCTTTCTTGAATTTTTTACTTTCCCTTCTATGCCTCTCTTTTCTCCATGGTCTCCTCTGCCATTTACTGTGAGTGGCTCTTGGGAGAAACCTGGGTTTACCCTCCAGCTCACCAGGACATATCAAGGAGCACTTTCACATTCACCTTCCATGGGCTGGGTTTTATGCAGAAGAGTGCAGAGTACCCAGGTCAAGTGGGAGTCAGGCAAGACCCAGCGGGTCCCTCTGGCAGCATGATTGCTAGCCAGAACTCTGGCATGCTCTGCAGTATAAACCTGCTGCAGAGTTTATATACAGGCTAGTGCTTGACCCATCAGATGTGATGGTTGAAACTACAGGATTGGGTGGGGAAGATCCTGCTTTAAGTGTTTGTCTTTATTGCACCTTTCAGTAGATCAGTACTAAAAGCCTTTTCTCCTGCCCCTCCCACCCAGCAAAATGCACTGGGTCAAGTTTGGCTAGTCTCTGTGTCCCAGAGAGCTGATGGATCCCAGAGTTGAGTGCCCACAAAGCAATAGTGGAAGGAGCCCATATTCCCAGTCCCCAAATAATTTTGTCCAAAGCTGCATTGCTGGGCAGGGAAAGGAACTCTGGGGAGAGAAACTTCATCATGTCAGCTCTATCACATGCCATGTGTACCAAGGCATCAAGGGTTTAGATTTGCAGCACTTGCTCTGCTGGATTTGCACTTAGAGACCAGTTTGCTGCCTTAATTTTTTGCAGTGCCTAATTCTTCTTATACACTCCAGAAATCACCACAGCTACTCCCCTAAGAGCTGTATGGATCCCAGGTCTCAGGTCTTCTGCTAACCTGCAGTTTTGGTCCACAGCTGGTTGGATCACCAGTGGGTTCAGCAAAAGGGACAGAAGCAATTTCCTCCTGAGGCATAAAAAGCACCCCAACCTCTACCTCTAATATTTGATTTTCCTCATTGTCTGGACCAGGTGCCACAGGACCTTGTTTTCTGAGTTAGTCTCCTTCAAAATCTCATGAGAAAACAGAGATGTGTGGGAGATCAAGAAAGAAGAGGCTCTGAACTGGGAATCCAGACCAAAAGTACAGGTAATACCTGGCTGGGTTGTGGAGGACCCAGGACTGAGTCACATGAGAGGACAGTCAGGGGATGGCTTCGGGTGGTGCTGGTGCAGTGAGTGCAAGAGAGAGCGGCAAGGTGGGCAGCAGCATTTTTGCAGACTCACAAGACAGGAATGAGTGCCAAGAGACACAAGAGCAGGAACTTGTAGCAATCAGGCTGGGAGAGACTGTAACTTAAATCTAATGGCTGTAAGGTTGGGGGGAAAGGAACATTAATGTAATTTTTCTAAATCCCAGACTAAGAACCAGATTCCTTGAGAAAGCCTTTGGATTAACTGATAGCACCACAGAAAATATGCAGACATAGCTTACATTTTTCTCAGGCTTTAACTACCTTAATATCTCAGATAATGGAAGGATGTCAGAAAAATTTAAACACCCAGAAGCCTTTGGAATTTGAAAAGCTCTCCCAAAACCTAATTAGACCTAGTTATTTAATCTGGACAATTATTTCACTGTGGGCTCTCATTTTTTTATTTTTTCTTTCACCTGCAGTGCTCCATACTGGAGTTAACACCGTCCTGTGAGAGGCACAGGATCCCCCCCACTGTGCACAACCACCAAGTCCACCATCTTATATTTTGTCAAGAGTTTTGGGGAAGGTATGTTCTTCTCCAGGACTGTAACATACTGGAGCAGCAAGGCTAGGCTTAGCTACAGGCCATGGCTGTCACACCCCAGGCCTGGCCTCTGTGACCTGAAGCTTTTCTACCCAATCAATCAGAATGACAAACATTTCAGAACTCAGCAGTTTAACAAGTCCCATAAAGACAGCTAACATCCCAGGAGATTTTACTCCCAAGTTCATCCCTAGTTCTTTCTGGGGAGAAATAGATCAGAAAACAACCAAAGCAATAGCCACCATTTTGTGACACAGGATGCTTTTTCAATTATATCAAAACACTTCAAGAAACCATTTTTCTTGAGTTACCATTTCTCTTTCTTAAGGGGGAGAATAACAAGGAGAATATCTCACGAGTTTTAATAGTCAGTAGTGAATTGAACATCAGATAACTCCATACAAAATCATCTTTTCTACATTTTAATGCACAGGATATTCCAAAAAGGGTAGGGGGTGTTCCTATTAGGAGCAAATAGGACCAAAAGATTATTAAATGAAAATATTTCACAAAGTGAATTTCTTCCTTCTGAACACCTGGAGTCAGATTTCTTTCCAAAACCAATGAGATTCAAGAAAGCTCAGTGTATCTGTAGGATCATTCATGGAGGAGCCTACAGGGGGGTGAGCGAGCTGTGGCCCCAGACTGAACTGCTGACATATAAAGGAGGCAGCTCCCTCTTTCTTCTGTCCTACAAGTCCTTATCCTGCCTGTGTGCCCTGGAGGAGGCCAGGGAGAGGATGCAAGAGGAGCAGATCTGCTGCTCCTGACAAGTCACAGTTTTGACTGCAAGGAAAAGTTAACAGGAAGGTCAGCAGAGTGATGGTTTTCAGGTATCCTTTGCCCTGTACAGCAGAGGGTACCTGAGGTTTCTTATCAGTGATTTCGAACACTAACTACACCTCCAGACTCCATCACTCACATTGCCTGTCTTGACAGCTGTCCCTCAAGGTGACTGCCTGATGCCCTCTAGGTTTTCCTGATCCTTGGAGCAGGGGTTGCATTTTTAAAATTATTGATACCCCTCATCATTTCCCCCCCTAGGGATTTCAGAGTCTCCTGGCCTGTGAGTTCAGCTGTCTCCACTCTTGCGTACTTAGACCATGCATGTCTTTGTCGTCCTCTCCTGCAAATGTACTATCTGTACCATGCCTCCTTCCTAGGAAATGTGGGAGGCCCATAGAGATGCTTTCTGCAGTCAGCTGAACAGTCTGAGCACCCCACAGCCTCACTGCACTTTGGCGTTAGGCTCCTTTCCTCTCTCTCTGTCATTTCTGAGGCTACTGCTGTCCCTGCCTTTAGCGGCAATAATCAAATACTTCAGGTCTTATGTTCTGCAGCCCACACCAACACCACCACCAGCACCCAAGGCAGAGTCAGACTCTTTCCTCACAGACATCACCATGGGGTGGGGTCCTGTGTCCAGTCTGGCTCAGGTTACCTCTCTGGAGCAGGACAGGTCAAGTTACATGATCCAAGTGCAGACCATCAGAGACAAGAGCTCTTCAGCTGAGCTTGTCATCTTTAGCTCCATTTAGGAACAATGGGGAGGGAGAGATGCCCATATGGTATAATTCAACTAATCTCATTTATGCATCTGCTTTAGGATGGAATGAATTGTGCCCTAGATTCACTGACTCCAGATACTCAGATTGTGGTGACCACTTCAGATAAAGATGTCTACAAGACTGCCGGAGGAACCACACCCTGTGAGACAAGTTGCTCTGGAAGTGTGTGGTTAACTCAGCAATCTCCTGAGACAGGTCTTTTTCTGGTTTACTGTATATGAGCTCAAGGCAGTTTGATAATAAACTGAAATACATTCTTAAATTAAATAAGAATATTCATGCAACACATGGCACCAGGTTGAACTGAACTAGTGCATATTCTTATGTAGATAAGGTATGTGATGATATGCTTGATCTGTTATTAGGAACAACTGATTAGACGGAAGTAACCTTTTTGCAATTAGCAAAATAAAGTGCTTAAGTAATCAAAGAGTTCTCTTTTCTAAGACTGTCACAGTATCTGTGCCAGTCTATCCAATGCTCATCATTAACCAAGAATTTCCTCATGTTGCTTTTCACCCCTTTACTTTTCACACCCTTTTACTTTTTTCTTGCTTGATCTAGAGCAGCTCAGCCCCCACATATTATTCACAGTTCAAAACTGGAGCTACGTCTGTTATCTCAGAAATGTTCCAGTCATCTCTGGGCTGACACTTCTCTAGCAAGAAGGGCAACAAGGAGGAGTCAGTCTGGCTATGAATGTCTATGTATACAGGGAGTATCTTACAGAAAAGTCAAGGACTGGAGGATTTTAGAAAATATTAAATGCTTTCTTTACAGGCCACACTGCTGTCACAGGAATGCAGTTACTGCGGGCAAATCAAGTTAGTTCAAGGCTTATGGAAGAGTGTAGATTTGTTTTCTGAAACAAATCTATTATCCTCAAAGCTTGCAGAATCTCCTCTGCTGTGACAGCTCAGGTCAAATTCAAGTGACTTTGCTATAAAATGAGAATGATGCACCAGAGGAAAAGTATAAAAAAGGTTCATCTGTGTGAACTCCCCGCTCAGAGTATTGAGTTCACAGAGCAGTGCTCAGTAGTGAAGGGATCTGAAAGGACCGTGTTCACAGAGTTACATGGATGCCTTTTCAAAGAGCAGGCTGACAACTTGCTAGAACATGAGAACTGTGCTGAAAGGTTGAATTCTGAAAGGCATCTCCACTGCTTGAGCCAGGCAGGCTGAATCTGCTCTCCTCATGTCTGTCCCAGGAGCTGTTCTCACCATCCTCTGCAAGCACTGAACACAATCCCCTGTTTGAAGTTAGGCATTTTGATGCTTTCTGCTCCTCTGAAAACTCAAAAGCAACAGGGCTGTTTCAGGCCTTCATACCTGGAGGACAGCAGCAGCAAGGCACAGGACTGGCAGCAGCATTGGAAGCATGGAAGTCTGGACTGCACATTAGAATTTTTATAAAAACAAGCCTCTGGGGAATAATAGCCTCATTATCTCACTATATAAGTTTACTCCCTGAGTATTACTTCATTAGTTTCTTGTGTGCTGTGAACCTCTTGTTTCTCTCATGGTCTTTTGCCTTACACTCCAATTAGAAGCAGTTTTGGGCAGGCACCATCTTGTGAAGACAATTGTCTGGAGGAACCTGCTCTGCAGTGGGGTCTTGGAAGTGCTGCTGTACTACAGGCAGGGAACAGCCATCCTGCCCTTCCTGAGGAGTCCAGAGCTCTAGAGGTGCCTGCCAGCTGTGAAGTGCTCTTTGCTGAGGCAGTTCACACACAGAAGTGGAGCGGGTTTCCACGAAAAATAGTCTCAATCACAGAGATATGGGGGATAATAAAAATGAAGCTAAAAGGACAAGGAAAAAAGATGTGTGAAAAAAAGCTTGAACCTGAGAAAGAGAAGGCAGACAGCAAAGAGACTGCCCAGGTCTCAGTGCTATGGGGGTGTGATCTGTGAGCTGCAAGACAACTCCAGCATCAGTTTCCATGACTGTAAGGAGAGGGACAAGTAGGAACATAGAGCCTTTTTTTCTGAGGAGGATCTGGCCTACTTTTTAATCTGCAATGTAAAAAAGTGCATATCTAACAGGTTAAAGAAGAAGGGAAGAAGGAACAGAACAAAAGGAGTGAAAGAGATAATGAGGAACTTAGTGGAGGACTGACTCAGGGTTAAGAGAAGGACAGCTTAACCTCCAAGGGTTAAGAGAAGGACAGCTTTCCACCTTATTAAAAATAAGCTGTCACCACCATCCCACTAACAGATTTTTTTCTTTGAAGGGTATGATCTATAAAAGTGAGCGCAGCACAAGGACAGGTTTTCTTCCTCTACTTTTATCACTAAAGACCTTAAATAAACTAAGGCAAAGGGCATAGTCCATTACTCAGTCTATATGGTGGTCTCTGTGCCGGGAAAGATCACACACTTATACCCCAAACCAGACCTATAAAGACAGACAGTCCTTGAGAGCAAGCAATCCAGGAGACAGTCTTCCTGGGAAAGACAATTTTATGGTACCAAGAATGATCATAAATACACTTACTCAATGCAAGGCTAAACGTATCCTAATTTTCCCCAGGATCTAGATAACAGGATTGGTCTTAATTAAAGGGAAAACTAGGCTGGGGCAAAGAGTATGGAGAGTTGATCTGCACCCAGCCTTCTAGGCAGAGTAAGACTTCCAGTTCTCCTGGGAACACAGCAAGGACCTGGCAGTGATGACAGCCCAAAATCAATGCAGGAGAATGGGCATTCACTTAATAAACATACTCCTCATGCAACACACTAGCCTTACCCAATGACATTTCAGGCAATATATACCCAATCTGGCACAGGCTAGAGCAGATACGTACAGGCAGAGGGATCCAACCGGGCTTCAAAGGTGTGGGAAACTTTTCCAAGCAGCCTCATAGTAGAGTTCATGGTGGGAGGAAGAGACATGCTAAAAAAATAATGGTGATCCTTTCCCTTATGGCTCCTTAGTGCGGGACATGTAGGCTGCAGTAGGTTGACAACTAGCCTGTCAAGAGGGAATGGACATCGTCAGTCCTTGAAGTGGACATTTCTTATGGTCACTGACCAAGCAAGAAGCTGCAAAAGACCCTCCAGTGTCACTGCTAGGCGGTACCAAAGAACAGGTTTCTGTTTGAAATCGTGTTCAAGTATAAAGCTATTGAAGAGGCCTTATGGCAGCAAAATCTAAATCTTTCATTAATGAAAGAACAGCAGATGAATAATCACAATAAAAGTGTCTGTTACCATGGGACAGGGAAATAGGAACACAATGGGCATTTGATGAGCAGCGATTAGTCTGGCTCCACAGACTATTTGGGAAATGGAGAAAAAGAATGGATTGTATTAAATGCCAAATTCAAAAGACACAATTGGGAAGCTTAGGTCAAAGAAATTAAAGATGGCTACACCAAAATGAGATGCTGTCTCTGTGGATCTATGGTTGAAGTGAAACTTTTGAGTACAAGTTATGTCTATGAGCCTATAATTACAGGGTGTCAGGCATCTCAGGGATGTGGAGGGGCTGAGCTCAGGCTATGTATACCTCCCACATGGCGTTTTCTGACTTCGTGCAAGTCTTCAACCTTATTGTTTTCTTAATGTATTCCCCAAACCTTGCTGAGATATTCCCAGCTCAGAAATCGCTGTGACATTCCCTGCCCAAGGGGGACTCCATAGCTGATGCAGAGCTAACTTGCCCCATGGTGAGTCTCACACAGCCGCGTTCCTGGCTGGCTGCTCCACAAGTGGCTGGAGTCCTTCTGAGGTGTCCCTGCATGAAGTGGGACCTCCTGACCTAGTGACAGCCAAGAAAGAAGCAGAAGAGAAAGGAGATGCATGTGAGAGTGCCAAGTCACTGGACCACACATGCTGACGCAACTGGGAAAATCTAAGAGAAAACAATAACTATGAAAAAGAGACAAATACTGAAGCAAATGCACCTCTTTGGAGTGGCAGTTTCTCATCAGCAGAGTGGGCAAACACTGGCTTTAGAGGAAAAGCCTTGGCAGTACAAGATCTCACTTCAGGGTGTACTCTTCTCCATTGTGGGGATAGGCAAGCTACAGGATAGGATCAGAAACAAATGGGAAGAGGCAGAACAAGTAATACCACCATTTGATAAAAACTGACTGTTAATTCTATATGGGAATGTAATTAAAGACAGCCAAACCATCATACCTGAAGTGCTGTGTAAAAATTATATTGAAAGGAACCCAGGAAGCTCATTTGCCTAAGAAAAGGGGCAGAGACACTTTATACTGCTTCAAAGGAGAGAGACACTGAAGATGTTAAAGCTTTTTCATGTATACCAAGGTAACAGTCAATTCAAGTAAAACTATCCACATAAGCAGCCCAGAGAAAATTGTCCTTTGTCTCTACAACAACAGATTTGTTCAAGCTGCTAAGGAATAACATCCCCACACTTTATATTACACTTCTCATGACCTTTGGCAAAGTTTGGTTGAAAAAGAAGATATGCAGAACAAATCTTTCAGTAGATATGGTAGCAATATAGTGATGTATAGCAGTGGGCCACACTTCACAGGGTATGACTGTGGCTTTTTTATTGGAGTACACCCAAATTATCACGTCTGTGGGAAACAGTCTAGCCAACAAAGCCATTACTAAATTACTATTGGTTTTTATACAGCACTGATCAGTGCATGGACATACACCTATCTTGGGCTAGAAATTGGCAATATCTACTTGATAAGAAAAATAATTTTAGGTGAAACAAAGACAGGAAATTTTTTAGAATTTGCAATAAAAAAATCAAGAAAACATAAGACAAGGAGACTCAGTCTGAAACTTTTGATTTAACATCTAATGGAACCATTCATTTCAAATTAATCCCTGAAAATGTTTGCACTTCTTTTTGAAGCTCTTGGGTGAAAAAAAGTTTCTGATTAAAAGAATAAACAAAGTTGTGTTTAAAACATCAAACCAAAAAGCTCTTCATCCTGTTTTCTCAAGGACATCAGAGTGTCAGAGAGAAAACTTTCTCCAAGAACAAAAGTACTTTTTAATTAATTTACCTGACCTAATCTCATCAAACCATTCATCTTTCTCAGCCTCGTCTTTAGAACAAATATCCTATATGTGAAGAAAAAACCTCCACTCTAGTTAACCCATTCTGTCATTTTGTCAGAACGCTGACAAATAGGATTTGCTCTCTATAAAAAAACTCATACCAGAGAAGCTGTAGATACATATGAAAGAAGAGATGAAACAACAAAGTTGTGAGAAGCCTTAGAGAAAAAGGCATCTGTGGAAGCAACAGCAGCCTGGGGGCCACCCAGGGTGTGAATCCCCCCATGCTGGGTGACTTGCAGACAAAACCTCTCTTGGTGCCAGGGAGCAGATGCACGTGGGCACAGCAGCAGCGGTGCTGCCTGCAGAGGTACCGGTGCAGACAGCTCTGTTGGGCTGGGGAAGCTGGGCCTCAGCGTTTGGCTTTTGTGATCCTCAAGAGCTGTGGCACTGCTGTGCAGGTCGCTGGGAGATGTCTGGTTATAAAAAAGAAGTCGATGTTGGCTGTGGGTTTTTATTTTTGTTGTGTTTGACTGGAAAGGTATGGGGCAAGCACTTTAGAGGGCTCTGGCTAAGCCAGGCTTCATCCAGTGACGCATGCTGAGAAGAGCTGGTCTCTGGAGCTTAGTGAATGACTTTTGCTGTTTCCTCATCTCCATGTGATGTATGGACCACTCACCCCTGTCCTGAACCCCTTAGGTTCTTCTTAAAGGTAAACAGATGGCAGCATGGCTGCTCCAGCACTAGTTCTGCAAGCCCAGGTGAAATGCTGGGATTCACAGGGACATGCAGAGTCCAGTCCTTATTCTGGGCTCAGGTGAATCTCTGCAGGCTCAAAACCTGGTATTTTATGTTACATATGGGTGCTATTTTCATCCTCCTCAGGAAGTCTTTATTCTCAGTGTGCTGGTTACAGACTCGTTGAAAGTAGGGCGTGCAAGCTGATCTCTGAGCTCTCTGTGCCGGCAATGCTTAATCACATCCCACTCTAAAAGAAACCATCTGATGTCAAGATTTGGATGATAAGAATATGGGACACATTAGTCATGGAGGAGCTGACACACACAGAGCAATAACAATGAAATTATCTTGATATGGCTGCCCTTCTCAGGATGTGGACATGGAGAACTTTTAATACCTAAAAACCAGAGACTTAAATCCCTTTGTTTCTTCTAATAAATGTCCTGTCCTTAGCTACGTGGGACCACCACCCTACGCAGCAGATGCATACTATTAAAGCATAAAAAGTATAAGAAAGCTGCTGTAAAGGACTGCATAGATCATTGTCTCAACTCACAAGGTCCTGCCTTTCAAACCATTTTGGTTTCATTATTAGAGATAATTGTATGCTTTGTTGTTTGCAAGCAAACATTGCAAAACCTGTACTCTATGCTCTTGGAATACACACATGAAAAAGGTGATAATTTTTAATTAAATAAGTTCTTAGACAAGCAGCAAAAGTCTTAACCTGGCAAAGTGCTCAACAGCATGCCCAGAGTGAACTGTGTGGGTAGTTCCAGCAAAATGTGTTGGCAGGATGAACTAGAACAAGGTTAATAAGCCAGGCTCATTAGGAGCTGACATAGGACCTGGAGCATGAGATGGGACTAAATGATGCAACCAGTTTGAGAAAATCCCCTTAAACTGAAAGAATACCTCTTCCCCCTCCTCCCACCCCACACCAAGAAAAAAACCCAAACAATCCAAAACCCTTATACAAGGCAAGTGTAACATGTACCCTTTTGCCTTCTGTCAGGAGTGCCTTCCAAGTACCAGCATGGCCTGGAAAAAGACAGGATTTCCTGAGAAATCTTAAGAGATATGAGATGATGTGCTCCCAACTTGGTAATGCCATTGGGGAGGACAGAGTTTTTCTCTTTCAAAGAAACTTTATCAGCTTGGAACAAGCACTTTCATTTTCATTTTTCCTGAAGAATCCAATGCATATTGCCCTCTCTTTTTTCCTGGGTGATGGAAAAGGGACATTTCCCCAGACCTATGCATCAGTGCTGATAACACCACTTTGAAATTCACCAACAAGCTATTAGGGCCATAAAATTTACCCTTCTACATTCTAAGAATATTTTAAGATGCAAATACTTCAGATAGCTAAAGGTGTCAGGACCCAGAAACCAGCAGGAGTTCTGTAAAATTCAACATGTCCTGCATTTGTGAAAGTTACCTTAGAACCACAAGGGAAACCGATGCCATAAGAGACCTTGATGCAGGTATTCTTTGTACAAGGATCTCGGAGCAAACTGCTTATGTCTTACTTGTCAGGTACCTGTACTGCAGACTCTAGCATATGAACAGAATCTTGAATTAAATACTGACATTAAGAGTGCTTTAATTAATTTTCATAGGAAATGATTTTGAAAATCTGATCAATAATAATGTGAGCACTTTTCCCCCTTGCCCACTTTCTACCATGCTCAGTATCTATCAGTAAGCAAAAATTAAGTTAATAGTACACAGGGCAATCCCGAATTAGGCCTTAGATTCTTGAAGATCTCAGAAGCTTTTGCCTAGCACTGCAGTTTTCACTATTTATGGGGTTTTTTGTACATACCCAGATCCTGAATTTATGCAATTAATTGAGAATATGTATTTCCTCCGTCCCTTGAAGTTATCAAAAGCTGGAAACCTTGCAGTTGAAACAGTATGAAAACAAAAGGCAAAAGTAAACAATATGAAAGTTAGCAATCTTAAGATATTCGTGAGTTTTTGGTACACTTCCCAATTTCTGAATACTTGTTTGGGAATGCCTTCCCTGGTCCTTGACAGGACTTTCTAGGTCAGGGAAATCCAGCTATACTGTGCTAGCCACTATTCTTTGCTTGCAGAGTATGGATATGTTTTAGTTTAATCTCCAGAAGGAAGATGTGTGAAAGCTGGGTTTGCTTGGGCCCTGCACAGCGCACGGTGATGATGAGTGATGACTGCACACGAGGACTCTGCTCCAGCTCAAAAGCCAGCTGATGCACAAGCTTTTACCTTTCCACATCCCTCCTCCTGCAACTAAACATTTAGAAAGCCTTGAACTGGATTTTTTATGTGTTCTGAACTACCCCAGAACATCGGATTATGGACCTGTTCTGGTCACAAGTGTGTTTCTTATGTCTCGCTACACATGCACACAGAACACAGATGCCTAAATAGCTTTATTCATAACAAAGGCATCCTATTTCAAAGCAAGTGAGGACCAGATGATTTTTTAAAATTCAATTCTCCTTTACGCATCTTTCTCGGGTGCTTATATGAATTAAATTCCTAATCTTCTGAGCTTTGCCCACCGTATGTTATTAGAGCAATTGGTTTTGCAGTGACATCTTTGATTTCATTACAAAAGACCGTGGTCAGAACTGTTCTTTTAGGACTTTAAGTGACTGTGATGGGCTGTTGCTTCCTTGTTACCTCCTTAACACTAATCCTTCAAAACCTGTGGCTAGGAGAGACAGCCCATTCTCCTGCAAACTCCTTTTGCCGTTTGGCAATTTGGGGAAGAAGAGCAAGTCATTCATGCTATGGAAATGAAATGAAAAGTGAGATGGAGAAGCAGAATAAGATGCTGCTCAGGGAGATGCCACACCAGCAGAGACACTGACCACCCCAGGATCCACCCTTGCCACCGCCCATCCCACACCTCAAACTTGCCCATGCAGGGCAGTGGCACACTGGGAGCGTGGCCAGACTGATGCTGGGAGCAGGCTCCTGCCCTGGGCTGAGGACAGGCGCCTTCAGTCACAAACAGCTTTGCGTGACCAGAACTAACAAGGTTTCAGTGAACAAAGTTTTGGAGAAACTGCAATGCTTCACTTTGTTCCACAGAGTTTATAGTTCCTCACCTCTGGCCCCTTTTAATGCTATAATTGCTCTCTTAAATTTCTCTTTATTTAATGTCACCCAGTCTGTCTTCTTTTGTTACCATTTATTTAACTAAAACAGGCAGAGGCTGATATTGAAGGCAGGAACAGAGCCAGCATGTTAAAACCTGCTTTTAATTTAAGGTTCTGGGGCTAGTTTCCTAGCCATTACCACATTTCAGAGAAAATGAATTTTCTTTCTCTCTGTCAAACGATGGCTGATCTAGATATAATTAGGGTCAGTTTCACCTAAAGATGAGTCATTTATATTCTGAATATATGGCTTCCAAATTATTGTTTTGGTTTAACATCAGACATGAATAAACCCATGCATATCTTTTTTAGATGGCACTGAAGATAAAAATCGATGGCTTTTCCTCCACAAATACCTTTCCCAGCAAAAAGATGGCAGCTGGATGAAGAAAAAAAGATACAGCTCAGGATAAGGACAAATAAGATTAAGTGTAATTGCAGAATACAGTTTTCTAAACTGCAGAAAAAGTGGCCTATTTAAGACTTACTGAAAAAAATAGCTCTGAATGTTCAAACACTTGAAGATAATTTTTTTGACAAAAATCCCTGGTCATGCAGGGCCATACTACTTTTCTTTAAGCATAATATGGGTACAGAAACAAAACAGATTGCAATGGAAGCAACTGGAAGAAAAGAAATCATACAAGACAGCAATTCTGTAGCAGTATTGGCAAATACTAAACAGTGAGGAGAAAAACTCTTCTTTTTAAACAAGTCAAAATCCCATCCCTTTTTCAGATAGGAGCTTTTTGTGTCATCAGTATGCCTTGCAGCAAAATGAAAAGAACACAATTTTATAATATGGCTTCTTGTAGCCTTACTTTGTCAGGAAAACCTTGGAAACATGAATTTCTGTTATCACTCTCATTTATACTCTGTGCCTTTCTTTGGCATCCATTACCTGCTACTTCCACTCTTCTACTTTATCATTGGATGACCAAGAATCAGCACTGGAGACACACATCTCTGTCCAGGATAACACCAGGGCATTCAGCTGTGACTAACGGAGATGCCTGGGACATAAGCACTTCAGTGCTGGGAAATAACAAGATCACTGAAATACACCGTGGAAATTAAATCTCATGCTGCTTCTTATAAGATCCTATAATAAGTAACATAACCTTGTTATTTTATGTTTTGAATAACTTGGGTCAGCAAAGGAACTATGATTTTGTCAGTGTTTGCTTCCTCAGAGGAGGTGTTATCTGTAAGTTCACGACTAAAGGCTCACCAGAAGTGCAGATGGCACCGACCCTCTGCTGTTCAGTGCGATTAAGCAAAGCAGACCTCTGCTATCAGCAAGGTCTGATTTAGGGCAGCCTATAAATCAGTCAAACACCAGGACTATCTGGCATCATTGGGATCCTGAAGACTTTGCAGATCCCTTTCGCACTGTGTTCCTACTGCAGAACAGCAGCACTGGTGTCTTTTCACGAGCCTGCCAGGTTAAGAGCATCTTTTGTACATGAGCTCTTAGAGAGACGGATTTTTCTTTTCATCTTAAAAAAAAGATAAAAAGACTTGTAATCATTGCCACCTGTTTTGGTGGAGATTTAAAGGAGCAGAATGAATCACAAAACTCAGAGATGCAATGGTTTGTTGCTTTACAAAGAAATAGAGATAGTTCAGGGTTATATTTCTTACATAATTTTTAATCATTACACTTTCCCTGGGGTCTGATGCTTTTTGTTCATTTAAGAACCCAGCAATATCAGTACTTTTGTATTTAGATTTTTTCTGCGATTTCATAAAGCCCTGAGTTCCATCACTCACCACATAGTCCCTGCCCAGCAAAGCATCAGCAATGTACAGAACTTGTGCTGAAGACACAGCAGTGAAACTGTGGGGTGTGTCTACATGCAGCTCAGGACCAGGGTCCTGCAGGAGGAAACCCAACAGGTCAGAATTATTTATCCCAAGAACACTTTCAGCTCCTTTTTTGAACTTTTACTAAACTGTAGTAGCAAACCAAGGGTAACAGCTGTGTGGATCGAAATTGAAAATGTTCATTGCCTTATCTGAAAGCTGAAGATGTGTGTTTCCACCTTCTACAGACACATAACACTGGGAGGCAAGAGCCCATGTAGGTGTAAGGTGGCTCAGAGAGCAGCAGCAGTGTGGTGTCCAGTGCCGAGGAAGGCATGCACAGTAGTCTAATTGAAGCCTTCTGACAGTGAATGGCTGTGGAAATTCAGTTACAGTTTTCAGCAGGATGGTTATCTTACTTTAATCAGCTGGAAGCAATCACTGTCTAAACCAGTCTCTGTTAACTTTGCATGCAGTTTCCGTTCACAACAACCAAACTCCTGCTTGGAGCCTCACCAATTTGAGTCAACCATACTTCAGTAACAATAATTTCAACATTATGCCACAACTTACCCAAGAACAAAAAACTCCTCCCATGCCAAACTCGTCCTTGGTTCACCACTAAACTCCGTGAAGTTATTCTGGCCATGGTCTTGACATAGAAGTGGTTTAAGTTTCCAGGCTGGTCAAATTTACTGCGATGTCTGATACTCAGTTTCACGTATATTGAGTACTTGTCCCTTTGATCATGTGAGCTGTTTATTTTATATCTGCCTTGTTATTGTGGTTCTTATTTACAAGCTGCAGCCTGGCATTGCACGCACACACACCCAGGCATACACAGATGCACAGACCAGATCATTGCTGGACTTGATCAGCTTCTACTTCTAAGAACTTTTCCATCTTCTTTCACAAGTGTTGTCTACTTCAAACAAGCACCACAGTTTACAGAAACACTGTTAAGAAACGAAAGATTAAGCTCAAATACTGCATTTTCAGCTAAGGCATGCCTGGAAATACAGTCAGCTTTCAGGCAGCATTTTCAGTGTGTGCAAATATCTTGTCAACACCACCTATATGGCATGTTGAGAAACTTTGTGAAACAGAAAAGGCAAAAACCTCTTTTAGAGAAAAGAACCAAAATAAAATAAAAAAAAAAAAAAACAAAAAACCAAAAACCTAAGAATAAAACATTAGCAAGATGCGAGAACTCAAACCATTTAAAAAAATCTTATAAACACATAAAAAAGAAAATTTCTAGGGGCAACAGCCCTTTAAGTGGTGGCTTCATAATAACAAACAATGACAAAAGTTTGTAATTAGACAGTGCCTTTCATCTGAGAGATTCATCAGCTCTTAGCCATTACTGACTATTAATTTGACACCACTTCTTCTCACAAGTGCACAGCTGCTATGTTTGAAGGAGAGGAGATAGGGAAGTGTTCGCCTAGGAGCAGCACATGCCTGAACTGCAGTTGTTCAGACTTCTAAGGAAAGCTTACCTAAGTGTCTGCCCCTAAACTGAACTAAAACATCTGCAATCCAAAACTGTTCTTGCTTACTCATTCAAGTTGTTAAAAATGCCCATACTTTCAGGCACCTTCTAACTCCCACTCACTTGCCTCAAACCAGAGTGATAACACAGGCGTGGAAAGGGCTGTTACGGCTGTGAGTTTAATTGTAATTCAAATATACTTGAATATTTGAACAGCTTTTGATCTAGAGCTAAATACAAGCAAATTGCTTTACCTGACTTAAGTGCATTTCAGACACGTAGCTGCAGAAAAGGATAGGAAAACGCCTTCCCTTGAAAAGATATTAGTGGCTAATGTGCATGACAAGATCCCAGCAAACTTCACGCGCATGGAGGTACGGCCAGTTAAGCCATTGCTCAGGCATTTCCTGCATGCCCTGTCTTTACAAGACTCTTCAAAGATTCCTCGCAGGCATGTCTCTCACATTCTGGGCTTTACCAAAAGCTTTTGGTAATGCTCTCTGGGCACGGAAGCCATTAGCATGAGAGGCAGTGAAGTCCTGTGACTCACTTTGGGGAGCCAGAGCCTCTCAGCACACATCCTTGGGCTGCCACTGATTCACCCGATGTTAAGCAAATGCCTTTGCCTTCCCGTTTGGGATAATGAATACTCTTGTCAGACAGCTGTCAGCCAAGTTAACTCAGGGCTTTAAAGACAAATCATGCTAAATAGGCATTGATTTATAGACAGCTCCTCATCAGCTGGGGAAATACAGGGCTGGGATTCCCGGTACTGTAAAACTCCTGAAGCATGATGCACAGATACCTGAGCAACTTGACAAAGACTCAGCTTTGGTCCAGGTTGGCTCCTGCAGAAACCCTTCACTCCTGTGCACCTGGTTGTTGCAGGGTAAATTCACTGGGAGCCAAGCCCAGGCTGCCTCCACAGGCAGGCACTGTTCCCTACCAGAGCAGTAGGATTTCCGGCACCCCGGAGCGTGAAACATTCAGCACGATGGTTCCAGGTTCTACCTCCACCTCTCTCCCAACCCCCAGGGTTCATGCCAGCAGCTCTGGCTTGATTGACTTGAGCTGATTTTGCATTCAGGTATCTTTGCATCGTCATCTCCAGAACCTGCAAAATGCCAGCAGTGATACCAAACAGGTCAGGCAGGTAACCATCTCCCATCCACCAGCTTTTACTGGTGCTACTCCAGGCCACACTGAAGTGATGCAGTTTCCAGACTGTAAGTGTGGGGTCCGAGAGGTGCTTGCTTTGCTTTTGTTTTATACTTTATCTATGGGCTGGGCTGTGAGTGAGAAACAGTGCTGTGTATGGAGCACTAAGATGAAGAGTCAAGGGAAGAACGGAGGGGCAAACTAAACACACACTACCTATCTCTTCTTGACACATCTATCAAATGCAGGGGCACAGGAAGGGACAAAGAAGCTTGTCAGAATATGTGTGGCTGCTCTAACAGTGTCCAGACCAAGCAAACATGCCTTGCTGAGGTGCTAAATGGGGCAATGAGGGTTATACATATGCATCACTTCACAGTACCAAGGAGATGAGTGCATACCTCTAGCCTGTGGCCTCCTTCAAACCTTTCCTTTTGTTGCTGTGTGTCTGTCCCCCCCCCAAATAACCACTCAAAAGTGTCTTGTGCTTGAGGAGCTGTGGGGCAGTTTGCTAATGTATGACATAATACACAGAATTGCCTTGCTGCTCCCTTATCTGAGACAAGAACTATTTTTTTCCAAGCTGATGGTCAGGCTGACCTATTTATGCAAAGGTGTTTCCACAGCTCATTCCCATGTCAGAAACATGGATTAGTCTTATAATGTTAAAGTATTTACTCAACATCATGGGCCAAACTTGGCCCTCAACATATGGCCTTCACTGCTCTGTTGAAGAGCTGTGGGGAAAGGGTCACACATATTGTTAAACCCAGGGTCTTAGAGCCCCAAGCTTGACAGGCTATGTATGTGTGTGCATGTGTCTGACTTCACACAGGCTCTGTGCTGAAAGAACTAAGAAGCCTCAGTTTACTGTTACAGCCACCAGAAGCTATAATGACCTAACACATTGTGTGCTTTGCAGCCCTGTGTGCCCCTAATTTAGAACTTGTGTTGTCTAAAAAAAAAAAAAAAAAGCCTAATCCCAGTTCAGGAAACAGAGACAGGCAGTGTTGGCAAAGGCTGCCAAAAATAGAGAGGAGTCCACTGATGCCATGTGATGACAGATGTCTGCAAACTCACCATATACCATTGTGGATCTGTGCCCAGTAGAGGCAAAGGCAAGATCCTGAACAATAATTCCCAGCCTATAGGAAAAACTTGGTGCCTTTTCAAATTAATAAAAAAAATCACTAGGAAGCTTGATAAATCACAAAAATGCTGAACAAATGGATACAATAAATTCTGCATTTCTCTGTAGGAACTGAGTGCTTATCTCAGGGCTGCATTGGAAGAGCCACTATCCACTACAGTTGGTGTAGTGGAAGGAATTCTCATCTCTCCCAAGAAAATCCTAATAATCATGCTCCAGAGCAACTTGTTGTAGGGTTCTTCCATTCTACTCCTGAAGGTGGGCACAACACAGCCAAGGACCCAGGAGTCAGTGGACAAAATACGACAAGCAAGAGGCCTGGTTCTGTCAGAGCACTGAGATACCTGAGCTCTTGCTTCCCTGTTCCTGATGCTGTTTGTGTGATGAGATGAAAAGCCAAGAGACCTGGAGATAAAGTTCAGCAGTCCAGTGCGTTCAACCACCTGATCTACTTGCTTCTTGCTTCAGGCACCTCAACACCATCACTGAGGATCTCTCATTGCATTCCTTGCTAGTTGTGGCTTCTTACTGACTTTCCATTAAATCAGCTCAGTGTGTTTTCATACACTTCTGCCCCAAGATGCCAGTGATCTTTCCCATGCATTTACTCATCTTGGGGTCTGAGAAGAAGCAGTAAAATTACTCAAGTCAATTTAGGACTGTGGGATCTTGACATCCCAAGGGGTTTTCCTGCTGCTAGCTGAGCCCCCAACTTCATTAGTAAGGTATGATGATGATTCAGGTAAACCCAAGTGTTCTGCTGACTTGTTATACCAGCTCGTGTTTCTACACTGTGCCTTTCCAAGTTGCCTGACTGGACAGGTACCAGTTCACACCAGCTTCCTTTGAAGCTTTAATTTGCAGCTTGGATGCACAACTACACCCAGGACCACAACTGGATTTACAAGGCCTGGGAAAAGACTGTAGAAATGGATGTACTTTGCTTTCCTCCCACACTACCCTGCAGAGCTCACAGCTACAGTTTAGCACTGGCGAGTGTGAATGTGGTCTGTCTGAACAGCCTGAGTGATGAAAGCTCTGGGTGGGAATCTGCATGTCCGGCTGGGTTGGAGTGTGCTAAGAACAAGAACAGGGATCTTAAATGCTGACTTTATTAAGAGGCATATACATTCAGATTTCTAATCCTTTTTTTCCAGCCTCTTCTGCCAAACATAGGAAACTTTTACCTTAGACCCCCTGGCTTGCCATGCCTCCACAGGTTGTATTCACCAATAGAAGGGAGGAAGAAACAGGAAACAAAATCTGCATATTTTTGTGGCCAGCTGCAGCCAGAACAAGATATCTTCATTCTGACATCTCTGCTGCTCAGATGTGCTGCTGGATGTCTCTGGTACATGACTGGCAAACAGGCACTTTTCCCATGACAAGCTGTACTTTCCTGTAACATGGCCACATCTCTGCTGTACAAATCTGCTTAGGATTTTACAGATCTTTTACAGACTGGTCAGTCTCACGTGACCTGAAGGTGGGCATGGGACAACCCTTTAATGTTTTTTCACTAAGTTTTTATTGAAAAAATCCATTATCATTTCAATGAATCTAATGCAACATTCAGGACATTTTGAGTCTATCTTTGACATCTTCAGCATTTTTGCTGTTAACATCTGTGGTGATGTTTTCCAATGATGCCATAATGAGGAGGCAAACTGTAACTCTTATAATCCCCACTGCTGCATCTTTCTTCTTCTCTAGTGTGGAGTAGCATTATTGAAACTCAGCTAAATGGTCACATACAGCTGATGCTCCCATAAAGAATCTTACCTAAACTAAAGTCAAGGGTATATGGAGGACAGTCTCACACTCCTAGTCAGAAGCTGATTTGGATGAAATGTTGAAAGCCAATATCTAGAAACCCCTAAAATCAATTCCAAAATCCCACTGGCTCAAATAAATGAATTTGTGATTAAAGACCTGTTTCAGTCATCTGACAGCAGCCCTTTCATTGATTCCAGTAAGGTTTGCCTCAGACCCCTTTCTTACCTGTTTCTGTGTCTCAACATGCAACATGTGAAGGCCTTCAGAGTCTGAACATGGTCTTTTATCTGGATACAATAAAATCTGCAGTAAGAGCATTGTGGTGTCTCTTGTGTAATGCTCAGCTTTAAACAATACATTGGGGGAAGACTTTTTATCTCTATTTTGTAGGAAGCAGGGATTAAAGTGGGTTGCAAGATTTCTCTTAAACAAAGAGCTTGAGGGGGTGGGACTAATAAAGCTGAGCATGATAAGTGTGGGTCCATGACTAAAGAGAAACCTACATTTCAGGTATAGTATGCAGATAAGGCTCCTTGGCAGGGCTGCAAGATAGTGTTTTTCTTCTTCTGGAAATGAAATGTATCATTAACAACAGTTCTAAAAGAGGAGGAGGAGAAGGAGGAGAAGGTGGAGGAGGAGAGAGGAACCACCAGAGAGCAACAGCTTTTAGCCAGATGATGTATTTCCCATGTAGTACAGGAGCTGTTATATTCTGGCACCCTCTCCTAGTATTGGCCAGGAATGCTTTGGTAAAGCTGGGAAGGCAGATTTCCACATCTCATTGCAAGACACATGAAACAACCCCCCAGGCAGATTTCCACTGGCAAACAAGCAGGATGCAGCATAGAAGTAAGTAAATAAATCACTATTAAATCATGCTGGGAAGAATATCATGGCTTGGCATGCAGACATCTCTATCTGGAGGAGCCAATGCTTGTCAAGAGAAAACACAAGAAATTCCCTACTTAACCTGCTTTCAGGGGCTACTTATTGCAGTGGCAAGGTCCAACAAGGATGAAACAAACTAAGTAACATTTCTGAAAGCTTGAACAAGCCATCTCACCCCATTGAAGAGCACTGCACCTGGGCCCCAGCTCCAGAAAAACTTCCAGTGTTTTGGATCTGTCAGCAGCAGACTTCAGGAGCCCAAGATCCAGGCTTGAAATCTCTTCCTCTAAGATGGGAATAGATTGATCCATTTTCTGGGGCTGGCTGTCTTTATCTAAAACAAAGAAATATCTATTGTGTGCTGAGATGTGCACCCTGCTGTGATCTCAGCCCCATGCTGAGGCACATAATATGGAAATGCTTCTTCCAGTGGGATGATCTTTAAGTAGCACCCTGCCTACTTGTGCAGGATGATAAAGCTGGGAACACTCCATGGTGCTAATCCTGCAAAATCCTTTCTAAAAGCCAGCTTTGGTGTTCATAAACAATTTAATGAATTTGACTTTTCAGAGACATTGTGTTTCCTTAGTAGACTCCTTTCTGGACTTGTTAAATTTTGGTGCTGTGTCATAAGAAAGAAAGAAAAAATATCAACAAGGTGACAGCAAAGGCTTGGGGAGATTTTAGTCTGTGTGTAAATACTTGATTGGGTTAGTAAAGAAGTTTGAGACATCCTTTTCTCAGCAATGCCCAGTGACAAGACAAAAGGATATGGGCATAAATTAAAATACAAGTAATTCCACTTAAACATAAGAGAAAACTTATTTTGCTCTGGAAGGGGTCAAACGCTGGAGCAGGCTGTCCAGGGAAGTTGCAGGTTCTCCATCCTTGGAGACGTGCAAACCCCAGCTGGACACAGCCCCAGACAACTTGCTCTAGCTGACCATGATGCCAGCAGGTGGTTGGATTGGATGATCTCCAGAGGTGCCTTCCAACCCCAGCTGTTCTGCAATTCCAGGATTTTCTGATGTGTGAGATGCTGACCTCTCCAGACCCTCTGGGATGCTGGATGTACTGTGCAGCCCAGCCAGCAGCCCACAGGTTTGCCTTCTCATGTAAATTGTGTCTGACCCAGTGAGGCTCTTGGGAGAAACCAGGAATGGCTTCTAAGGGGACCAAGCCCTGGTTCTTTTTCCTTGGCAGAGGAGCACAAGCCCCCAGAAAGCTGTCCCGCTGTGTCAGGTACTGGCAGTGATCCCGAGCCTTGCCCCCGAGGCAGTCTGAGCACTGTTTTTAAGATGAGAGGGGCAGGGCAGAGCTCACCCCGCCTGCCCAGGCACAGCCGTGCCTTGCCCGGCAGCCCTCTCCCCAGCGGGGCAGCTGGGATGGGGCAGCTGAGGCAGATGGAGGCAGATGCTGCCTGGGATCCATCCAGTAGAAACACCATCCAGGAGTGCCATCTGCTGGGTCCTGGCTATGCAGCCATGGGAGCTCCTGGAGTTGCCCTCGCACAGGTATTGGGAGGCAATGGAGGGCTTCAGCTCCCAGCAGGCTTTCTTCTCTCTTCCCGGGCTGGTTGGGCATGCCTCTGCCAAGGGCCATGAGGGAGCCTGTGCCAAAGAAGAGCTGGCTGGTTTTATACAAACTGATAGTCACTGAAATGAGAAATAACAAGAGCTAGTCCAAGGAAAGCATGCTTTTTAATTCATTATTCCATCATGCTACTCCATGGAACCAAGAAAATCACCCCAGGGGCTTTCAGCTCCTCGCAGCTCAGTGGTTAGGATGACAGAGTGGGAGCACTCTGCAGTGTTAATCCTGTGAAATCCAGTTTTTATCTTCATAAACAATTTAAATACCTGTAGCATTTTCAGAGCTATTGCATTTCTACAGCAGGATCCATACTAGGCCCAGGAACACACTAGGTCCCTTCTGATGTAACACCCTAGGGAGTATCAGATTCCCCATCTCTCCTCCTAATCACTGCCTCCCAGGCCAGGCACTGTCCGTGGTGGATCTTGGTGAGAGAAGAGTGGATCATGAGTGCCACAGCGTGGGGAAGAAATCCTGTATGGTTGCTGCCCAGAGGCATGGAAAGCTCACAAGTGAAATCTCTGGCAATTATCAGTGTTGTGCATTTTTTACCAACTTGTGCACTATCTAAACTGGTGATTCATCCCCTTCTGGTTTTAAAATCACAATATCTAAGCAGGAAGTTGGAATCCAGGGATGGTATTCAGGACAAGTCTCTGATCTGCAGTACTTGGTTTGTCAGCACTACCTTGGCCATGTGGTTTAAGAGCCAAGAGGTGTTTTACTGAGAAACATGGCCGTGTTGGTCCATTTACTCCCAAATTCTGTGGCTCACTCCATGGACAGGCTGTGACTTTATTGCCTGCAGTTCTTTGACAGAAAGTCCAGGTCTTAGACTGCCATCTTGGAGATATTTTCGTGGGGAAAAAAAGAAGAAATGTAGAAAGCGTTTGTGCTGACAAAGAGGGAATAGTCACAGGTAAAGTTATCACAGAATCACAGAATGGTTTGTGTTAGAAGGGACCTCCAAAGATCATCTAGTCTGGCATCCAGATAAATTACTGCTGGAGACACAATGTGCATCTTCCCACTCGTGAGCCTCCAGTCAGCTGTGGGTAGCCAGATGTAGAGACCTGACCAAAGCTCTGCAGCCTGCTGCCAGCCCTTTGCCACCAGCACTGTCACATCCCCAGCAAAGGGGATGAGGACCCCCTTTTTTACCAGCTCAGCCTCATGGGGAGCCACTCTCAGCCTGTCCCAAGAGCTTGGGACAATATGAGCAGTGGAAAGGAACTGCTAAATCTTTCTGAGGGCAAGAAACAAGTTTTTTTTGTGGTCTTTTGGAAAAGGGGTACCTAAGATATGCTGTGCTGCTCTACATATAATTGCCCCCCATCCCTGAGAGAGTGGTGTTCACACAAAAAAAACCCTTGACTGAGTGTAAAGAAGAATATTTCCAAAACAATGAATAATAGACCCCCTTTGGAAATTATATTTAATTAAAATGTTTCAACAAGGTGTTAAAGCAATGTGGCTTTGGCCAGATGTGCATCAGCAGCAGATAAGAGGTATCTCGATTAATGGCAAAAGTACAGGGAATATTCTTCCATACAATACTGAAATATTTCTGTTTAGTGAATGTCTTGAGTACCAAACTACTGGGCACACTTTCTTATCACTTGTGCCACCAAGATTTTTATTCTATTGATACATGTTATTTTAAACAAAAGCAGTCCATTCTTACTCACTGCTTTTATTATTTTACAGGAATTAGAGTTGTGAAATTGCAGTTTCAGTTTTTAATGAAATTAAATATTCTGTTCTCAAATGAATAGTTTGAACTGGTTTATGCTGGTATAATCTAGACTGAATCCTGTGTTTATAGAAGCTCAGTGACATGTAGGCTTGCATCAGACATTGAAACAGGATCTTTCTCCAGTTCTTGGTTTCAGTATCCCGCCTTCAAGTCAATTGGTGGTGGGTGGGCACTGGACTGAAATACACACCAAAAAGACCCTGATATGGCAAAGTTAAGGGTCTAGTTAAGTTTATGCCTGCTTTTCTGAGGGCAGAAAATATGTAGCAAGGTGTTTCACCAAACAGGACCCCAAATAAACTCTTCAAGGGATGAGGTAAAGCACAGACAAATGAGGGTGGGTGAGAGGGAATTCTACGCTTCTTTTCTGTAGGGTTTATGGGGGCACAGATTACATATGATCCAAAAGTTCCCTGGGTGGGGGGAAGGTGATCAGCTGTCACAGAGGGCTGGTGTCACCAGCCCTGAGCTGAGCTGCATGATGACAAAGCCTGGCTCTCACTCGCTGTTGGAGCCTGGCTCTGTACAAACTGGGGTGCTGTACAAACTGGGGTGCAGAGCAGTGAAAACAAGGGGTAATGCAAGATAGTGCTAAGCATAGTTAAACATTTTCACTCCTCCTATGTTCTCATTTGAAAGTGTGGTTTTTACAAGGGTCATTTTCCCTTCCCAGAAAGTGCCCTAATTGGAGGGACTCCCCCCACCAGCAAAAAACGCCAGAATGACCCATAGAATAAAACTCTTGACCTTGAATGGACATGTTCTTTGCTGAATAGGGTATTAATGAATTTTGGTTTCCATTTTCCATCCTGCTCTGAATAATGCCCATATTTCTGGCATTGCCAGATGTTTTTCTCACCTGCCCTCTTTGAGGGCACAAAAAAGACTTGAGGGCAGGAAATCTCTGGAGCCAGAGTTTTGAGGGGAGCACAAATGTTATGGGAAGACACAGCAGGCTTGTATAAAAGTGCTTCAGCTTAACATCTCTGGACTTTTCCACTGTATCACAGAACACCAGTTGATTAGTAGAGATGATACAGAAATAACTTCTGAACTCCTGGCACCCATTTCTGGCCATGGTACAGTGGGAAAAATGTTAATGACAAAATGGGAACATATAAGCATGGAAATATTACAGCCATTTTCTACAATGTGTCCTAAAGAAGTACTCCTTGCTGAAAAATGTTTTTAAAAGGTTAAAATTGATTTGAAGCTGAGTTGACATCCCCAACAGAATAGTAAAATGTGCTGTCAGAATTACAAATAAAAAGTGTTACTTTATAGAGTAGTGGATTTGTTTGCTGGCTTTGTGTATTCTGCTTTACACAGTCCCTTTAGTGATATTTCCTGATAGTCATGCAACTTCCTGGCAACATTTTTTGTTGTTGTTTTTCTTCTTTTAAATAAATCAACAGTCAGGCTACTGTCCCTGTCCTGTTGAACAAAGCTGAATGCTCTGAGTTTGTCTCTGGGCTGTTTACACGAATGACTTCAGAGGAAATGTTCTCACATTGGCATTGATGGAACCACAAAGGTTCATTGAGATCAGACTGAAAAGTGGACACTGTGAAGCCTCCTCCAGCTGTCCCCCTGGCACCATTAGGAAGAGTATTTCTGAACTGCTGGTGAAGTTCTAGGAGGTGGATTCAAGGGAAGGCTGGATTTATCTAATCTGACTCCGTATGCTTTGTCAATACAGTTCCTTAAAAGTCCCCCTGAGAATGTCCAACAACTGAAATCTCTAAACCAGGCTGCCCACAGCAGATGATATGTGTGCACTTTGGCTGCATGAAGCCTGCCACCCAATGAAGGTGACTGGGAAGGAGTGGGAGGATTGGTGGAACAGGCTGAAGCACAGGCTACGCACAGACTTCAAACACAAAGCTAAGCAAGACAAGCACTGGGCTCAGCACAAAGTGTTTCCAAGTTGCTCTGACTTTACCTTGTATGTAATGAAGCTCTTGTTGCTACACATCTCCAGATGTTTAACTTTATTCTGCAGGTTGCCTTTGGAAAAGCTAATCCCTGTTGAGTTATATGCAGTATGCAATGTGCAGAGGTGCACAAGGTATAAATCAGGGATGAATTCACCCCTTTCCCCTTTTCCTTATGAAAATACTAAGTCTAGCCCTCTTTCCCCCATTCAGACTCTATTCAAATGAATAACAACCGTGACTGGAAATGAGACTGCTGTAGGTAATAATACCTGAGCTACCTCAGCATTGCATTTGAGGAAGCAGCAGCATTTACTTTGTGGCTCTGAGGGCAGCCAGGGTCCTGCTGTTCCCACACCATCACAACTTTGCACCTCTTGAATCATATCTTAGGTGCAGCTGCCTCTCCTGAGGCCATGGAGATACCCTCACCTTCTTTGAAAATTATTTATGTCTTCTGTGGAGCAGTGTACTGAGTAATAGAAGAAGGTCACGTGCACCTAATGGAAGCATTTTGCAGCCAAGTCAGCTGACGTGGGCACAGGGACGCGGTAACTTGCATCTTTTTTGCCTTTCTGTTTGATGTTTTTGTCACAGTGCTCTTCTGGTTCTCCAAGTGCTTGGAGTGTTTGACACAGGCCCAGGGGAGAGAAATGAAGTCTCTGGAAGCAGATTCTGCAAAAATTGCATGTATGCAGGGCAGCCAGAAAGCCAGTGCCACCAAGATCCTTGGAGCATCCCCTGCAGAGAAGGATCAGCTGCAGGTGTGTGACTATGGCAAAAGAAAAAGCCTTGCCCCTGAGCCCAGAGGTCCCTAATCCTCAGGTGCTGCTGTGTCTCAATGTATCTAGAAATACTACTGACACTATTTTAACTTTGCAAAGCCCATCACCATGCCAGAATCTGGCGGGAGGTTAACATCATGTCCCTCACTTGCCTCTGGGATCCGTGAGGAACCCCCAGACACTGGTCCAATGCATGTGATTTGAGAGTGTACAGACTTGAGGTTCAAAGGTTTCCTTTGAACTGCCAGCCATTACATTAAAGGATGACAGGATAAAACAAGCACACAGCCAGAGACAGGGATTTTCATTCCGTCTCAGATACTGTGGCACAGCACACCAAGGTGAGCTCATCAGACGTACTCATCTTGGCAAAGTACTGTTTCCTAGTAAAGCAGATATTTTTCTTAAAGTACATGACCTACTCAGATTTTCCTTTGAAGAAGGAAATTTGGGAACTAGGAGTCAGGCTGGCCCAGTGCCTGCACAAATGGCAGGGCTCCTGCCATACTCTGCAGGTGGCTCTGGGCTAACGGAGGTTTCGCAAAGCCAAGGCTCTCCTCAGCTTACATTAAGCCTCCCACAGTATCTCCCTATACTTCAGTTGAAAATCCTGTTCTTGAGAAGAACTTATTGATTTGGCAGGGGATTAGAAGATGAGGCAGCATACCTATGTCCTGACTCACCCACATGGCAGGAATCTTGCATTTCCTGTGAGACTTGCTATCGAAGTCAATGCAGTTGACATTTTAGCTGAAGACTCCTCAAGAGCTTTCAATGTCTTTTTGACACTCTGATGTAATACTGCCCTTCAGACAAGCACAATTTTCAGCATCTACAGCTTGTAAATCACTGGTGTGAGAATTATTAGTTAGGAGACCTTCTAGAGAACCAAATGTCCAGGAAGATGCCTGCTGTATTTTTATTTGCATGCAACCATGAACAATTTTATCTTCTACATAACTGAAATACCCCAGATGTTTCACTTTGGCAGCAGGGCACATATGGAAGAGACATTTAATGTCAGTACAGATTTAATGCTATGTTCAGATTTCAGATTTGAACTTCTGCTGCCTTATATTTCAGTGATATTTTCTCTCAGGCAAACTAGAGGCCATGTCTACCATCTGGAAAACCCTAAGTGTCTGCCAAGTGTAACATGGATGAGAAAATAATTGGTTGCCAAGAGAAATTGGGAAGTAACATCAGCAAATCCAGCAAGTTTCTTGAGAGGCTTGTTCCCTCGCTGACAAACTCTGTAGCACACTGAACAGCGGCTGGAGTGGCAATGTGGAAGCTCCAGCACCTATACTGGTGCACTTGGAGGGGGACAATGTGGGTTGCAGCCACAAGCTAATCATCTTGGCTAGTGATGTTCAGCCTTTTATTTTGATTTTCCTGTACCAGCTAAGCAAAAAGAAAGTAAATAAGCTGGCAGACATTTCTTATAAAGACAGAAATTACAGGTTTTCCAGGCATCAGAACAGAGAGCTCTGTTGTATTTTCTTGCAAGATTGTTATTTTCCCAGATTAAATAGTGCATGAGACTTTCAATGTCGAAGTGCTTGTGAAACAAGTTTGTGCTTTGTGTTTTGTTTCATAAAAGTTGTGAAGGAGAAGAGTCGTGTTAGTCCTTCCTCTCTCTCTACTTCGGAAAGAAATTCCAGGGTTGGTTGTTGTATTTCCTGGGGAGAGGAGTGTTGCAGGGGAGAGATCAGTGAAAACCGCAGCAATCTTGGAAAGTCTTTTTGTGTATCTGGTGTCTGTACATGGAGCGAACCAGACTTTCCCAATTAGGACCGTGACATGGGTGAAATAAGCAGTTCTTCTTTCTCACAGATAGCTGTAGCCCCAGTTCATTAATCAGCCATCACTCAGACAGGCTCCAGCAAGGAATGCTGATAGCATCGCGGCCGGAGCGCGGAGGCTGCGGCAGGGAGCGCGACGCTGACAGCACCCTGTGCCGCAGCTCCCACCGCAGGGGCTACCGGCATCAAACCCTGCCACGGCTCAGCACTTTTCCATATCCTAAAGGTGAACTACAGGCGATCTCAGATCTGCCTCTGAACTTTTAAACAAAGGGACCTTTAATGGCTCAACAGGACAGAGCCAGGAGCCCCTCCAACCTATATGAAAGGCTGTCATAATTAAAACCAAACAGAAACCGTCTGAATTCCTTATTAAGGACACTTACTCGAACAATTTTAACCCCTGAGTAACCTAGAAAGCTTTTCATGTTTACAGATGTTGATAGGAGGGTATGCACAAAGGCTTTCCTGGTTAGCGCCACATTCAGAGCTGGTGTAAATGGAAAGGTGGGATGCTGTGGCTGTGGCTGACCCCAAAATGCGGCTTGTTTTAATGCATTTCTTTGTTCATCTTTTCCAGTGCCATTCTTTGTCACCAAAGTAGAGGGGGAAAAAGAAAATGGAAAAAAAATCCAAATAAGCAACAAATTGGAAATATGTTTCCTTATTTGCAAATTAGCTTTCTGGGATTTTTTCACTCATCAGAATTGTACAAATTCCCAAAATATTTATCTTCATTTTCTATTGGGGGAAAAAAATTGTAGGAGGAGATCCTGCCACTTCTCATGTGGTATTAACAGATTTGATACAGTTAATTCACGTGGTATTCATGGATAAACGTAGATAAACATTCAGTCTACAAAATTACTAAATTTCCTCATAAATAGGAACAAATTTATATCAAATATTATTTTCTCTGTTGCCAATCCACAAATACATTCAAATACCCTTCTACGATAATAGCATTTCCAGTATTCTCTTGAATGTGAAATTTAGGTGTCAGGAACAGTCACAGTAAAGCACATTCAGTAATTTTCTTAGGCATGAAGGCAGTTAAAGAAATTACAAACTTCGTTCAAGAAAAACTTGATCCATTAATCAATTAAGAATGTGAGGGTGGCATTAGTTCAAGAGAATTCATATTATAAGTTTTTTTTTTCTCTGCATTTTCAGTATGAGGGAACAGTGTGAATTGAAAATAAAGATAATGTGTGTATTTGTGTGTGTGTGTGTGTGTATACATGCCTGCATAAGCCTCTCTGTGTGTATACGCAAATATTCCTAATCTTATATCAAGATTTTTAGTTGCATAACTTCAATTGAAGAAAGTTATAAAATTATAGTAATTGAAGAAAATTATAATATAATAATAACAACATCAATAATAAAGAAGAAAAAGAAGAAGAAAAAGAATAATAATAAAGTAATATCAGTTTGCCAGGTAAAACAGACTGTGTATGAACTTCCTTTCAGAAGTTATATCTGAAAATCCCCTTCAAATATAAACCAAAGTGCTGCCTTTAACCTCTACATCAAAATTGCTTGAGTTCAGACAAGCCCCAACAATCCTTCCACAATAAAGCACTGTTCTTAATAGATAAGGACATGGATGAAACAGATTGTTGTGACTAGAAAAAATCCTGACACTGCAAAAGAAATGCCAAGGCATTTGCAGAAAATAAAATTCAAGGCAAAGTCAAAGTATGGCTGTCAACATAGATAATTCCCCAGTAACAACGTTCAGTGCCATTGCCATTATATGCTGCTGAAGCCAATGTCATCCCCAAAATATTTATAGTGCGTGAAGGAGACTTGTTGTAGGCCAAAAAAAAAATCACTTTCAGGCAAGAGGTGCAATTATGCCTTTTGCAAGCCTTTTGCACTGCCTGTGCTGGTGCCTGCAAATGCCTCAAGGGTTTGGTGCTGGCTGGCCCAGTGCAGAGTGGCCAAGCAGGAGCCTCTGGTCTAAATAAAAGGGTGCAGCAGCTGATGCCAGCCCCTGGTCCCTGTGCTCTGCTCCAGGTGGCATTGAAATGCACTTCCAAAAACATGAACTCATCATTGCCTAGTGGCACATACCTGCCTGACAGAGCCCTACATATCCCCTGGGAAAGGACAAATGGCATCTGCACCTTGGCACAGGCTGGACGGGACCATCCGGGCTCCCATGGGGATGCAACCCCCAGCCCAGACAGGGCTGCTCTCCTGCAAACACAGAACCCACCAGCTGCCTGTGCCTTTGGCTCAGTTAGAACCTTCTTCGAAGCCTGAGCTGATGCTTCAGGAGGTCTCATCAGATGCAGGCATGAGCCTGGCTGACTTCAAAGACCCACTGGAAATGTAATGACAGTACCTATTTTTAGGCTGCCATCAGGTGTGCTGTGATGCCACCCAGCCAGCTTCAATGCAAGTGAGACCTGTTACTGTCTGTTTCCAGGCATGATGACACATTTAGAGATGCTGATATCATGAGATTGAAATGATGGAAAAGGGAGAGAAAAGCAGTTTTATGTGAAGGAAGATACAGATTGAAATAAGCTTTCTCTTCCCAGGAGTGGCAGATGGCTTATTACCCTCAAGGTTTTCCTCAGAGAACCTCACCAGTGTCCTCAGGAGCAATTCAGCTGACTCATCCCTCAGCTGGAAACAGGATGGCGGTGAGGTACACTGAAATCTGAGTCCTCAGAAAAGTTGCATAGCTGAGATGTTTTCACCAAGCTGACATGGCCCTAGAAGCAATGGACAGCCTATCCCTACCCCTTCTATCCAGCTGGCCATGTCCAATGGGAAATCTTTGTGCCTGATTGTGGTACTAGTCCTTGTCAAAGGGACACATCTATTCCTTGGTTAGACAGACACTAAGGCTCCCATTGGTACCCCAAGGACCAGCTCTGCTCCACAGTGTCTGCCCTCTACCATTGCTGGACATGGTGGGAAAAATATTCCCATAGTGTGTGGAAGACTGCTTAAAGTGGCCACAGGGATACTTTTCATCATAAAACAGAAGTTAAAGGAAGAGCTTAGAGTTCATAAATAGTCTAATTAACCTAAATCCTTTATTTTGCTTTAGTTGTAAGAAGCTCTGGATTCTCAGCTACTTTTTCTTGCCAAACGAGATCTTTCTTGCTGCTTCATTACTGACCCAGCAAAGTTAAGTGGTGTCATTTTATTGAAAAAACATGGTCAAGTATGTTACAAACTGAGAAGCAGTAATGTAATTTGCTACTGCTCTGCTTCAAGCGCTAAGAGAGAACACAAACAAGTCTAGCTGAAAAATGAAGGCTGCCAAAAGCTATGTTTCTGTTCTGTATTGACTGGATTTTGGAGATGAAAGAGAGAGAACACTGTATTTTGAAACCAAAAAGGCTTATAAATGCAAATCAAAATCTGCCTACTGTGAAGCATTTAGTTAGTACTCTCCTGAATCTGTTGTTGTGCTGGCTCTGTCATGGGGCTGATCTTTTAATTTTGTTTATATTTTCCTAATGCAAATTGTGACTCCTACCCTGGGAACATGACAAAGTCTTTCTTCACAAATGCAAAGAAGACAGGAAACTCACGGTTCCCACAAAGCAGCTTTGACTCTGACTAGATGTGATAATTTTGTTAGCAAGATCCTAGACATCAGAGCATGGATCAGTGAGCTGGACTAATAAGCTACAGGGGCTCCTGTCCACCCATGGAAAGTGTCTCATCTGAGCAGGGTCCAGTCTGTGCTTTGTCATCCTGGGCCAAGCTGTGCAGCTTTTCCTTGCTTGGTGCAAGTTTCACAGAAATAGATACAGGATCTTCGCCTTTGTTCCAACTCCAAGAGCTCCAGAATAGGGCTCCTGGCCATTTGTCTCCAGCCAATACCAAGAGATGCATCATCTTGGGCAAGTGGCTGCTCAGCCCCCCTAATCCCTGCTGTGCCTGTAGGCAGTGCAGACACCCTGTGCCAGCCCATGGGACACCAGCAGCAGGATGCCAGCAGCACCACCCTCTGCAGAGCAAACCACCAGCATATTCACCCAGCTTCTTGGGAGGGTTTGGCATCCAGTGGACTTTTGTGCTCTCCTGTGCCCTGACCTGTGTTCATCTGCTCTGTGTAGCAATGGTGGCAGCCACCACAGTCAGAAAAAGCCTTCAGCCATTCCAAAGAGCACATTTCCTTGTGATGCTACCACAGTCCCTTTGCTGGTATCCTTAAGAGCTGTGCCCCTGTTTTAAAGAAGGCCTACAGACCCTGGAGTTGTATCATTACCTGCCCTCGCTGTGCTGACTTCCAGCCCTTAATCACTCATTATTGCTGACAGATGGTGCTACAAAGCAGCAAGCTGAGAAGGAAGCACACTCAGATAATATGCATTGTAATGAAGGAATTGCTGGGATTTATAGTTAGCATGTTGGGAGCTGAGCCCTTCTAAACCAAGGAAAGAAAAACAGATCCAAGGCAAAGTAGTCAAGGCTGGATACTGCCAATGATTCAGCTTTTCCTCTAGCATGTGATGGTGTGTTTTCATAAAAATGTCCAGAATTACCTTCTCCATGGCCACCTTCTTAAATGCATTTGAGAGAGAAGCCCATGCCTTCACAGGTAAGAACTTTACAAGTGGGTCAAACAAAAACAGGAGCCTGGAAGTTGCCCTCCATCTAGAGTCAGGTTGGGCCAAAATGTAAGTAAAATCTGAATTAGAAGTCAATGGGCCTGATGCCATCAAGATTTTTTGCCTTTTCTTTTATACCCCTGTTATACCTTTTTTACATCTTCTGTATTCTCAGTGCTTTTTGCCTACATTCTTGGGTTTGTTTGTCAAGCTAAGAGACTAAACATTTTAGAAGCTTCGTAGCTAGGGATCAGTGTGCCCCAGACCCCAAGGTCCTCTCCAGAACACATTCTGTAAACCAAGATAGAACCATCCAGGGGAAGGTTCCTTGGGGAGGGGGGCTTGCTCGAGCCTCTCATTGGGGAATCTTTGATAGATATGCTAATTAGTAAGACCTATAATGTGATACCAGATCTTTTGGGGGTGTGCCTTGTGGTGGGCATTGAGGTGCATTTGACCTGGATGCATGCACCTAAGGATCCTTAAAATAAATGCAAAGGTAAAACCCCTTTTTCCCCTTCTAACTGTGTTTGACTCTTGTTTTTAAGACCAGGGAAAGGCATCAGGCCCATTAGTCGATTTTGTCAATCAGAGGAACTCAGCTCTAAGTGCTTGCCTTTGCTTCATGCCTCAGTTTCACTATGGATGGAAATGTGTAAATTGCTCCAGCAACATGGAAAACCATGGAAGTATTTTTTTTTAAATCTGATCATTAGACAAATGAAATAGAAAGCTTGGTGGAATGAGACTTAATTACTTATGCCTATCATACATGGGAGAATTTAAATGAAAAAGTAAATCGCTGAAATGAACAATAAAGCAACCCTTTGTTCAGGATTAGAAATAGGCAACTGGGACCTAATTATACAATGCAATTTCTGAGTAAGTGAATCCTGCAGGAATAAATGTTGTGCAAAAATAAATCTGCTACATAGAAAGTAATATATGAGTTAGAACATAAAGGATTTGGACTTTAGCAAAAAAGGTATTTAGAGACTAATACCGATGTTGGCTGTCATTCAAAGCCTACCCATTGAAAAGAAAATAATAGATAAATAACATGAAACATTACTGAGCAGATGATGCCAGTAGGACTGGGAACAAGGAAATATCACAGGTCTCATCTCCTGCATGAAGGCTCTGATGCCCTTTATGAGCTGCCAGAGTTCAGATTCCACATGAGGCTGGGGTCTAAAGCGCCCTCCTTACCCCTTCTGTGTTGGGAGCTGAGGTGAGACAGAGCCAGGCTGCGTGATGGAGGAGCAGCTGGTACCTCCGGCTCAGTACCTGGCTTCAGGGAGCTGAGGCTGGAGCTGCCTAGACCAGGCTGTGCTTCCCAGCACTCATTCTGAGTCCAGTACAGTGCACAGCAGCTCCTGTCCAGCTGGAACTTCCTTCTTCCTCTCCTGGAAACCAAAGCCTGGGAATGGGAGACACTGGGTGGGGCTCACATCTTAGGGAGCACGGAGCCTCTGACATGCTTTCTGCGTGGGGCAAATGCATGGAGGATGCCCTAGTTGCCTTTCATGGGTTTAAATCTAGTCTCATAGTATTTCCATGCCTGCAGAAAGAGAAAGAAAGAAAGAGGGATATCTTTTGTCAGTTTGTTCCCAGGCTCTTAAGTCATGGGGTTAGGGCTGCGGTACAAGGCAGCCGACATTTCTGCAGCAGCAAAGATGAAAGTCAGACAAAATAATCCAAAGAAGTGCTTAACTGTGACTATTAAGTCCCAAAGGATTTATCAGAGTTTACTTTCCTCTGACTTCTAGCAGAGACTTCAACTGAAGTCCATTAAGCAAATTAAAAAGCAGAAGGAAAATAAACACAGATTAATAGAGATAGGAATTTTATGAAGAAAAGGAAACAGCCAGACCTTGTGACAAAGCTCCTGGCCTGCTATTCAGGTTTTAAGACCCCCAGACCTTATAAATGGAGGAGATTATTCTCTTCACGTTGCCCTGCTGGTAGTCGTAAAAGAGAGTTAATAGAATTTTTTTTCCCCCACTGAGAAGTCCTGTAGAAACTCAAGTAATAATATAATCCATAATGTTTCAGTTCAGTGCGTGACATGCAGCTATTTGTTCCTTTGTTTCCAGGCAGGGAATCAGGCTGTAAATCTTGTAGGGACACAGATACTGTACTGGCTCTGTGGCATTTTATCTCCTGCTGAAACCAAAGCCCATCTGAGCAGCTCCCCACACAATTAGGGATTTGCATGTCTGAATAACTAGGCAGGATTTCTGTATTTATTACTTTGACATAATGATTAATATTTAATCCACAGGAGATATTACCAATATGTTTGAAACCTCATTTTGCTTGTTAAAAAACACATTGAAAACAAGAAGATGAGCAAATAATACCATCATGGAGCCTTGTTGTTATCTTTAGATAGTTTACATTAAAGCAAATGGTCCCATAATGAGGACATTCCTTTTGCTGCTCCTCTTCTAAGTGATTTTCTAATTTTCATCAAGTTTGTTAGTGTTCATGGCCAAAAACAAAGAGATAGCAGAATGGTAAAACAAGAGTAAATAAACTTCCACCATGCTGTGTGGACAGGCCCTGTTTTGGCTGTGTGGTGGCACCAGCCCTTGGGGAAAGAGTGGCTTTCATTGCCTCAGCTGGAGACGTGACACATCAGGAGCAAGCACTGACTACTCTGGGATGTACAGAAAACCTCTTCGGGGTCTCACCATAAACTTGAGGAAAATGGGCATGTTCATACTTCTTTTTTCTACTTTGACCTTCTTGCTAATTGTCTTTGCAACATCCAACCCAGTATCAATGTGTAATTAGTCTCTTGCCTCTGCTCATCAATTGATCTGTATGATAATTCTTGGTTTGACACTTATTTACAGGCAACTCCCTGTGGAAATTAAAAACATTTTGAACACAAATTTACATGAGTTTTGTTCATGGGAGGCATAGGAAACTCATATTATTCTAAGTGAGAAAGTGATATTTCTCTCTGTAAATATCCTATAATATCAATGTAAAATATAAAATATAGCCCTATTTTCACTCTGTTGAGGTGCAGATTTGAAGCCTTCTCTCAGACAAACCTCCTGGACTTGTAGGGTGTGACTCACTGTGTGTGCAGGTGATTGTGTAAAAGGCAAAGGGTGCATGCACACCAGGGCTAAGGGTTAGTGAGTTTAGGTGTGGCTTCCCAACAGCAGTGGGTTCAGTGCACATCACGGCTTCTGCTCAAAGACTGACCAGCACCAGGGGAAGAGGCCAAGATGTCTGAGCAGCTAAAGCACGTAGCCCTTCCCTTCGTGGGTCCCATTTGTCAGCTTTCCAGTTCCCATGGAACCCCTGACCTCTCACTACTGATATCAGAAAGCTGCCAAATGGCAGTGCCTGAAGCTCTGTGTTTTCCACGTCTGCACTGATAAAACCTGTTTGTGGCCCAGGCTGTCCAGCACAGCCCCTGTGTACGTGCGTGCCTCTGTGCGCACCCCGACAGACAGCGGGAGCATCCCGGGGTCACCAGAGCCAGCCGTGCCACTCCCTGCTGGGGAGCTGCCCTGCCTGACTCTGCTTACTGCCTTCTTACACCCACTTTACCTTTTGCACTGGGGATCCCAGTGCGTGGGGACCAGCAGCCCTGCAGGAATAGTGTCCCCTACTACTGCTGCTGCTGGCCAAAGGAGTCCAGTCGATGTGAGCCGCCTCACGTGCTCCAGGAAGAGAGGCTGGAAGGTGCAGGGGCTACAGCCTCACCAACTTTGGGGTTCAGTCCCGTCTGCCCACACCCTCTCCTTACATGCCATCCATGTCCCCATGGATGGCAGCTGTGGCACACTCTGAGTGCCTTCTGCTCCTGTCCAGGGCTCTGCACGGCCTTTTAAGAGAGCACTGTCAAGAGGACAGCTCAGAGCACTGTGGCAGACGGCAGTGCCGACTGCGGCATCTTCCAGCTCAGCAGCCACTTGTGGTGTACTGGCAACCACAGCCCTTCAGATAACTGCTGCAGGATGGCTTGCAGGGGTACCACAGCACCTCTCCCCCACTTGCAGGGGTACCACAGCCCTGCTCCCCCAGCAGCAGAGGCAGCGACCCGAGCCCTTCCGCTCTGCCTTACTTCACCTCCTGGCTGCAGGGGGCATCCAGGGTCCAACCTGGGCAGCTAAGTGTCTGTACCCACGAGAAGGTGGGGGTGATGGATGGCTGGGTCCACTTCCTCTTTCAGTCTGTGCAGGGTGTGGGTAGCCCCACTGACTCCTAAGGCTAGAGAGCGAGACATCATGGCCATTGCCAGAGACATTTCTCCCAGGCACCACCACTGCCCACGAATGTTCTCCAGGATTTCACCGTGAACCTCTAGGCCAGCTCCTTTCCCTTGTCCCATATCCATCCTTTCCTCTCCTGGGATACTAGTGAAACCAGGGCTTTCTGGGTGTTTGGACTGTTGGTGGAAGATAACCAGTCCTGATTTGGGTGGCTTGTGACGTGGGGCTGGATGAGATAAATGCATCCTGCTGGTTATGGAGTTAGTAGTTGGGAAAGTGATCAGTCAAGGCTATACTACTGCCAGGCAGATCCCACTATTGGCTTGGGGTCTGCCATCAGTGTGGATCTCCCAGGCAGGCCTGAGAAGGGTTTCATTGTGTCTGACCAGCAGACATCCTGCTAGAAGAGAAAACTGCGTGTCTAGGGGGAGGCTGGTGATGGACCTCCCATTTGTGTTCAGACCAAACCCTCCTTTTCAGAGACAGAAAATCTCTTTAATTATGCCTTTTTTTTTTTCCACAGCAGAGCATGCAGGAAGGGATTGAAAGCAGAGGTGGGTCTGCCTCCCATTTTCTTCCCTCCTTCCATCTCTCTCTCATGTCTGACTACAGAGGCAAGCACACCAGTATTTGCAGAAAAACATTCATCTATGGTTGTTGCTGGCCATGTAGAAGCAGATGAGGATGCCTGCCTGGCAGCATTCAAGCATGTGAAGCTGAAAGCAGCCTGGCAGGAGCTGGTGTCATGCTCTCGAGTGAGGTCATGGGCTGTGCTTCTCTCCATGCAGATCTGCTGTTGGGTAACATATCTGAAGACATTATCTGTGTCAAAAAAATTGTGAGAAACCCACAAGGACTGAATGCTTGGTGAGGGGCTTTGGGGACAGTTCCTTTGGCAGGGCTCATGTGTGCTTCTGAATGGGCATGGCTACCCTTTGCCAGACTGTCACACAAAGGCAGCACAGCCTCTCTGGAGAGGAGGAACCCACAACTGCAAGGCTTTGCAAATGGGTGGGAATGAGCAGACAAACTTCCACTGCTTCAGTCTTTGCCAAACACCTCACAGGAGAGACTAGGGAAGAAGATAGAGAGAAAAAGTGTTACAGAAAAGTATCTCAGGTGAAAAAGAAATGTCCAGTAAATAGCATATCAACTAGTAGGCTAGCCCTTGACGATTTCTCTCCGTCTTAGGCTTTCAAAGTCCTTCAGAGAGCTCCTTCCCAAACTTTTTGCAGTCTCTTATCTTATCTGGAAGCACCTTTCATAGAAGCAATTCTTTCCAGAACATCTGAGACCATTAATCAATGAAATACCCTGATGAATCTACATATCAGGACTTGTTTGGTTGAGACCTGAACCATCCCTGGGGCTCTGGGTGGCTGTAAGCTAGGAAGACTGTGAAGGCACAGCAACCAACAGGCTGAGAAAATGGAAGTGGGGGGAGAAGACAATTCCAATGATCATATAAAAAACATGTAGTTGTCTGAAGTCCTGAGGCATTTTGTGCAAGAACAGTGGCATTATCTACTGAAACCTGAACACGTTCCAAGTTGAGGGATAAGCTTCTGCCTTCAGATTCCCCCTCCCCACCATTGCAGCTGGACTTATCACCGGGTTTGCGTCCTGTGGCAGGGCTGCTGCAGCCTGGCTCACTGTAAGAGCAGCCTTGTTGCTGCGCTAAGGTAAGTCATTTGTCAGCACACATGGCCAGCGGGCTCAGGGCCCCCGTGGTGAGCTCTGCATGGTTCTCTGCCCACTCAGCACACTGTTCAGCTGTGCTGTCCCAGCAGAACAGGGACCTGGCAGTGGCAGGACCTGCCATTTCATTGTTCCTGGCCAGGACTTAGAGAGAGCTCAGGCGGCATCAAGTGACACGACTGCTGTCACTGATGTTCAGGAAGTGTTGCAGGGTCTGCAAGTCCTTCTCCAGGAGTAGTGACAGAAGCTGGGAGTTCCCTCCCAACATTGGGAGTGGGTCCCTGTTAAAAACAGCCTGCTTGTAATGGGTATGAATGATATCAGTCTAGTACCTGAATAGTCTCTCCTTGCTGCTTCTGTCCTCAGGGAAGGCTGGACAGTGCACTGCAAGGGAGACCTGTCTGAGCAGGTGGAAGGACTGACCTGTGAGGGAGTCCCAGCTCTGCTGTGCTGACAGGGGCTGCCTCTCCTCTGCTGCACGGGGAGAGCTTCCCCTCGCTTCACAGAGCTTCTCAGTTTCTGTTTGCAAACCCAATGCATTCCATAAGGTCTAAAATAACTTTAACAATATAGTTTGGGTTTTTTAAATGAACTTGATTTTCCATTTTCACATATGATTTAGAGTTCAGCTTCAAAAGATTTTCCCCAGGGTCTCTTTTGTGCGTGTTGGAATGGGGCACGGGGGTGAGGGTCAGGAGCTGGGCAGATAACAATGCCCTTGGACACAGCTGATTTATCTTGAATTTTCAAAGACACTGAAAAAAGGAAGACCTCAAAAACAGATTAAAATCTGCAAGCTTTCCAATGCCTCTTATTTATGTATTTGTAATAAAAACACAACAAAACACAGCCCAGAATCTTGCCAGGTAAAACTTTTATCTGCTCAGTAGAGTAAGCTGTCCCTGTGGAAGTTTAAAGTGCTGCATAAACACAAAATTTTTCTCCTCCATGGAAAGGCCACAGTGCCATGGAAGAAGATGTCTGGTGTGGAAATGTTTGCAACTCACAGCTGGGAGGATTCAAGGCAGGGACAGAGAGAGTTAAAGAGAGAAAGGCTGGTGGAAGTGGCTGTCACCACAGATGAGCATTAGCTCTGTCTGTTGTTTTCTTTGAATGCTTGGGAAAGTACAAATTACAAAGGAGTATTTTTTGATCATGCTGTGGTGGCTGTTCTTGTGTTTAAAAGGAGAAAAGAGAAAAAAATCAGAGCAACGTATTTGTTGTCAGTAGGTGGAGTCTGAATTGAAGTCTTACCTTCTAACACTGCTGACCTTTGAAATCCAAGACTAGGTGTAGAGATGTATACCAAGAACAGACATTTTAAATCTCTACCAAAAACCTTTCCTTCAAAATTAAAATGCCAGTTCCTAAGAGAAAATATACTTTAATCTTTGGAAGATTCTTTTTGTACCTGTTCTAAGGAAAGTCTGGGGCAATTTCTATACAATACCAGGAATTAAGTCCAAAATTTTGATCTGTGACTTAGTTGCAGGTTTTGTGTGCATTCTGGAGATGGTGGACATCTCACTTGAATGGTAGCTGGAGTCCTGCAGCAGGTATGGAAACACAGGGGAACTGTGTTCACTTCTAGATGTGATTAGCCACGTCCCATAAAAGCTCTGGTAACTTCCTCAGCAAAATATGTAGTTGACTCATAGCAGAGCTCTGAGTACATGGGGCAGCTGCCTTGTGTAAGGTGTGACAGAGAGCCTGTCTCTTCCCTTTCACTTAAGGCAAAAATCTAAGTGTCCAGTTTAACTTTCATTTGGAAACAGAGTAAGTAACTTCCTTTCAACCACATCCATCTGAAATCACAAGGAATGCATAAAGTACGTTTCCTTTGTTTACTTGATGAAAGCAGTTTTTCCATTTGTTTCTACAAGGCAGTGTTTTCAGAGGAAATTTGATAATCCTTATGAAAAAGCACTGTATCCCAACCTGCAGCCCCTCTGGTGACACGAGGACTGCAGGTGATCTGTCACGCTGTCACGTGTGAGCACTGTAAGGGCTTGAGGACCTTGCCAGCACACATAGACAAAAGGGATCATGAGATCATCTACAGGCACATTTCAGAGGAACAAGAAACCTCATACCAAGATACAAATTAAATAGAGGGCCTGATCCTGTTTCCCCATGAATTTAAAGGAAGTGTTACCACTGAATTTAATAGCAAACAGGACTGACCTTGTAGTGTATGTCATCAAACAGCCCTGGACTGCTTGAGAAAACTTCAACACTTCCATTATATGCCCAATCTTTCAAACGGGACATAAACATACACTTGGCAGAAATCTCACGCTACAAGTAAATTAGGAGATTTGTTCTTAACATTTTTTCCAGTCACAAAGAAAAGAGAGAGAGAAAGGATTCTCCTGGGATGTTTTTAAGTTACTGCTGCTTGCAATAACATTGATCATCTTTATACTACCCTCCCTTAAAAAATGAATTCATTCATTCTCAGAGAAAAAAAAAAGGCTAAATAAATAAATTAATTGATTCTACAATCACTATTTTCAGCTGCAAGGGGTATAAGTGATACCAGGAGATCAGCCATCATGAGGAAACTGCTGCTAGAACAGGAATGGTCCTCTGGTTGATGTGTGTCTTGTGGTCCATGAGAGCTTGGGAGCCATCAGGCCATGGCTCACACCACTGGGAGCAGGGTTGTTGGTGTCCAGAGCTGCCAGCTGATCTCGGGGGTAGGAGCAAGGTAGCTGGAGCTGCTGGAACTGCTGGAATCAGTGTTATGTACCATCCCAAAACCCAGCTGTGTGTCCAGCCAGCCATCCCTACAGTGGAGCTGTAATTTTCTGAGAAGCTGTTTGAGACCAAATTACCTGTGTATCTGCTACAGGGATTTAAAAGCGTTGGTACGACATCCATGAGGTGAGAGAGGAGAGCTGATCCTCTGTTCCATGATCTCCAGCCCCACACTCCCAATTCCAGTGAACAAAGCTGGGATGCCAGATCCATCTGCACAGTGGATGCAGGAGATACCTGGAGCACCAATACATCCCTGCCAAAGGTACCACTGCAGTTTCTCAGTTTATTTTGCCACTTGCAAAATGCCACTACCTCTTCCCAACCTGAGTATGTAGCCAGATTTTTGGATCCTGAAAATTAAATTTATTAGAAGAAGAAACTGAAAATTAATTTCGTTATTTCCTCAGTGCAATCCCCTTTCTTTACAGACTTACAGAGAGTGCATTGGGCACAGGATGGCTCATGCTACCAGGGACAATTGTTTTCTCCCAAAGCAACATGAGATTTCTTATGATGCCCTCCCAAACTGTTCCTTGTGTCAAAGTCACTTTGTGTGGTCTAGCATGCCAGCTGCCAGCCCATCCCTTCTCTGCATCTGCTTCTGGGCTCCCTGCATCCCTCTTTAACACACCCAGACACACACCCACCATCACTGGTCCGCTGCATGCACAGGCCAGGGTCAGGTACTTGCCATCAGCTGTGTAGCAGCTCCTCTCCAGGCTGTGCTCCCTGCCTGCTGGAGCTCTGCTCTTACAACTACTGATCCTGGAGCTTACATAAAGAAACACAATTGTTTTTACACAGATCCTGAGGGAGAGACTGGCAGCTTTATTGTAATTTGATCTAAACCAGGATAAGACAGTAAATATTGTTGTGTTTTCATAAGGATGAAAAAGGATGAGTAAAGCAGAAGATGCTGAGGAAAGAAACACCTCTATGATTCACAAGGAGGGAAAATATTGAAAAAGCACGAAGTTTTGCAGTTTGACCACCTTCACTGAAAAAATGTATTGTTACAGATACTGGGGAATCTGTTTAATGCTTTCAAAGAGTTTGATCTCCAAACCATCACCAATATTCATGGCCTGTGCTCTTGTATCAGTAATGTTAAACCAGGGAACCTGGTCCCATGCACTCAGCTGTGTGTGGAGCCAGTCTAGCACAAACATAGTATTTCTGTTCAGCACTGCTGTCTCCGAGATATCTCTCCAGGACTGGCAGCTCAGCCTGGTGGCCCGATCAAAAAGATCAAGAGATGATGTGATTACAAAGCATAAATACCATCATGTGCAGAAATTCTAGGCATGGCAGAGCTCTTTAATGCAGGGGAGAAAAGCATAACAAGAACCAAAACCTGAGGCTTAACTCCAGGCAAATTCAACCAAGAAATCAGTTACAAACTTCCAATCAGTGACAGGAGATTAACAACCAGAATAAACAAGCAGAAGAAATTGTGGCTTTTCCAGCTCCTGACATCTTTCAACAGAGTCCAGATGCTTTTCTGGGTCTGCAATGGTGGAAGCCAACTCCTGGGGCTCTGCCAAAGTGGGTATGGGTGAAACCCTGCAGTCAGGGATCAGCACTGGCAACTTGCTTCCCCTCAGGCTGGACCAGGATCAGATTTTAACCTGTCCTGGGTTGGCTTTGCAACACTCACCGTGCCTTTCTGGATGAGACAGCTTGCCATCACCAGCTCTGCTCTACAGCTTATTGTCCCATTCCCAGTACCTGTTGCATATCCCGTCTCCATGAAGTAGGGCTGAGTGCCTTTCCATGGGCACAGGCCTGTCACTTTGCCTCTTGCTGCTCTCCATGATTCCTGAATGCACCCTCCAAAGAGAAAGGGAGAGATAGTCAGTTCTGCTGATGCTGACAGGGTCCCATGGACTCCTAAGAGGAAGGCAGGGGTGGGAGACAGAGGGGAAGGCCATCCTGGACACCAAACAGCTGGAATGATGGAGGTCTCAAGGGCCCCATGGTTCAGTATTTTTATCTAACTTGCATGGCAGTGAGAAGTATCCTGCATGTTTTAGATCTCAGACGTTTTAATTGTATTTCCAGGGTTATTAGATAATGGGTGAGTGTGGGTTTACTACGAAAGCCTTGACATTGAACCTAGCCCTCTTTTCCTGAGTATCAGAGCCTTGCTGAAAATGTAGACCTCTTAAGGGCTGTGCCACCACATGGCTCTCAAAAGGTAATTGAAAGTCACATTTGGCCTTCAGTGAGGAAAATATGATCTAATGGACTCTTCTTGGCCTGATGTCTATGAATCCTTTCACAGTTTCCCAGGACACTAAGTGTGTTTGCTCATGGCACTCCTGAAGCAGCAGTGGGGCAGGGGCTGCAGTTCCTGCAAGGAGCATCATCCCTGTCCTGCAGCCACCCCTCCCTCCTGTCCCAGGGGCTGATCCTCACTTGGCTGGACCATGTCCTGGCTGCCTCCAGCTGAGACCCCCCCCTGGGCTAGTGCAACTGGGGTTGCTGCAAACCATATCAGGAAAGTTACTTCGGATTTGTGCCAGATGCAGTTCACCCTCAAGGCCACAGGACACTTTTTATCCTGAACTCCTTCTTTCCACATACTGTTCTTTTTTAAACTGTTCTGGGCTGATGTCATCCATGCTGGTCTCAGCTAGAGGAGTAATCTTTGTGGAAAGTTTGAACAAAATCTCCTCAGCATTTTTCAAATGGGAGAGTGGTAAAATAGACTTTTATAATTGTTAAAAGTTTAATCATTTCTTTTGGCAGTGGTACAGCAAAATAGATGATGTTAAAAATTAGCAGTAACGCAACGTTTTGGGGTGGTCGTACTGTGCTTGGTTGAAGGAATTAAAAAAATGACCACACGAGATCTACCATGTCCTGGAATCTGCTCTAACCTTTAAGACAAAGAAATTCAATTCATAAGCAGCATTGCTGTATAGTTTTACCGGATTTCACATAAGACAGGAGCCCTGTGATGGCTGTTTGGATCATTTTCATGAGGGAGTTTGTAAATGGAATAACAATCAAACACACTTCTATAAGAATGTCCAAACCACAAGAAATATTCAAAATTCCAAGCATCAACCTCATCCTCTGAATTGCTTAATGTTAGGCTACAAGCAAATCCATGTGGACAATAGTAAACAGAATTTAAGGGTGAGCTTGTCAGAAAACCTGGATGATTTTTTGCTCTGATCTGTACAGTCTATGCTGGTACCATGTGCTAACCAGATCCCTCTGTAAACCCACTGACCTAGCAGTGCACACTGGTACTAGTTAAGTAACGGTCCCATGAAAGACTCAACTAGCCTCATTCACGTAATTTACAGACAATTTTGTTCCTTAAAACTGCAAAATACAGTGTGGACAAAGGAGAAAAGATCAGAATGTTTGTGCCATAATTGAAGTCCACAGTTAAAATAACAAAGCAAAGGGCAAAATGTGATGTGGTTGCAGCACACGTCCTAGCAGCAGTGGACATGGCACTTTCAGTTTTATGGTTGAATCCATAACAGCCAATTGTTTGTTGGGAGCACTATTATATAGGGCTTAAAATGTTCTGGTAATGCCTTCATGTCAGCATTTTCTGGCTATTAGAAATTTCATTGGGCTGCTCTAAGTTGGCAATATTTTTCATTTAAGTTCCACTACTATGAGTTTTGCTTGTATTTACTAAAGAGCAGTATAACACAGACCCTCGGGGAAAATTCCATTCCCCTTATTAAAAAATTGTGGCTATTTTATTTCCCTTATCTCTGCCATCCATTTCCTTTTGTTTCTCAATGCATTGCTGCAAATCACTAAGACATTTCCTTGTCTGCTTTACTTTGGACCCTTTTAATGAAAGCTCCTACATAATCAAAGTCACAGGATTCATTTGATGAAGTGAACTGGTTTTGCTGAAGGGTCAGAGTTGGAGATTTAGCATTTCATAAAAGCAAAAGATCTAAAGGCAGGAGAAATGGACAACAGTTTTTACAAGATATCAGATAAACATGCAGTAACAGAGAATGAAATTCAGCTCTTAGAAAGCAGAACAGCTCAGTGTGATTCGTTTTAACTACAACCAGGTGATTGGAGCCAGCCTCCCTGCAGAAAAGTGAACCTCGCTTCCTTTGCCTCATTAGCCTGTTTTCTGTGGCCTGATGTCATGGCCAGGAGGTACTTCATACTCACCAATGCAGGGCTGACAAGGAGTGGTGTAACATAAGAGAGAGAAAAACATGAGAGCAAAAACATTCCCCTGTTCCCTTGCTTGTAGATACTACGTGGGCTGCTGCTCAGCAGGCAGCAGTACCTCAGACTCTGACCCTGAGAAACAGTCATTGACTGTGTGCTTTCCTCAGGAGCACAAAGCTTGAATAGCCAAAGTTTCTCAAGAAATAGAAAGTTCTGGTAAATATCTGTGTAAAATATATTTTTCTGACACTGCAAATTATTTCAATATTGTCAAAACAAAAGACTGCATTCGGTTTGTCCCTTTTAGTGTTGATGTCGCTGTTAGGACCTACCACTGAGGTTTCTCATGTCCTCAGCTCTCAGCTGAGGGCCAGGCTCCTCACCAGGGTGCACATCAGTGTGTGAGCCATAACCAAACAGCTCCCAGAAAGCTCCCCCTTGGAGGGGCTGCAAGAGCATTGTAAGAGATCTTCAAGGAGGTGGCTTCATCCACCTCAGCATCAAGCAGCCTCAAGGCACACATCCCAGTACAGGTTCAACATGTTGAAAAGTCTTGTTCCTGAGAAGACTGAAATGAAATGGTTTATGTTATTTTCCTCCCAAATTCAAAGTGCTCACCAGAACCACCTTTTTGGCCCTAAGATCTAGGCTGCTGTAAAGGGGCACAGTGCCTGCCTCTCAAGAAGAGGTAGCTCAGGGAGAAGGAGACAAGCAGTGGGGCCATTTGTATCAGTCTTACACTTTTTCACATTAATTACAGTGTACTTTAAGGCAGAGTTAAACATTCAGAGTGGGATTCAGCTCACCTTAAGTAGGTAAGTTTTGTCTGTCAGCCATAGGATACACAGAGCTCCTTGGAGTCAATTTAATGCATAAACACAGGCACCAAGAGACAGTGGAGACCAGGAGGTTTCTGGATGTGACTTCCCAGTGTGCTATCCAGCTGCAGGTCTGTTTGTGTGTTCTCCACAGGTCCCACCCTAGATCATCTCTGATGGCACCAGCTGGTCATATTCAGGCAACTGACCCAAACTCTCTTGGCCACACTGGCTGGTTCTCCATTGCCTGTAACAAGAGTTTAGATATCTAGCATTCAGACATCTATGTTTAACTGCCTGCATGTGGGTGGCTAAATCCTACTCTGAACTCTAGGGTCACTCTATCAGGAAAAATACTGTCAGTAGCACAAATTTGCAAGAAGAACACTTGCAAATTCAAGAGTGACTGTCCTTACCCCCAGGCAAAGAGCTGCTTCTGGATGTTGCTCAGTTTTTATCCCCTAAATGACCTTTTTGATTCTGCTGAGGGTTTTTTCTTACAGGTTATAGACAAGAGGGTTTCAGTAAGGGTTTGAAACTCATGGTGCTCTGACTGGCTTAATCAGTTCCCTTTTCAGCATGCCATGTCCTTCAAATCAAGCATGCAGGGTTGTGAGAGACATACATCTGGCATGAAATTAATCGAACCTCAGGCCAAATTCTCCAGAAGTAGGTAGTTCCCTCCAAACATACCTTTGAGTCTTCATCATTCTTGCCATAATTTCTGCAGTTCAGACTTCTCAAAATTTGCCATGACTAATTTAGACTAAGTGCATAAGTCAAGAAATCACAATTTTCTCCTCCATGACAGATGCAAAGCAGTGAATAAGTTGTTAACATCTCATTACATGCAACAATGTCATTATGTGGGAAAAAAACACAACAGGGATGCCTGAAGCAAGATTTTAATCACTGAGATCTGAGGTCTTGGTCTCAACTACTGCCTCAAATTGAAACATTTAGGACGAAATTCGGTGCCTTAATACCAGCAACTCTGACATTACTATGCTGTATGGGTTTGTAATTCTCCTTGTTTCTTTAATGTACTTAAATCCTGTTGAGGTAATGGGAGGGGCATGGTTGGGAACTTTAGAGCTGTTTTAATTCAATTGTAACTTTGGCAAACTTTTACATTTTAGCAGATCCTCCAGTAACCTGCTCCAAAATTCCATAGGAGACTGCTGAACTTTGTAGGGCCTGCCTTAGATGAAAATGTACTCAGGCAGGTAGTTAATGGAATGGTTTGTTCTTGTTTGGAATCACACACACTTTGGCACATACTGAAGCTCTTCCCTGATAAAACTACGATACTGTAAATTGTGCAAACCCTGGACAACTAGGAAGAAATCTGAGCACACTGAGACACACTATAACCTCAACTGCTGCGTGCTTGTTTCAGCTCCATTGGGGGGAAAGAACTTGGGACCAGGGATGTCAGATGGAGCCAAGGCTGTCTGTATTCTGTGTGTTAGTGCAAGAATGAGCCCAGCTCCACACAGCAAACTGCTCTGGCTGCTGGAACATTTGTCTTCCTTCTTTTATTTTATCTGTGTTCTCTTGAGACTTTATGTGAGGCAGAAGATGTGGATGTCTGGGGCAGCTGCTGGGGCAGCTCAGGTGAAGAAAATCCCTAAACCAGGTAAAATCCCACAGGGTGAAACACAATCCTCTCCTGCTCTAAGCTACTCTGTATCCTTAGACTGTCCCGCTTTCTCCCTGGAGGAAGAGCTACTGTAGTCCTCGGGACTGAGGCCAGCACTCTCAAGTTGTTCCAGCAGTCAGGGAGAAAGAGAAAATCTGAGCCACTGCCTAAGCACAATAAAACACAGCACCAAGGGAACAGGAACAGATTTGCTGCAATATAACCCCTTTGGTGGGAATGGCTGGGGATGCTGCCTCCATGGTAGCAGGGGTCTTCATAGCTGCAGGGTTGGACTTCTGCTGTTTCTCAGGGAAACTTCTCTGGATGTCTGTTGCTGGTCCTGAAGGGTGGCCAGGTGGCTGGCCCCTGTCTGGAAAGCAAGGACTGCCACCCCATCCAATGACCTCCTGGGTCCTTTGTGGTTGAGCAGAAGAGAAATATTTACTGCTCCTTGTCACAAAGGATTCAGGCAGGGGATGACATGGAGAATATATGGACCCTCTATGCTTCTCTCTGGCTCCTGTTTGGGCAGGGAACCTATGGATGGGGTATGAGTGCTGTTCAAGGAGTGACTTGCAGACACAAGGCTCTCTGATTGCAGAAGGAGCTGCCTTTCCCTTGCAGCCTCGCACGGCCAGGGGTTCTAGGCACTTGGCTTACATAGGAGCCAAAGTCTGGGAAGGGATATGGAGGTGTGTGTCCCAGGGTACCAAGCCTTGTCCTGCGAGAGAGCTCTGCAGCTGGGGGGGGGGTACCAACACAGCTATGACAGCTGCTTCCCTCATCTCACCACACACCATTCACCGGGCTACAAAAGCCCAGAAATGGTTAAAATGCGGAAGCATTTCTCACCAGTATACCACATTTTTGAGAACAAGAGACAGGCAAGTAACAGGCAGATCTTCAGCATTTTCCCCATTTACCTTTCCTTCACCCATACACAAGATTTGTTATGAAGGGGGAAATCACAGAAATCTCTCTCTGACACAGAAAGAGCATGTATGAAATAAAGTCTAAATTCACAGAGTAATCAGAATTACTTTTCAGAACAGTCTCTTGTTACTGGCTAAAACAAACAGCGTAGTTACCAGCAGGGGAACTGCCAGCTCCCAGAAGGCAGATCATGAAAAATTAAATAGTTGCTTGGGGGGAGAGGGGGAGGGGGAGAAGGAAAAAGGCTTTCTACAAAAGTCTGCCTCAGATGGAAATCAAAAGGAGTGAAGCGAGAGAAGGTGGATTACCCTCCAAATTCAGCAGTTAATGCCAGGAGGAGAAGGGGAAAAAGATGTGTAGTGATGTCCATGGGCGCATCGATGGCGGCCATGGGGCGGGGGCTGTCCCTGTCCCAGCCAGCCTGCACTTTTGAACCGAGAGACTGAGTCAGGCCCTGCGGACCCACGGGAAGATGGAAACAGGATGACTGGACCTTTGATGTTGCCAGGGTGTAATAGCGAGAGGAGACGAGAGAGCCTGCGCTCACAGTAACCCACTGTCTCTCATCAGCAGCAGCACATTAATTTGCCAAATGAGGATCATGAGGGAGAAGCAACGGAGTGGCTTGTCAGGAAAAAAGCAACCGGGAGGGGGGCCGGGGAGAGGAGGGGGCCGGGGGTCGGCGGCGGGGGGGGGGGGATGTGGGGGGGGTTGAAGGGGAGTTCGGAGAAAATTGCTGAAAATTACAGTATTCAGCTTTTGGTGACAGTATATCAAAGCCCAGCTTCTGCCTTTATGATATTCAAATCCCTGCCGCTTCCCCAGAAAAACAGCATCGGCACAATAGAAACATTATGTGCTGGGTGGGGAGGGGGAGCGCCACTGAAACGGGACTCGCTTCGGGTTGGGAGGCTGAGCAGGACTCGGAGGGCCTGATGACTCCACGGCACGGATGAACAAAGTGTCCGTCTGCAGCGACAATGTCCTGAGGAGGCACTTTGAATTCATCTCCTGTTACACGGTTTGAAGCACACACACGCTCTCACACACACAGAGACACACAGACACACTCTCACACGCTCCCCCCTTCCCTCCCAAGGAAAACAGCCCAGTCTCTGCACAGGGCAGGAGTACTGGAGATGCAGCAGCGTTAACTGGCGCCTCAGTAAGGGGATTAAAGCTCCTACCAGAGATTTATGCCTTCTCCTTGTTAAAAAACTTTGGTCTCCCTCATGGGATTGGCACCTTCTTCACTGGCTGTACCAAGTGCACCTCCAAAATTATCATCTTCCTCAGCCAGTGGCTCCCAGGGGCCAGAAGGGAACAAGAAAGAACACGGATGCCTGGAGATCGGTCAGGGACGGTGGAGGTGGGGTATGTGGCTGAGATCCCCACCATGCCAGAAGGAGGGGAGCTGTAGGAGAAGAACGGGGAAACTCCAGAGTGTGCCTGGGAGAGTGCAGAGCCCCGATGAAGGTCTTGTGCCCCCGAAGGGAGCTGGCACGGCAGCCCCCGAGCAGGTTTCACATACACCCACTGTTCACCGGCTGACGCTGACTGGGCACCGGCTGACAGGAGGAAGCAGTGTCAGAACTCCTCGCTGGAATCAAGTCACAGCCGAGTCCCACTGAAACCCTGAGCCAAGTGGCTGGCCAGAGGAGTGCCTCCGAGCAGCAGAGCCGAGGGGCCGAGGGGAAGGCAGTTCCTCCTGGTGCAGGTTTGACATCAGGCTGGAGCTGCCTGCGCTGCCCACACGTAATTCTACCCGCAGGGATGGAACAAGTTAGCAAATGTAGCTGGTAAATAAGTTATCCTTAAGGAACCATGCAAACCTCAGCACAGCTCTGCAGGACCCTGTGAGGGAGGCAGCTATCTCCCCCTCTCCGGATGGCTGGAAGAGGTTGGAGTGCTCTCACGGCTGTTCTCAGGAGAGCTTAGACACACTGCGGAAATCTCTGCCAGGAGCATGGCTCGCTCGGCATTTGCTGCCAAGTCCCAGCCCAGGGCTCAGCCCATAAAACCATCTATTACCTTTAAGGCACCATTTGCCAAGTAACGACATCAAAGGCCTTTGTGTTCATGAACCTAAACTGGCTCTTCATGAGAAGAACAACGGCATTTGAGCCTTGTGCGGACAGACTTGCTTTGCTGCCTCCCTCCTGCCCCTGTGCTCCCAGGCTGGTAACACCTTTCTTTCCCAGCATATGTATGGAGCAGCCGGGATGTTAAAGAATTAGTCTGGAAGCCAAAAGCACTGCCCGCTCTGTGTGCAAATCCTGCAGTGGCCTCCTGGAGGAAATGAAAGTTTCTTTCATTAGGAAAGACACTGAGGTTACACCAGAGGTACATTTGCCTCCAGGATCAAAGGCCAGGCATGTATTTTAACACTTCATTGTGTTTTCCAGGTACAGCTACAAGTCACAGAGGCAGAGAAAGGTGTGCCTTGTCCCCTCTGAGATTCATGGCAGGTTAACCCCTCCTGTCACTTGAAGGGGGACAAGCACACCCAAGTGCTCCTGACACCAAAGTCATGAGGAAGCTCGACACCAAAAGCCCTGCTCAAAGCATAACTTTACAAAGCAGGCACAGCATAAATTTCTCAGTCCTTCGGCCAAATGAATCCAAAGGGGGATAAAATGACAGAGAGGACTCCCAATGGGAAGGGCAGTGCCCAACTCCTGGCTTGAGGAACCATTAAGGAATACAAAAGTATCCTTCCCCCACACTGCATTTCATCATCCCGGTATATTCAAGGGAAGCTGTATTTCTATGAATGTTTGCTTTGGAAAAATAATCTTTTTTTTTGCCTCTGGATTGTCTGTGAAAACAGCAGAAGGCAGCCAATCTGGCTTCATTTCCAGTCACTTGAAGGGATGGCAAGTCCTCTTCAAGACTACTAAGAAGGTATTTCCAGGAGATGTTTGTGACAGCTCAGCTGATGGTCCATGGCTGGCACACTGCCCTGTGAGGCTTACAGCCCAGGGAGGCTTCAGCTCGGGGGCCTTACCTAGAATATGTTTTGGAAACAGCACATTTCGAGCTGGAGATGCTCATTCAGGAGCAATAAGCTATCTGGAGCATATCTAGAAGTCTTACTGGAGAAAGATTTGTGTCCAACAGCACTGCTTTTCCTCTTCAAATCAATAAAACACAACAAGAAGAGCAAATCTGATGCTCATGAGGAAAGGTCAGCAGAAGGGTGTTTCTTCTGCACTGGTTCAGGCCAGCAGTCCATCTCCTGTGGTGAGATCTCTTCCCTGCTCTCCTGAAGACCCTGATGCTCACAGAGTGCCCAGGGAGCAGGGTGAGCACAGAACCAGCAAGGACGGATGGACAGAGCCTCTGAACACTCCCCTGACATCCAGCAGTCCATAGCGAAGGTGCTTCTGAGCATGATACAGGTTTTTTCACTGCCATGGCTAGAGTTTTGTTCTCCTTATTTGCCTTTTGGAACCCTTGCAATTTTAGCACCCAGAAATTCTTTTGGCAAGGAGTTTCACAGTTTCACTACACTTCATTGTTTTTATGAGATGAGACTGGTACACAAATTATAGCATACCCTAATATTATCACCAGGACAAAGCCAAAGTCTATTTTGCCTTTCCTAGAAGGTCCACTAAGGCTAGGATTCAAATATCTAACAAAATTTGCATTTAAAATTTGGCTTCCATATGGCAGGACTTCAGTTTTTTAATTGTTATTGGGATTTTATAGATTGAATTTACAAGGAGAGAGCAGAAGGTGAAAGAGGTGTTAAGTTATGCAGCAATGGAGGCTTGTACAATGGATTTGTGACAGCATTTGCCTTTGCACTTTTCACATGCCCAGAGGCTAGAGCAGTAAGGATTGGCCTGCATATCTGAACATCCTGCATGCAGCTAGAAAAGAGAAGGAAAGCATTTTTCAAGCATTAATTCCTCAATTTTTTTCTGTGCAGAGGGAGGAGAGCCAATCTTCCACACAGCTGTCATGTCCAAGTGCATGTAAGAGCACACTGAGCACATTGGCTGGAATTGTTCTAGAAGCTCTAAGCATTGTTCTGTGGTTTCTTCTCTTTCCAAGCATCTTTGTTTCCCTGATTTCTGGCCAGGAACACAACCTGGAGTGCCCAAGGGCTGTGGCAAAGTCAGCTGTCATGACATTTCCAACCTAACCAGAAGTGCAGGAAATATCCCAAGAAAGCTTGTTTTTATAGGCTCCCAGAAGGTTTGCATATGTCAGATATGCTTATCCAGACCAAACCCAGCCTTCCTGAAATTCACCCCTCACTAACATTAATGCTTTTTTCCATGTCAATTTGAGTAGTGTGAGATTTTTGGCAATCAGGGACTAGTAAAGATTTGTTTACTGCTGTTTTGGAATGGATGTTGGTTTGTTTATCGCAATTCATGCCAAAGGAATATTTCATAACAAGTAATATAATTCAGCCTATTCATTCTTTTCATGATTTTCACTTACTGTAGGGTTTTTGTTTCCAAAGTTTGTGTTGTTCAGCAGTGGCAAAATACATAAAGTAAAAGGAGGTGAGGAAAAAAAAGAGGTTATTTTGTAAGATGCTCTCCCTTTCTTGATAATTTCAGAGGTAAAAATCTCAACCTGGTGCACAGTGGTTCAAAAACAAGGGAGGGCTGTTAAACTGTCACATTTTCAAGTATCAAAGTTTTACAGAAATGGAGACTTAATCTAAAACCTTTATGGATTCTATCACATATCCTTGTTTCTTGGCTCACCTACCTGCAGTGAATATTTTTAATCATGTTTCCAGTGCAAATATGCATGGCAAGAAGGCTGAAATGAGTTTTCCGTTACCACTTAGCTCTCATCAGGCTTAAATTTTGCTTCTGCAAACTTTGATTGTTCAAAAGTGCACCAAAAATACCTTTAAAGGGTTTTCAATGCCTGACATTAATTTCCTTAAATATGTAAATATTAACCAAATATTTTTGCAGGGTTGTCTGTTTTGAGGCAGTAGGAGGTTGAATAAGTACTAAGCCCCCAGGTAAGATTCTTTGTCTAATGCAAAATAAAGCCACATGGGCCCACAGTTAATACAGAAGGCATAATTTTTCAAAAAAAGAGAAGTTTGTTATGCATTCCTTTTTACGTGAAGATTTCTAAAGTCAGCAAAGTTGCTAAAACACCCAGAATTGGAAGATCTGCTGAGAGCTGCAGAACTCATCTCAGAAATGCAGCTCTCTGGGCCCCATTGTCATTATCTGATTTAGAATGCAAGATATATCCTTCATTGGAAGATACAATCTACATTTCCCAGTGTGTTAATAACTTGACCCCCTCCAAAGGTCCTGCTGTGTGTATTGAAGTTGTCTATTAATTCCCTTGTGGACTGCTGGTTTTGGTATTTAATCTCCAAGAAGAATTTAAGAAGGTCAAAGTCCCCTTCTTTGAGGAATGCCATACAAGTAATAAAGCAAAGTACATTTGCCCCTCAAAGAGCTAGAACTCTGGGAGCTGTGTTGACAAGAGACCTTTGGACTATTTATACTGCTGTTAGGAAGAAGGGGAAGGGCAGGGAGATAGTTACTGTAGTTTAATATGTATGGGAAGATGGTTAATACACATGGAGTTTCAGCCCCGCTCTGACATTTGATTTATGTTATATATAGTCAAGGGGTCAAGATCTCTTTTCACCACTGCAGTCCTATGGACCTCCTTGGTCTGTGCATGGTGGCTGGAATCTGGATGATGCTGGATTTATTGGAGCAAAGAAGTTTAGGATGTAATAGAAACTCAGGAAAATTCCCATCTGCTCACAGAGTTTCTGTGTGGGTAGGACATCAGCACAAAGCATCACTAAGCCCAAAGACCAAACAGAAAAAATCCCTAAGAGGTGTACTTGACAGCACAGGCTCAAGCCTAAATCCCAGCTTCAAGCAGACCTTCATCTGTCTGCAGAAGACTTCCAAGACAGCATTAGGGCCTCCCCACTGCTGAGACAAAAAAACCCAAAACCCACACCAAAACATTCAACAACTAGAATTTAGCAGGTGTTAATACAGAGGCTCCTTGGTTGGAGACTCACTGGTTACTTCACGCCATTGTTTCAAAACAGCCATGGAGATATAGCCAAAATTTCCAAGGGTCATTTCAAAGCATGAATCTGTTGCAGTGACTCTGGGGACATCTGAGGTTGCTGCAGGGTTCTTGGGCTCATACAGCGCCCATAAACAACTCATGCCTCACAGAGTAGGGCCAAAAAGGTTGCTGATACTACATGGTATTACCCCAGATCTCTGATTAGGTTGCTGGGATTTCTAGCTCAGCTTTCCAAGAAAAATAGAGTAAGTGTGATAGCACTGTTCATTTGTGTGGTTGTCGATCCATCTGTCCCTTCAAGCCTGATGCTCAATTCCTATTAGGTTTTGGCTGTAGAAGACACTTCAAGGTATCATGTTCCTGCAAGCTGATTTAAATACATGAGGTACAGGGAGCCTAGAAATACCTCCACAAAATAAAAGCTGCTACATAACCTCAACCTATTCAACTCCAGGAAATGCACAAGGAAAGGACACCAAAATTGAGACTTTGGTTGGTTCAGTGGCTTGTGAAGCTGCTTCCCATGAATGCTGTAGGCCAGGGAGAGCAGTAGTGAGCAGCCTTGTGAAAGCCTGCAAATCCTCCTAAAAAGGTGTAATGAAATTTACCCATTAATCGGTGAAGAAAACACCTTTTCAGCCCGGCTTTCACAGGGAGATGAAAGTTAAGGCTGCCAATACGAATTCTTCACAAGCCAACCCCAGTGTATGGTCAGGAGCCGATGGCGCGGGCTGTGCTCCCTGGGGCTGCAGGACAATGTCTCCCTGCACCTTGGCAGAGGCACCATCCTCCCCCTCCTGTGCCCTCAGCCACGCTGGGCACTGTCTCTGCATGGCACCTTCGCAGCCCAGGTGTGGGCAGATAATGGCTCGGACTTCCCTTTTACTGTTGCTCTTATTTTATCTGCACCGAGATACCATCAGTGACAAGGCAAGTGTGGGGAGATTTCTTTGACAGTCGCTCAGACATCTGATTACAAACGGCCTGGGCTTATCCAACACCTCCCCTGGCTGATAACTTCAAAGGACTGGCTCTCCCTTCTCTTGCTTCAGCTGCCCAAATAGCTCCCTTTCCAGGGCTCTGATTTTGGCCAGGCTTTTCATAAAATGCATCAGTGTCATTGTGTTCACAGGGCTGGATCTGAGGAGGAATCTGGGCTTCTGGCCTGACAAGCCTAAACTTGGATGGGTAAATCTGCTGAAAATTGAGGTTTTATGAACTTTTCAAATTATTTTTGTGCGTTCACGGAGTTCAAAAATTTGATTAAGGTCATGAACCTTTCCTCTCCTCCTCCTGTCATTTGAAACCAGGGTTTTTTCCAAGAGTGATTAGTTCCATTAAAAGAGTATTTTCTGAACTAAATGGGAGTTCTGTGCTACTGCGTGTCCAGACAGGAGACATGATGAATCACGAGATGGAAGAAAACTTTGGAAGAAAAAGCCCATCACCATGATTAGAAAATGTGCATGAAATCCTGGCCCAGTGAAGTTCGCAGCAAAATATTATTGCCTTCTGTAAGACCAGGTTTCCATCAGCTACTTTTTTGTTTTGTTGGAGTTTTTCTTCTCTCCTCCTTCTCTTGGGATCTGTGTTTGTTTTTCTTCAGCCCACTCAAAGGCTTTTTTCCCCCTCCTTATTTTTGAATAGCTTTCATATTTCTTTTATCCACAACTGTTTCTTAGACTGATTCCCTTTGATAGAGCTCAGGCTCCCGAAGCATCTTAGTTGAACTCTAAGCAGGCTGAGAATAAGACAAAATAAATTTGCCTCTGGAAACTTCATTCTTTCCACAATTTGCTGTGGCTTTCACCACCATGCCAGCAAAAAATTAGATGCCTTACATGTATTTTGAAAGGAGCTTGGTTTGCAGGGTAAGTTTCCCACTGCCAGAACAAGCCAGGGTAGCTACAAAGCACAGTGCACATGGCTGGCAGGAGGCAGTGTCAGGGATGCTTTTTTCCCGTTAGGCTGGCTTTGCATGGCCGTGCGAAGTTGACCACTGAAACCACCCAGAGCCAGTGTGGTCCCAAAAGCTGGCACCACTGGCACTGTCCCCAACACCTAAAATTCTGTCAGTGTCAGAGTTGTGACACTCATGTAAAACAAGTGTGGGATTTCGGCCTCCTCCCCATGATTCAGGAGCTGAATCTCTTATTTTCTACCTGTTATTCTCTCTAGAAGAGAGATGCATTTAAATCTATCTCTGTAGACCTGAGAGCCCTGGTGACAGTGCATAACTGCACTACCAAGGCACACAAAGGCACAACCCATGTCCTTGATAGTTTAACAACTTAGTTTAGCTGTTAATGTCTTAGTTTAAGATCTTAAAATTAACTTTGCCATGCTACCAGTTAGGTTTCCTACTGCCCACAGAGTGCATTTAGTGTTTAAGACCTCAGTTATACCTTCTGAGATGAAGATCAGCCTTCAAAAGAGTTCACTGTAAAAAAAAAAAAAAAATTGCAAAAAGAGTGATTTTGCACATCAACTTTGTTTCCAAAAATTTATTTTATGTCAATGGCTGCTGCCCGTAATTCCTTGTGAGTATTCAAACTTTGGAAAGACAATTTTTTTAGCTGATAGCCTGAGAAGTTGCTGGGGTGATAGTCAAAGAGCCTGAAATCCTCTGTGCATCAAGCATTAAGAAAACAATCCCAGCACTTCTCCAAACCAAAAGGGCACCTCTAAATGTGTTCACCCCTTCACGTCCCCCCGAAGCTGGGGGTGCCTCCAGGTCCTGCATGCTGGCTTCTGCAGCAGAGAGGGATGCTCTGAGCAGCAGACCCCACCAACCACGCTTGTCAGTTGATGGATGTGGTGTGCCCCAAGCTCCTCTCTGCTTGGGCCTGTTTCAAGTACCTGGGTTATCAGGGTGCTGCCATTATAAATGTAAACTGCAAATGGAACATCAAACAACAGCCCTGTCCTGCACAGCGTCACTGCCACAGCTTGGACAAGGAGGAGCTGCCTGATCATTTCCAGCTCTCAAACTGCTGGGGAAGGGCTGGGGAGTGACCAGGATAAAGAGCAGCATTCACAACAGCCTCAAACCCCTTCTGCTGGAGGGCTAAGGTCACGCTTTCCTCCTACACCCAGCTTTGTTATATTAAGTATAATTCTCTTTACTTTATGAAAACAGGTTAAGAAGAAGAACTGAAGATATTTGGATTAATGTACAAGAACAGGGGGATTAAGAGGCCCTGTCAATTAAGGTGATCCATTTAAGGCTCTGCCCTTTCACCCCTGGAGCTTGGCTTTAATTCCTGCTCAGACTGATGTGACTAAACCCCTTCTAATCTGACAGCTGATACAGGTCAGAAGTTAAATGTGTCCAGGCAGCAAAAGACACCATTCTCATGGTCTCTGTCCACAGGAGTCACCCTGACATGGCAGCCCCAGGCACCCCTCACAGCAGTGAGAGGGGCTCTCTGCCTTTTTTGTCACCTTGTGGTGCTGACTCTCCAAATTGGGATTCTTGCAAATCTTATCCTTCATGGTTTTGTCCCCCCTGCTATTCATAATGCTCTGACCCCATGAGTGCGCTGCAGGGCAAGTAACACCTTGTTCCTCCCCACCACAGGGCTTACCTGGGCCCCCAGGGTGATGTTTGGGGATTTTCCACACATGGTTGTGTGTTGTGGCAGGCACCATTTGTAAGCTGTGACCCTGCTCCAACTGCAGCACATGTGGATGGAAAGGAATCAGGCTGTGCCATGCAGGCAGGCTTGGGGATCCTCCCACTCAGCCCTGCGGTCAGAGGTGTAGCTGCCACAGCTCCTGTTACAGAGAAGGTGAGTAGGTTGCTTCAGAGGTTGTCCACCCACCTCATTTAGACACCTCTGTTGGAAGGGGTTGTGTGTGTAAGTGTCTGTCTCACATGCTGATGGTGAATGGGGCTGACATGGGTTTGCCTCAGTCCCCTTAACCAGCTGTTGACTGGCCCTGAGGCCAGTGAGATGGATCTGCTTCTTGTTACAGAGGCTTGCAAAACCTAAACCAAACCAAGCATGTTGTTATCTAGAAGTGAATGTCATGTCCTAAGGAGGATACTGGAGATGGTTTATGAGCTGTGAGATCTTCCAGCTTGCACAGTAAACCACCATCAAAATCTATGCCTCAGCAGTACTGAGATTAGTGATAGCCAGGGCTGAGGGCTGAGCAGACTAACTTGAATAAAGTTCTTATTTCTTAGCAGTATGAACAAAGGAATTGTGACTCTCTGAGGCTATGTTTCACCCTGCAAACAATCCCTCTGGGCTAGTCTTGGGACCTTGCTGGGATCTGTTTTCTCTCTAACATCTTGCATTTGCTCTGGTTCAGAAGAGGACTTTGAAACCCAGCAAGACTGAGCAAGCAGATCTTTCAGACCAAGCATCACTAATAAAATTCACAATGCTTATGCTGAAAAAGCAGAAGAGCCTTGTTCCATCTCAGGTAATTAAAAAGTATTTCTGTGCCAGAGCCATGCAATGGTTTCTTTCTGCTTCTTCCGTGGTTGAGCATAGCAGCAGTAGGGGTGGGGAGAGTGGGGAGCTATAGGGACACAAGCAGGGAGCAGCAGAAGCCCAGGCCCCATGTCCCTCAGAAGTCCTCTTCTACTGGTCAGTTCTTACTTTTTTGCTTGTGACTGCTTTTCCCTTTCTTCCTCCTCTTTTCTGCTTCCTGGGTTCTCACAGCCTTTGCAGGTAACAGCCAGACATTTGTTCCTTCACCTCCACAGCCATGGAACTGCTGTGTGCCCTCAACAAGCCCACCACACAAGCTCCTTTTGCTGCAGTTGCAGGGGCCAAAGCCCTGCTTGTACCCCTATCTGATGGGATTAATTTCAGCAACGCATCAATTTGCTTTTCCTGAGCATCATCTACAGGAGCTGGATGACCCTGCATCCGTGGCCTGGCTCAGGGACAGTGCAGGGTTTGCCTTCCCCCCACCTTGCTCCGCAAATGCCGCAGCTCCAGAGAGGTCTCCAAGTACACCCTCGGGACCCCCTGGGGTACAAAACTCAGCACATGTAGGAGGGTCTGACCACAAAAAGAAAGCTTGGGTCAGTGCTTCAGTATTTAAAGAACAAGGACTATAGGAAGGCAGATGCCGTTTCTCAGCCACCCAGATGTGGAGAGTGAAGTCGCTGTAGTCAGGGTGGGTTTGCCCTCTACCTCCATGCTCAGCAGCTCCTCTCAGCACATGGTCTAGATTAAGCCCCATTCTCTTTTAAGCCATTAAATCATCATGAGTTCTCCAGTCCCCCAGTGGGCTCATCTTGGAAAATCTTGCAATAGCTCCAATTTCTGCCAAATCATTCAGATTTTAGCTTTCAACTTGTCTTTCACCCCAGGGGCTTGGCTTCCCCATTGGTAGACGGATAAAGGTCTTACACAAAGGCCTCGGGAGAGATGTGCGTGGGCTCGCTGATGCTGATCTGAAGCAAAGATGGAGTTTGTGAGGGGGTGTGCTTATGTAAAACTCAGAGCTCCGGTTCACCTCGGGGGCCACCCACAGATTCCAAAATTAATTATTTGCTCATATATTTTCCCCACAATAAGATTCATTTGTGGGGAGGGGAACACAGACTTTGGGGATGGTGAGCTTTGCCGTTCAGACAGATGTTTAGTTTGTACTTAAATCTTGTCCAAACCCACTTTTGAATGGTTTCACAGAGGTGAGCTGGTGATCTGGGCATGACCTGATCTCTTAGCTCATCTGTGCTGTATGGAGAAAGTGGTCTTCTCAGGAGTGTCATATGAATTCCTAACCCTGCCATCAGTTTTATATTCCTAGATTAAGGAAGTCTTGGTCACTTTTTAGTCTTCCCGCAGACCAAGCGCCAGGATGGCAGTGTGGCTGTGACCAGCTCGCTAAGGTACATGTGATGAATGTAGTGGCTATCAGCCACCTTGGCAAGCAGCCCATGGGAGCCAATTAGCACTGGGCTTGGTTTATGTATGTTCACACCACAGGGTGACAATTTTTCCACAGTAGAGAAGCTCAGGGAGCTAAGACGTGCAAGTGGAAGCTTTAACAGCACATGCACAGCCATCCCTGCCTTGTCCAGGGGAAGCACTGGGATATGCACCATGGCTGGAATCTCTGGGCCCAGGTAGCTGTGCTAGGGGTACTCCTGTTATGCCGTTTCTCACGGTGATCCATCAGTCTTGCACATTCCCTGCAAGGCTTATTTTAATGTCACAAAAGTGTTCTTAAATTCATTAGCAGATGTACCATATTTTTCAAACAGATCCTTTAAGACTAACTTCATTGTCCAGCAAGCTGTGGGTGCAGCCTTTGAAGTCCATGTTAAACAAACAGCTGCTGATCGAGACAGAAGCGAGTCAGAAATTAATAAAACCTTCCCTGGACTAAATGGTGAAATGCTGCATAGTGAGTATGTCATCTAATAAATACACCTGTTGAATGAAGGAATAAGCAAAGAGAAGAAGGGAAACATTGCCTGAGAGCTCCCCAGGCTGGCTGCCAGTTGCTATTTGAGCAGCACATGTACCTGCAAGAGCTGTGTTTGTGCAGCAGACAAGGGAAAGGAAGGATGTGTGTGAGAGAGGCTCCCTCCACTCGAGTGCAATCTGCACTAGCCTAGGTCTTGCTCCAAGAGCCCAGTCCCTTAAACGCACCCAAACAGTCTGAGCACAGGCAGCCCCTGTGACTTTGCAGCCCCAGTTCCCTGGAGGCTGGCCAGAGATTAAGACAGTAGATAAAAACATTGCATTTTTTAAGTCTCAGCCAAGATGAAAACAAAGGCCTAACATTCTGCATGCAAGGATGAGCTGACTTTTTTCAAACTCCTGCTGTCACCAGGCCTTTGCTGTGTCTGTGGAGAGGAAGGCAGTGGATGAGGAGCTCTGCCACCTCAGTTTCATGGTGTTGAATACCTCCATAGCAAACAGCATCCTCCCAAGTTACAGAGTAGCATTGCAGCCTGATGTCACAGAGACAAGAATGCATAGAGCATGTTGTTGAAAGAGGGGAAAAATACTCTTGAATACTTTGAATCCCTGACAGTGTTGTTTAGGACACATCGTCAGGGTCTGTGAAAAGTTCAGTATTGAAGTACCTCTCTAGAGAAACTTGCCATCACATACATGTCTCATCTGGTCCTTTATCCTCATGTTAGATCACTTCTTCCCAACCCTTCTGCCACTGCAATGTCCCTAAATCTGAGTCCCTCACACAGCACATGCCAAGGAGAGAGCGTCCAGACCTGGCTGTTTATAAAACGTGGCATAAAGAAGATTAAACTGTACTCCTTACCCCTGCACATTTCCCTGTAAAAGAAGATTCCTAAAGTGCTTTGAGATATGTGGATGAAAATATCTGTTAATAATAATAATTTATTACTGCAAAGCTATTGCTAAAGGTCTGTCAGCTTTTCCTTTGTGATGATATACATAGGAGCTTCCCACAATGTTACAGAACATCTCCCCAGGGTGATTCTTGGCAAACCATGTCCCAGTTCTGAGCCATTTAATTTTTTATTGATTTTCTGAAAGCTTTATTAACCAGTTTTAACCTTAAAAGTGAAGAAACAGAACCAAAACAATAATACCTGGATTGTAAATGTACATCCTGGTGATTTACAATGAAGTGGCTGTCTGGATTAGACTAACTATTGTTCTAGCTACACTCCACATCACCACTGAATGGGACAGAAAAAATAAATAAAAGGATAGAAGAGATATTTTCTTTTCTATGAGGGCATGGAAAATCATGGTAGCTTAGCACCCCTTCTCAGCTACAGCTTTTCCCCTGGAGCAAGTATGAATCATGCAGACAGGAGCACAAATAAATCTTCTTGCAGACAAACTTGTGTCTGGAAGGTTTTCATTTAGTTTGTCTTTGCCAGCCAGTCAGAGTGTGAAAATACAGTAGCTGTTCAGTGAGGTGAGGAATGATCACTTTTTAACTGCAAGAAATTAATTTGTAAAAATGGTTTTAAAGAAAGAAATAGGGCTTGCTCTTTCTGGCAATACAACGTGCTCTGCACAGGCAGTGTGATGGAGATGCTTCCTGTGTGCTGCTCTTCAGTGCTCCCTGTGTCCTGGGGCATCAGTGTACTCAGTCCATTATTTATATGTTCTTTTCCTGAGCAACTTGGCTTGGATGGGCAGTTTCTGCAGGGATGGCGTGAGGACGAGGACTCTCAAATGCCTGTGACCCATCAGTGACCACAGCAGCTCATTGCTGGACTTTGCCTGTCCAGTAGGGAAGCACATCAGACTAATCCAGCCACTCAGGCCACCTTCCAGCAGCTTTGGCATGACTTTGGAGCAACACTAGGTAGAAGATGGAAGATACTACTAGAAGCAATTAAGTAGGATTAAACAGGGACACAACAGGAATGGGAGAATTGTTTCTGTTTCTTTTACCAGCACTGGAGTGGAATCTGTTTGTAATTGTGTCTTATTTACTGACCTGACAAGAACAGAGATGAATGTCCAGATAAAATAAAGCAAATTTTATAATCAGTTTCTGATTAAAAATATTGGGGGTGGGGGTGTGGATGGAGAAGCAGGGCCTGTGTGCAGCACTGCATGTAACTGCCTGATGAGTGCCTGGATTTGCTCTGCAGAGCATCCGACCTTGGCTCAGTGGCAGTGCCCTCATCCTCAGCCATGTAGGTACAGAGCAGCTGAGAATGGGTCATCTTGTGCCACCTCAACAGCTCACACAGACTGGTAAAGACCATGATCATGCCTCCCTAACTTGGTCCTTAAATTTGTTATCCACACCTGGTGTGCCCATGCCGTGTTGGAACTGGATGATCTTTAAGGTCCCTTCCAACCCAAACCATTCTGTGATTCTGTGATCCTATGATTCTGTGACTTTGCAAAACCATCCCAATACTTACTTAATTTCTGGGAACGATCACCAGAACCATATGACTGGTCCCTTTCTGAAATTACATTTTCTCTGCAGTATGTTCAAACAACCGGGCCTTGGTGGTGGAGAAAAGTCAGGAGACTTTCATGAGAGAGTTTTTCAAAAAGCAACGTAAAAATGGAATCTCCTTGTTAAACAGGAGAAGCAGAGGGAGCATCAGTCAGACTCTGAGGTACAGGCAAAGAAATAACCCTCAGTGGTATTTTCTTCTATATGAAGAAAATCCAAGATAAGGGCAATAAAGTATGCAATACAATAACAAATGCATAGCATTACTGAAGTCTCAGTGCAGAATTTTAATAGAACAAATCATTCTGCATTCATGTTCAAAAATAAATCAGTTATTGTAGCACACTATGACACTATTTTATGGGATGTTTGCCCAGATTTCATATCTGACAGCAGAAAATTATTTAAACCCCTGTAGGGTTCAAAATGCTGCAGAATTCTTGAGACCATTCTGGAAAGCCAGAGGTCAAAATTATACTAAAATAGAAAGTGGTTGCCACTTCAGCAACCATCATTCAAGATGGTATCAGTACAGAGATGAAGGAAAGTATAATTTCATTGTAATGTATTGTAGAACACAATATTTCTCTGTAATTAGCATTCATGATACTCTTACAAGATAAACTGCTCTTGGACTGTAATGTTGGAGGTGTGAAAGGAAAGACCTAATTACTTCTGTTTAAAATCAGTAATTATTTAAGTTGTTGGTATGCTTGGAATAACCCAACAGAAAATGGAGTAAATATGTCAACAACAGCAAAGCTAATGAGTACAGGAGTCAGCAAAAGCAGAGAAGCCAAATGAGAGGGAGAATTAAAAATTCAGTATTTGGGAAAAGTGACCAAGAAGGTGACATGGTCAACATCAAGGCTCTGGGCTGACAATGTCTGCTGAAACCAGGAGTTTAAAATTGCTCTGCCAATAATCTGCAGCTTCAGCAGTGATGGTGCCAGAAGGAAAACCTCTGGCACAATGGGTACAGCACTGTATTTCTGTAAAGGATGGAAATAACCCAAACAAACTGAGACCAGTTCTAGATATAAAATTAAAATTAAATTTAAAGAAATACACTCATTCTACTAGACTCTGGGCAGCTGGGATGCTACAGTGACCACTGGAGCACTCTGATTTCTACCAGAACATGGACCAAAAATCCTGGTATTTCAACTGAAGGAAGGGTGCCTTTAAAGGCATTGGACTTACACCAAAGCTGCTAAAATGGCAATAAAAATTCAACAGTATGAACAAACTGAGCATGTACAGTGCTTGATTAAGAACATCACCTTGAAGCATCAAACATCTCTTCTCATTTTTCCTAAATCCTCTCTAGGAAAGAAGAAAAAGCAGGAAAAACCAGCTGAGAAAAACAGGGGGACACACACACTGTCTTACATATATATCCAGACTACATTCTTCAGCAAAAAGGCAAAATTTCTTCTAATCAAACCAAGTATGTAATTGGAAATGCCTCAGTCAGAAATTGAAAATAATCATATTTTATACATATGTCAAATCAAAGCTGGTCACATTTTGCTATGAAATATCTGAAGATAATCCGAACTCCTAAAGACTCATGAAATCTCACAAAAAAAGAAGAGTTATCCGGACTTAGAAACACTCCAGAAAAGATTAAGCTAAGTCTTGGTTCATTTAGCAGATGAGCCACATTTCAGTTAGAAAAAAACCCCATGTTAAACAACTGAGAATGTCATAAAAATGTTATGCTTCAGCTGTATTAACTGGCAGAAATTGTACTTCTATTTCCAGTAAGCTGTGTGAGTGCTGAAAGGATATTTTCAGGACTCAATTTATCCCTTCACCACAGAGGTTCAATATTACAGAGCAAATATCAGAAAATGTTACTTCTGATACTTCTCAAATAAATTTCAGAAGAAGCATGTTTGTTTGACATTACAGCATTAGCATATATTCTGCAAAATTACCATGTAAGAATGAGTGATCAAAAAGAGATTAAAATTAAAATATCAACTTTTTATTTTTACCTCTATTAGGATTAAAACCAACCTGATAGTACAAACAAATCCTAAGTTTTTATTTTATTTTTCATACCAAAGAAAAAGAAGTCAGAGGAAAGGCAGAACGAAAGAAAACCTTGCTTGACTTCTGGGGAGGATATATGTCCTCCCCAGACTTCCCAAATCTGGCAGTCCTGCACAGAGAGACTATAGACCCTTGCTGCAGCTGTGATTATGATCCTCCACACTGGGAGGTTCATGCAGACCAGAAAGGCTGAAGTTCAAAATACATCTTTGCATGGATGAACCCACTCACAAGCAAGCAAAGCAGCTAGAAAGGCCCTCTCTCACACTCCATCTGGAAAAATAAGCTCTACAGTTCATTTCAGTAATTATTTTAGTACTCAACACAATTACATTACTAGAAAGCATCCAGAGAAGGAATGATAAACTAATAAGGATATTCTTTAGCTGGGACCACTTCAAGTAATTAATTCCTCGTCTGCAATTGACCAGTGTTACAGTGTTACAGTGCATAGAATGAAACTTGAAAGAGTATTTGTATCAAAGCACACAGGTCCCTTAGCATGCAGACCCCACTAAGCTCATTTCCTATCCAAGTGCAGTGTTCAGTTTAATTCCTCCCCTACAGAGGTTATGGGCTGCAGCAATATTCCCTCCTTTAACGAGGGGGAACACTGCTGTGCTGGGAATATTTCCATGGCCAAATTAAATTCTGGAAGTACTTACTCCCAGCCCAGAGCTCAGTTCTGCGACCTTTCCTTACCTCTCTTTATGGCCTGACCTCACCACAGCAGAGTTGAGCCCATGGCTGAGAACAAAGCACAGGGCCCAGTGCTGCCCTCAGAGATGCTTAAGCAAATCTACCTTCTTGAGCAGGCTGCTCAGGTACTACTGAAGGTGAAGTTGGACTTCACTGTCTACCAGAGTAGACAGAAAAATATGTATATTAAGAGAGTCTTTTACCTTAGTGTGTCTATTCTTCTTTTCTTTTTTTAACCTTGTGTCTTTTGAAACCCTCAAGAAAGTCTTTTCAGAGTAAGATTAAAAAAAAAAATTAAATTAAAGGGAGAAGACAGAAAACCTCAGACATTTTTCTTCAGATTGTACAAGTTTGACTATCCCTTCATGCTCATAATACAATACTAAAAACTGATGATAAAAGAAAGTAAGGCTTTCTTAGCTGAGAGAAAGAAGGCGAGTATATTTAGGAGAGGTAAGGGGTTCTATAAACAGACTAACTGATGAGCACTTTGTTTGAGAGCTTTCAACACAGTACACAAATTAAATATTTCCAGAAATTCTGTTAGGCCTATGTAACAGAGAAGTATTGTGGGCTCTTAAAATGACCTTTCAAATTTAAAAAAACACAAAGGTCTGTATGCGTCATGGAAAATGTGCCTTGATAAAAATAAGGTACTTTGTTGACTGTGGTTGAAAACCGACTATTGAAAGAATCTCACATGGACACAAAATGAAGCCTTGTTTTACTTATTTTTTTAATTTTTACTTTTCTATCTAGGTCATGGGTTTACAGACATCTCATGTGGAAAACAGAAACTTGTACCTCATCACACGGGCAAACGGATGCAGTGCAACTCTCTGGCACACTCTGGCCCGCTCTGTCACAGATCTCACCGATGCATCTGCAGAGGAATGAGCATTCCCATCCCAAGACTTCATTTGAGAGTTACAGGGTTGTTGGACCCACCTCATGGAGACTCTGTAGAGGAGATACAGCCCCCTCCACCTTCAGTTCTTGCAGCCCTTGGGGAGCCCAGTCCACCAGCCTACCTTGTTCAAACTCTGGCGTTCATCCCAGATATGCTAAAGAAATGATCAGATTTTTTCAGTGTCCCAGCTTCTCTTGGTAGAGGCAGAGGCAGATTTCTGTATGCACAATATCCCCACTTCAGGGGGCAGGCCTGTCCCTTCACCAGTTGACAGGAGAATAACTCAGGAGTCACACAGATAAAGAGGGAGGACACCTTGCGTGGTACTCCCAGTGCTGATCTGTCCCCATGCTTTGAGACCCTTTGTTAAAGGTGTTGCCTTTAGTCCTTGGCCTGGGAAGTTGTAGTGGTTTAGTTGTAAATGTTTAGTTTTCTTCACACAATTTAGGGATGCTTCCTAATGGTTTCTGTGCTCAGTCTTATGCTTTGTAAAATGCACTACATTTCAATTCATATTTCTTTCCTTGTCTACAGCAGCCTTTCCCCTCCTCCTCTATGGCCCCATTGTGCTGACACCACTTTGAGGAAAGAACTGTAAGCACAGCCCTGTCACCTTGTTCTGCTGTAACCTCATAATCCTGGCTCTGACTCACTGTCACACTCAGGTAATGTCTTCCCCCAAAGCATGGGAGAAGCCCCCTTGGTCCCCAGTGCCTTGCAGTGCAGGGCATTGCACAAGGAAACACAGTGAGTGCTTCATGAGTAGTTTGCCCTGCCTTGTCTCCATGTCACCATTTTTGAGTGACCACTTTCATAAAACATATTGATGTCTGCCCATGAAAAACATTGCAGGTAAGGAAGGAAGAATCACTGTCAACTTACCGGCAGTTCTGGGAGGAGCAAGGAGCTATCTGAAGTGGGTTTATGTTCCTGTGGTCTCCAAGGTTTCCCTCTGTGGCAGTAACAATGCCTATTTAACAGGATCAACCGTCCAACTCATGGTTTTATTATTAAATTACAGACCTTGAAGTACTCAAAATAAAAACTGATTAGATAAAAACTACTTTTTATCACATCACCATGGCAATTCCACTTTCTCCACCTAGTTATTTATGATGATGATGGCCTCTGCAATAATCCTTGAAATGATACAAAGATACAACGGAGTCAAAACAAATTACAGAAAATGAGTGTCTTAACTGGCAGCAAGTTCATCATCCTGTGCCCCAGAATACCATCTAGGCCCCAAGAAGAAAAAAAGTATGGCCTCGAGAACTAGCACATAGGCAGAATTCAAACTCATTCATAAATGCAATCCACAAAATCCCCAGGCACTTGCTGGGTTACCCTAAAATCCATTGATACATCAGGATATTTTTTGCTTTAAAGTTCTCCAGATACCCAGAGTCCACCCTAAACCATCAATACTGGGACCCAAAAAGTCCCCAGAATCTCATCCCAGAGGTGTTGCAAAGCAATGTTACTCCAGGTAGTCTCTGCTCCATGGGCAGCTATTACATGCACACCTTTCTTTGCACAATTGTCGCTGGGTGACATCACCAGAGCTCCAGATCACACTGAATGGCAAGGTCTCCCAACCCAGTTCTCTTCTCTCTGTGATTCTCAGCCCCTGGTCAAGAGCAGCAGCCAGCCGGACATGGATCCTGACCTGCCTGACAAAACACCAGCGTGCTGGAGGGCAGCCTCCTCCTCTTACAGCTCAGAGAGGAGCAGGACTGTCACCCTTGTTTCAGATGAACTCCAAAGATGAATATCTCTCTATCTCTCCCCTTTTTAACGACTTTAAATCTTGGCATCACGGCTTTACCCAGGGATGCAGGTGGTAGGAGAGATCCACCCAGGCAGCCATCCCTGTGACCAAGACAGGCTGTGTGTGCAAAAAGAGAGCAGGTAGAACAAAGCCTGGAATTTTAGCACAAGCAATGTTATTTGGCACTGTAAACGTGACAACTGCTAGATCCCATCCAAAATATATGTGGCAGGTTCAATGCCCTGAAATGTCCTCCACATGCTGTGCTCCACTATGTTCACAGAACTTTCCCCAAAGCCCAAATTTCTGCATGTTTGTACGGATGTAGTCGGTTCCGGGCAGGGTTGCTCTTGGGACACATGCCCGCATAGGCAGGCAAACGAGGATCTTCGCAATCAAAGAAGAGCATTCACAGTTCCTTCGCCTTTATTTTACTGTTTATAAATACCCAGTTAGGAATTAGGGGGAAACCACTGTGTGGTTTAAGTAGCCAGTCTGCTGCCACAAAAGATGAATAGTGAATAGCTGAAGTGAATGATTCCCAGAAAACTCATAGTCTGAAAATGGCTTGCTTGTGTTATTCAGCAAATGCTTATGAATAATGAACAAGAAGTAAGGACATGACCAGAGGATAGATTAAACTGATCGTTTTTTTTCAATTTTAAACACTTATCATGCAGTATAGATATAAAAATATATATGTATATTGGAGAGAATTTACACACCTCACACTCTTGTGCAAGCATGCACAAGCCAGAGCACTGACAGCAGTGTATCATCTATCAGATGGTCATGAGCAAGGCTGATGGAAGTGCAGGAAATTACTGTCCATGGGTGCTGGAGTGCAACACCCCTACGTCAACTACATTTTACTTTCTTGTTTCATCTGCCCCATATGCTACAAGCAGGTTATGAGCATGACCAGCACTCATATTGGAAATTTGATGGCTATGTGTCAGCAAGGCACATGGGTGTGAAAATGGGGCAAAACCTGACAAACTTCTTCACAGTCTTCCTTGTGATTCTGATGATACCAGAATGATATCAGGTGAGAGCTGAGACAGAGTCATTTTATGAGCACTGCCACTGAAATTTCCTGGCCAGAGACTGTCAGAGATGTTATCTATAAGGAATTCTCTCTCTCATCTTACAGATACTCTCCTGCTGCAGTGATTTATCAGCCCTCAAAGGTAATCTGGCAGGGATGGTCACCTGCATAACATATGACAACAAATTGTCATAACAATTTCTTCAGAGGTACCATGCATATTACAAGACCCCTGTTTGCAACACCCTTTGTGACAGCCCTTGGTTAGAAGCCATCATAGGGTCAACCACAAATAATGCAAAAATATTTCTTTTCCTATTAAGACATGCTTACTAGGTCACCAAACTCTGACAAACTCTGGCATAACTGAGTGAAAACTAGCTTTTTTTCAACTGCCAACCAGAAAGAAGAATTTGGGCCTGATTTTTTTTTTTTCATTTTTAAATATAGATTGGTCTCGAAATGAAAATATATCAATATGCTTTCTAGACCTTCCCACCACTTTCCATCAAAATAGCTTATCAAATTTGACCTAAATTGATTCAATTACTCTAAAACTGCTGTGAATTTACATATTAACTAAAAATATTTTCTGCTCAGCTCCATCTGAAACATTTATAACACTTGTAAGAACTGGTGGAGGAAACTGTGACTAGGATACAGAAATATTTGAACACCCAATACAAATAAAGTGTAAATGTAATGGACTCACAGAAATGTCTTGGCATGTTTCCACCTGGAGCCAGCAAGATGATTAACTGGCCACATGCACTAATGATTTGAGGTTGATGTTTGCATCAGTACTGTGTAAATTGGGTGCTGTTCTGCTCACAAAAAAAATCCCAAACCAACCCACTGAACTGAAGCCTGGAGACTGGATCTTCTGTTCCTGATGAAACTGGAGATAAGGTACAACAACAAGAGCCTCTGGGATTTCCAAGCAGAGGTTTGGGCAAGCCCAAACTATCCAGCAGCTCAGCCAGGGAAAGCCCTTGCTGTGCTGGTTCCAACAGCACCCAGATAGTTTCTCCAGAGCAGCAGTCACTTGCACATAGACTCTCACCATTTCTGTCCCCCTGGAAATGCCTCTGACAATCTTCTCACCAAATTCTGCTCCAAGACTGAGTGGCTAATAAGTCTGTTAAGGCAAGTTAAGCTTCAAGACCTCCTACACCTGGCATTGTGACACAACCTAACCTTTGGTTAGAGCCCCGTGCCATGAGGAGTGCTGCTAAGCAAAAAAAGACATAGCTTTTCTCCTGCATACTCCTTTCCATGTATGTCTTCAGACAGAATTTGAATTTGAATCCCTCCCTCGGATGATAAAACACCACGTTTGTTCGTTGTCCATACTTGGAGTGGTCTGAGCAGGATCAGGGCTGAGGTTTCACTGAAAGGTCCTTGTTGGCCTGGTTCTCCTTTATATACTGAGCAAAAATGGTGTTTAAGCTTAGTTGAAAGTCTGTTTGTATTCAGCACAACCTATAAACTCACTTTCAGCTACAGGAGCACTCAGAGGCTTTAGGTACTCTTGGTGCTCAGTGCATCTTCTCATATATTCCTGTCAGCTGTGTCTGAGCCTTATCTGTTCTCTGTTTACGATCTGTGCATTTTAAAATAAGGGGAGAAACAACCACCAAGAAGATTCTGACACATTTTTGGAGTGTGACAGTGTGTTTGTTGTTATAAACAATAGAAAATTAATATTTTCTTTTATTGTTGTAGTTTGGTTTGGGAGGTTTGGAAGATTGGGGCCGGGGGGAGGGGGTCTGTTTCTCACATCTATTTAGAGCTGGCTTTCCTGTGTTTTTCAGGCAGCAAAATTGGATCAGTAGCAGCTTTGCCAAATAATTTTTTCTTAAAAAATGTTGACTTTCTTTCAGAGTCTGTCAAGTTCCCATGAAGGGCTGAGATCTTCTGGTGGTCCTCAGCAGCCCTGTGCCTACAAGGAGATTCATGTATCAGTGCATCACTTTGCGAAGCGATGCCTGTAAGGAATGTGTGGAAGAAAAGCACAGAGATCAAATGCAGACTTTCATAGCTGTTTGTTTAAACCTGCAACGTGGGTGAAGTGTTCTGCTGAGCTGGCCTTGGGGCCTGGCTGCCCACGAGATGGTGCTAGAAAGCCGCGGATGCTCCCGGAGCGCCGCTCTGCGCTCTGGTGTGAGCAGGACCCATGGGGGAAGGCACCCAGCCGGTTGAGGACGTCAGTGTACTGCTCTCTCTCATATTTTAATAAAACCACTTCAGTTTCATTTTCACTTGAAAAATTTGATCCTTGTGAAGTCATGCACTTAATACAAAACAATTCTCACATGTAGTTAAAACACAGGGCACTGCTTTCTCATGGGTACACAAGGACATCCCTCACGAGCTCCCATTTCTAAATGTTACTTACTTAATTCCAGCTTTCTGTCTTAAAAATTTCTTTCCCTTGCACTGTTTTCAATTGGTTGCAGAAATTAATCTCTCTTGCTAGTGGACATAACAAGCTGGATTCACATCTAGACTATAAACCAGAATTACTCTTTCTAATGAAAGAGAGCTTCCCTGATACCACATGATTGACAGTGAGATCAATTTTTGTCCCTCTTTGTTTGTTTCACAGTCACGGGAAAATGACAGACATGGGGTATAAGACAAGCTATAAGTGAGGAATCTGGTCCCTAAAGCTGCAATCTTGCATAGCCTGGAAAAGCTTTCTGGGTAGAAAGCAGGGCCACAGGTCAGACCAATTTCTGTAGCAGTCACACAAAGGCCAGCTGAGGTCAGGTCATCTGTAATAAGCAGATATTTCCATGCTGGAGCACTGGGTCCTGACACAACTCTGTTCCAAACACATGGCCAATATTTGCTATTACAGATCATTTATTAAAGCTTAGCCAATCATAATAGGAAATTCTATGCATGTGAAGATCTCTATATTTTGCCAAAAGTAGTTCATGCATGAAAAATATTACATAAACTTTCTGAACATATATCAAAATAAATATTACAAACTACAGGAAATATGCTAAAATCACTCCCATTAAAGTTTCAGGATTTGTTTAGGATTACTTTAATGGTTATAAAAGTGTCTCCTCTCATATCCTTCAGTTGAAGGAACAGCTTTGCCTTGATCATTTTCTCCCCTTAAAAACATGCCAGATTATTCTTAAATCCAGCAGAACTCCTAAAGGCGCAGCACAAAGTCTAGACACCTGCACTTGTCCAGACCAAGTACACTGCTGAGCTGGTTCCCCCCAGGTCAGGAAAACCTTCTGAGCCAATTTTCCAGTGCTGATTGATGCTGCTCCTGCATAACTATGCATAACAGAGCCTTCCAGCCACCATCTGCAGCAGTCACCATGTGTCTGCAAGTCGTGCCAGCCCTTTAAAGGCAGGTGTCAACACTCTTCCCTGAGCATGACGACAGCAGGGCTTGAACTTCCACTGTATGTGGCAAAGAGGGATGAAGTCACATATTTGCTTCACTTGATGTCTGTCAAGCTGCCCTTGCTGTGTTTCTCACTATACTCGTTTCACAGCACGATAGTGGCTGCAGTATCATGACGTGCTTACAGGGTTTATGGCCCTCTAATCTGTTTTTTGTGCTGCAGCATGGACACAGCGGGGCTTCACCTCACAAACTAAGACACCTACATTCAGCTGTGAACTGAATTGCACCCACAGAGCCTGACAGAATGTTCTTTGACTTCAAGGGGTTTGGGATTTTGCACCAAGACTAATGAAAATGCCCTGATGTCCACCAGTAGAAACATCATCAACTACAAATAGTCATAGTTCATTCAAAGTCAACAAAAAGGTGTTTGGAAATGCTCTGAGTCCTAAGTCTACTCTGACAAGAAAATTTGCTCAGCTCCGTCAATCTTTCACAAGAAGTGATATAATGAGAGCTGAAAGATGGGAAAGGAAAATAATGGCAGAGGTAAAAAAGAAAAGAGCAATGGGAAACACTGGAACTGTGTTTCAACGAAACTCAATGAAATAGAAAAGTTACATGTTAAAGAATTTTGTTGAAATGAACAGAAGGGTTTTTGTAACACATTATCTCTGGCACTTAATGCCTCATTATTTCATTGAAGCCAAGCTTATATAAAGTTTCCAAGAGGGCTTAGGTACGGATAAACAAGATCCATATGAAGACATAGATCATTAGAATGGGGGGGGGGGGGGGAATCTTTTTCTTAATAAATTCTCATGTGATTTAAATTATTCCATAACTGTGTGTTGTTGGACTTCTTGTACTTCCCATAAATAACTCATTATTTGGCATGGAAACACTTTCCTGTTGTCCCCATGGCCATTTTCTTGGAGAGAAAGAGAGCAGGAAAGTAAGGAGTGAAGAAGCCTACCTCCAAGTGATGCAGAACTGGTCAAGCTGGCTTTGTGGAGTCCATCCCAGTGAGATCCTATGGAAAATAACCTGGGGGAACCCCAGCTCAACACAGGCAAAAGCTCAGCTAGAACTGGCTACTGCTGTCAAAGATAATGAAAATGTTTTTATAAATACATTAACACCAAAAGGAGGGGCAAGGAAAATCTCCATCCTGTATTGGAGTGATGGGGAACATTGCCACCAAGGCTGAGGAAAAGGCTGAGGTACCTAATGCTCCCTTTCCCTCAGTCTTTAACAGAAAGACTGTTTATCCTCAGGGCAACAAGCCCCCTGAGCTGGGAGACAGAGACAGGGAGCAGAATAGATCCCCTGCAATCCAGGAGGAAGCAGTTAGCGACCTGCTGAGCCACTTAGACACTCACAAGTCTATGAAGCTGGATGGGATTCCCCCTGAGGGGGCTGAAGGGGCTGGTCAGAGAGCAGAAGAGCTTGCCAAGCCACTGTCCATCATTTATCTTCAGTCCTGGTTAACTGTAGAGGTTCCAAACAACTGGAGGTTATCCAGTGTGATGTTCATGTACCAGAAGGGTTGGAAGGAGGATCTGGGGAACTATAGGTCTGTCAGTCTGACTTCAGTGCCAGGGAAGGTTATGGAAAAGGTTATCTCATGGCACATAGAGGACAACCAGGGTTTAGGAAAGGCAGATGCTGCTTGACTGACCTGACCTCCTTTTGTGATCAGGTGACCTGGTCATAAAAGTGCTAGTGGATGGGGGAAAGGCTGTGGATGTGTCTACCCGGATTTCAGTAAAGCTTTGGATACTGTGTCCCACAGCATTCTCCAAGAGAAGCTGGTAGACTGTGGCTTGGACAGTGCACTCTTTGTTGGATTAAAAACTGTAAGGATGGCCAGGCCCAGGGAGTATTGGTCAATGGTGCCACAGCCAGCTGGCAGCTGGTTTCCCAGGGCTTGCTATTTGGGCCAGTCCTGTTTAATCCGTGACCTGGACAAGGAGATTGAGTGCACCCTCAGTCAGTTCGTGGATGATACTTAGTTGGGTGGGAGTGTTGATCTGCTGGAGGCCAGTAAGGTTCTGTGTGGGATCTGGACAAGCTGGATGGATGGGCTGCGGGCAGTGGTATGAGGTTCAACAAGGCCAAATGCGAGACCCTACACTTGGGTCACAACAACCTCTGCAGTGCTATAGGCTGAGGGAAGAGCGGCTGAAAAGTGGCCCAGTGGAAAAAGACCTGGGGGTGCTGTTTGGCAGATGGCTGGATGTGAGCTGCCAGTGAGTCCAGGCCAAATGGCATCCTGGTGTGTTTTAGAAATACAGCACTGTCAGCAGGACTAGGGAAGTGATTGTGTGCTCGGCACTGGTGAGGTACCTCAAGTGCTTGACAGCTACCTTGCTGTAAAGGCCAGTTCTGGGCCTCTCAGTTCAAGTAGGACACTGAGGTGCTGGACCATGTCCAGAGAAGGACAACAGAGCTGGTGAAAGGTCTAGAGAGCGAGTCATATGAGGAGTCACTGAGGAGTGGTCATATGAGGAGCTGGGGGTGTTTAGCCTGGAGAAAAGGAGGTTCAGGGGTGATTTTTTCACTTTCTACTACTTCCTGTAAGGAGGTTATGGCCAGGTGGGGGTCAGCCTCTTCTCCCAGGAATCCAGTGGCAGGATGAGAGGACATACTCTTAAGATGGGTCAGGGTAGGTTTAGATTGGACATTAGGAGGAATTTTTTCACTGAAAGGGTTGTTAAGCATTGGAACAGGCTGCCCATGGAGGCAGTGCAGTCACCCTCACCAGAGGTGTTCAAAAAACAACTGGATGTAGCACTCAGTGCTATTTGACAAGGTGGTTGTTACAGCGGGGATACTGTAACACGCATATATCAAACCAGGAGGCCCGTGGAAAAGAAATAGATACGGATCGATTCTTGCTAGATGTTTCAGAGATGTTTATTTCTCCAGCCGCATGGCCGGGGCTCTGCCGAGGAACTGCTCAATCACGGGACCCGAGGGTCCATCCCGCGCAGGGAACACAAACCAACCAGTGGGGAACGAGGCTGACCAGGGGCAGGGAAACCCGGTGCCTCCCCTCAGGGCCCCTCTCCCAGGACCACACGGCAGGGAGAGGAGACCCCGACAGGTGGTGATCAATCAAAGGTTGGACCCAAGGATATTGGAGACCTTTTCCAACATCAGTGATTCTATGATCCCATTGTCTGCAATCTTTCGTGGGTGGGAGGTTACCACAGAAAATTCTAATGTGCACAAAGGACCCAGCATAGAAAGTTTAAATAACTCATCTAAGGTCACATATCAAACTGAGGAGAAACCCCTGGGCCCCAGGTGTGTATTTTTGCAAGTGCTGCCTGTCTCCCAACATGGAAACACAGCTAAAAAAACCGAGAGCAGGGCCGTGTGGGGCTTTTTCTCCATGCATGCAGCCAGATATGCCTCTTATCCCTCTCAGCCCGCTTCAGACATCACGTTAAACACCCTTCCCAGGCCGTGTGTCCACACGTGGAACAGAACCATCCGGGGCCAAAAGAACCACCCCCTGTCCCTGCGGCTCGCCCACAGCATCCTCGCCCCAAGCCCTCCCTTCTGCGGGGCCATCACCTTTGCCGGGGATGCGCCGCCACCTGCGCTGTGCTGAAACACACATACCCCCACTGAGCCCGGGGGCCAGCGGGGAAAGGAAAGGCTCTCCTGCCCTCAAAACCACCGCTTGGAAAAGGGCCGGGCAAAGGGAGGGCGACGGCGGCCAGGGGAGAACCGAGTGATGCTCAGAAATCCCTGAGCAGAACGCGAAGGGGAGGACAATCCCTGGTGTGGGGACAGCATGGTGACAGTCACCAAATGCAGAGGAAGCACAGAGCTGGGCATGGAGAAATCGGCCTGGCCAGGGCTGAGGTGCTGCAAAACCAGGAGCCAGGCCTGCCTCCCTCCAGTGCCTGACACCAGCTTAGAGACCCCCAAGTTTCCTAATGCAGGCAGGGGGATAATGGGGTGATTTTCCAGCCTTTGACAGCTTGAGCCACATAAACCTCACAGCAGTGGTCGTATCTCACAGCCATCCGGACTAGATGATTTTTAAATAAAAGCACAATTTTCATAAATATTTGCTGACTCCAAGAGTTAGGGAGTGTAAAAAACCCAAGCTATTGCAGAATTTGGGGTAATTTGCAAGTTTTAGTGTTGCAAGAACATAAATAGAGAAGTGCTGTCATTTAAAGAGGAAGGAAAGCTGTATAAAGTGTTTTAGAGGATGGTTTAAATGTCTTTAAATATAACAACCAATTTCCCTGTCTGAGAATTTTCACTTTAGAGTTACACCAGATAGAAAGTTTTTGCAGGTACGTATTAGTTTATCAGACACTAAGGTTTCGTTTAGCTCCCGAATAAATTAATTCTTGTTAGAGATTTGTAAGCTTTCTAAGATTTTTTTTTTTTAATGGAAGCATTCTCAGTGTTTAGTCTTGTAAGTGCTTGTATATAGAAGTGACACACAAGCATCCTTGCAAAACCAGTTCCCAAACTCAGATTCCCTGGCTGGTGAGCTCACCTATGCAGAAAATGTCTATATGGTATTCCCACAAGATCCATGAAAACCACCAGAGTCTTCCAGCCTCCCACTGCCAGCTCTTTCCCACTTCAATCCCAAACAAAAATCTTAATGGTAAATGTATTATTTTCACTTAGTCTTAAATAGAAGTAACAATTTGTGCTCAAACTATTATAAAACCTGACCACTTTCCCCCAAATCCCAGGAAATAACAGTATAAAAGATTCATCAAGGTGAAGTTTGTGAAAACTTACATTGATTTAAGACCTACTTATAAAATCAGCTGCTAATGACAGACTGAGAGGCCCCTAAACCAACACAGTTACAAAAAATATTAATAGTGAAAAAAAACCCTGAAATCTGCAAGCGACTGGGGACTCTTTTCAGTGGAAACCACTGCACATGAAAGCTTTGCTAAGATGCCAGTGGTAAGTGGTTTGTGTACAGCTTTTATCAAGATACACGTTCCAGGCTCGTAGAGGACAGCACCAACAGTTTGTACTTCAAGGAAATGACGTTGTACACTGATGATTATTTTTATACATCTTCTTGTTGCTACTGAAACAGGAAAGCACTTATCTTTATGTAGTTTCCTCTATCTGTATCAACTAGTTGTAAACTCTGTTTGATTTTCCAGATCCTTTTCAGTCAAATGTTATTTAAAAAGGACTGTAGTGTATAGAGAGCAGAGCAGCCAATTGGCAATTTTAAATTTGCAGGCTAAAGGAGCCTGTATTATAGTCAGGCAGGGAGGAACTTCCTGGCCATTTTTTATAAACTAATAAAAATTTTGAGAGAAGGTAGCCGACCTTCTTCTTGCTGTATGATTTCTCTTCACCTGGAACAGGAACCCTTTGCCAACAAAAAAGCAAAGCTGTTTGCAGAAAACAGCTCTGCTCAGCCTTCCTGATCCTGTCTGCAGAGGAAGGAGGGAGGCAGCAGGATATGCTGCACATATATTTCAGTCCTTGCATTGTTGCCAAGGAAGTGATACGAGCTTTTGGAAAATCCATAGTTCTTCTTTAATATGTCAACAGCTTAGCACGGTTGTGCAGGCTGTATCTGGCTCTGCAAGCAAGGTGATGTTTATCTGGCTTGATAGTGATAACAACACCTGGGTAAGTCCTGATTCCTTCTGGAAATATCATCTTCCCATATGAGTGTAAGCACAGGTGTTGACTTAATTTATCCTTACTGGCATGCTTTTGTTATGGGACACCAATTCATTCAGGAAATTCAACCTGTAAGTGTGGAATGCCTTCATCTTTGCTCAAAACCCACTGTACAGTACTTGTCCTTTGTAACACATTTTGAGCTTGAGAACAAGTGCTCTTTTTAAAACCCTGTCCTCAACAAATGTTGGAGAAGTCTTTGAAAACTCGGAAGTCCGAAATGATGCAACATTTTTTCTCTTATTCTCTGCCTGGGAAGGGCCACTTGGCTTCAGCAGGGTTTTAAAGTGGGTTTCAGGAAGTGTCCCTGGGTGCTGCCCTCCCTCCCAGCACCCACACATGGAGTGGGTGGCCCACAGGGAATACAAAGGACCCGCTACCGGGCAGGGGCAGGCTGGGGACTGTGTGGGCAACTAATGAGAGAAGTCAGAATAACTTCCCATGGTTTTTTTTTGTCCCTTCAGTCCTCTCCTAGGGCATATGCGCTAAAAACCCATTATATCACAGCACAAGAAGGTACTGCCACCCTGCGAGATGCCAGCACATTTCAGGCCTTCTGCAAGCAGAAGGAATAATTAGATTGTTTTTCATTGCCACATGAGGAAGAGCCAGGGCCAGCTCAGTGGTCTTACCAACAAGAATTGGATCAATACTCAAGAAGGACACAAAAAATGATTTTTTCCTGATCACAGAGTCTTCAGAAACATCTGGAATTGGCAAGGGAAGCGTATTTTCTCTTACTTTGAGGTTATTTGCCAAATGCTGAAGGCGAGAATCTGTACAATATTTGGTTTGTAGGTTTTTTTCCCGTGCCTTTCAGGATGAACACACCACATCCAAGCTTTTGATCTCTTTGGGCCATAATCAACATTTGTGTTTTCAGAGATGTCAGTGGTAAATGGGTTGGGGTTTGGGGGTTGAAGCTATCTTCTTGCATTCCTTCTGCACTGCTGGCTTGGAATGCACTGGAAAACCTCTGCATCTACTGGGAATTTTTTTGGCCATGAACACATCTCCTAAATACTATTTTGAAGTGATGATACAAGCTAAGAATAATCTCAAAGACCTTGTTCTATAGTTTTGACCAGGATTAAAGTATAAATAAATTAAACCAGCCACTGGGAACAGTGAATGAACATTTTTTACAATTCTGTATCACTTTGTAGCTCTCCGTATTTTCAAAGGCAACTTCCTTCCGTTTATTTATTTTTGTGCCAGCTTTGTGGCTTTGTCCCTTCCACTCCACCCTGAGTGATCTCACTAGAAACTCCAGGTATGTCTCAACATAAAGTTTACGAATCCTCCCAAGCTTACAAGAAACCTTCTCACTGCCCTACTTCCCCAATTACTTTCCATTTGGTTATAAAATGTGGTTCTGTCAGTGTTCTTTCCAGTGTTAACCCCAGGCACCAGAAACATGCTGTGGCCAGCCTGATCTCAGCCTAAAAGAGCAAATATCTCCTTCCTCCTGTGCTGTGCAGAGAGAACCAACTGGGACTGAGTCATGCCTGGTGAAACTCTGGGTGATGTTATTATAGTGGAAAAGTCATTTGGAGGAAAGTGAGACCAAGAACTCAAGGGAGAAGTAGAAATGCTGCATATCAGCAGAGATGCAGGGAGTAGAAAGTGCCAGTTGGATTTGCACAGCAGTGAAATCAGCATCAGGGCTGTGCCTGGAAACCTCTCAGTGCCACCCAGCCACCAGCACCAGTGAGAGCTCAGAGATGCGCTCAGGTACCCCATGGGGAAGTAGAGAAGGAAGAGACTGGAATGGAAGAAGAGAGGATTCAAATGAAAATGGAATTGGGCTCTAAAATGGGATGGAAAGCAAGCCACAGCTGTCAGAGTGTCTGTCCACAGTACACTGAGACTGCAGGGCTGGGATTGGAAGCTCAGCAGCAGTGCAGCAGAAAGCTCTCCAGTTGCCCATCCTTGCCTGTTCACTCTCACAGTCATTCAATTTTATTGTGATGTCATTTTAAAATCAGATCTAGTCCCAGGCAGGAGGGAGACACTCTCTGCGTGGGGATGGGAACAGGAGCCAGGAGCAGGGCCAGGAACTCCATGTTCAAGCTTTGTAGCAGGGATGTGCTCACAGGACTCCACCTGTGTGAACTGCACCAGGCGAGGTAGCATGGAAGGACATAATAATTATGCTTTTATTGAAGTTTTTGTGTATTTATGTTTTCATCTTGTGAATCGAGATCCTCCTGCTCCTACTGCACAAATATCTTGGGTCATCTCTTAAGATTTTTCTGTTTAATAAAGTTCAGTTGTAGTGGATTAAATTTACGTTACTGGTAAGTTGAGAAGTGTTTGCCGTTTTCTAATGAACAGTTTAAAGAGTTTATCTTTGCATAGAGGATATTTATGTGCTTTGTGGTTCATCTTTTCTTTGAGTCACATTAATTCTTGCATCGGACGTTTGTTCTATATTTTGTGGCAGTAATGCACATAAAATGCTTGTAACACCAAATTGCCAAGATATTTATATTCCTAATTTAATCCATGAAACACAAGGGAGATCATGCTGCGCTGGAGTTTAAACAAAGCACTCGGTACCCCTTAGCAGGACACTGGTTCGTGTCCCTGGGCTGCCACAGCCACAGGTCAGCCGATGGCCGCCAGCAGAGCAGGGCATGACAAGGTGGCAACCACAGATACCCACAGGCAGCACGTAACCTGCGTGTCCTCCCCTTCACATATGCAGGCTCAGACACACTTTGGAGCCACAGCATTCCCAGGGGAAAGCAGGGAGCTGGCGCAAGGGGAGCCAGCCCGCCCGCGCCGCTCCCAGCTGCGCTTCCGTCTCCCCGTGCGAAATCCCGGGCTCCGGGGGCGGGACTCTGTGCTCCCAGCCGTGCCACTCCCGAACATGTGGCTCTCGCAGGGACATCACTAGATGGCGATAGAAGTTTTAAAACCGAGTCGAAGTCCCCTGAGGGTTTGCCAAGGCTGCGGCTCAGGCTGTAGCCGAAGCCTAAAGGGGCAGGACCTGCAGCTTGGGAGGCTGAGGGGTCTCTTTAGCTCCGGCCACCGCCCCCTTCCCTCACAGAGAGCCAAAACGCCACGTTCTGCTATACTTCTGTTCCAAGGCAAGAATCCAGCACGCCGGGCTGGAGGTACAGAGGTGGCTGGAGGGCGTCTCGTGTGCCAGCGAGGCAAAGCAAGCAATCACGTCCCGTTACACCTGCTGCTGCTCCTGAACGTGGCTGAGTAACCTGAGCTTGGTCAGCGGGCCAGAATAATAACGCTGAGGTGCCCAGAGTGGCATTTGCCACATCATTTGGGAATATCAGTCTTTAGACTCACTCCTAGGCTGCAGTACACTGCCTTCTCACCAGTCAGCCATCCCCACAGCCCTGGCCTGCACTCAGGCTTAGGGTTATTTTAATTCCATGCAAAAAGAGGGGGGGGGGGGGAGGGGGGGAGGGGGAAATGAAAAAAAGAGAGAGAGAAAAAGAAAAAAAAAGAGAAAAAAAATGGTCAAAAGAGGAGAAACCAAGAAAAATTAAATTTAACTTTGTATAAAATAAAAGTCATCTTCAAGGAAGTCTCTTGCCATCCTGGGTGTTAGTCTAGCTTCTGAGGGAGTTGTGGGAAGTATATCTCCTTACTATATGCTGTAAACATGATTAACTTGCTTTTCTGTATAAAAGAACCCTGTGATTCATTGCTGTCAGACAGCCTGCAGAGAGTTTCAGTTCCAATTGAATTTATAAAAAATGGTTTGAGCAAATTGTTGGTGTTTTCTGGCCCATGAGGCAAAGCTGTAAAGTCACAAAAGGGTTAATTATTGAAAAGACTTTGGAATATTACTGAAGTTATTATATTACCTCTCCTTGCTGTGCTCTGCTAGGGGAGCAGAGGTGGCATCTGTAAGTGATGACAGGTCACCATCTCACAGCAAGGACAACAGGACCTGTTGAGGCACTGAAACTTGACTCCTGCTCCTCCAGTCCCCATAGTACATCAGCTTCAACATGATATTCACAGACTTGCAGGGATATATTTTGACAGCCTTTCTATGTGCCCTTGTACCACATTTCCCTAAGGAAACTCAGGAAATAACAGACTACCCTAAGAGCAGATTGTCTCTTCCTGGGAGTCAATGTCAAATGTAGGGACAGGCAGGGTCTGGTGGCCTCTCTGCAGCATGAAAAGGAGTCTTTTCCATTCCAGGGTGAAAACAAGGACAAAAGCAATTTCCCAGGGGCTTCAAATTCTAGCAGCACCCTCTAAGTGCCCTGTCTGTTTTATACACCCCACATCATGCAGGAGGGTCTGGATGAAATTGGACCCAGTGAGCTAGATAGAAAGAACCGATCGTGGTCTAGATGACAGTCTTTTGGTTTCTAAGGGCCAAGTCTCAGTCAGAGAGTCTATCTGCATAGACCTCAAAGTTTTTATCTTCTCAATGGCTGTATGAGCAGGGAAGTGCAGATGCACCAAGGCATCAGGAGCAGGAGTGACCCACCAGCATCCTGAGAACCTGCTGCAGAGGAGGGAGTTGCACCAGCTGTTGAACCACCCTTTCAGCCATGGCCGGGTCATTTTCAGGAGAATGAGTCTTTCAGTGGCACTGAAAATAGAGAATATTAATCACTCCTGCAAAAGTGGCTCAACCACTGCAAGGCCCAGTGGGCAGGACACTGCCCTGCAGGACTTAGGGGTAACACATTGGTGAGCATCTGCTGTGCTGGGGCAGACAGCCTGACATGTGCCCTTATTACCAGGTTGGTATCAGCATGGCTTTTTTTATCAGGATGGTGCTCACAGCTGACAGCATGATTAGTTGCTTTGTTTTTCCCCAGAAGTGGAAACCCAAACCACATACTCCCTCACCCTCAGTCACTGTTTATAAGCCAGGTGGGTTTTTTTAGAAAACATGCTGTTGGACTGTTTGAGAGAATTTTATGGGTTTTTCTGGTGCTGTTTCTCACCTCTTGTGGTAATCCAGGTGTGTTAATACCCACCAAGCATCTAACTGTGACATGGTTAAGTGCTGGAAATCCTGGAACATCACAGAAGCCATGAAAAGCACATTTCTATGTTTCTGAGGTGGTTTATGAAAAGAGAATGAAACCATGTTGTGTCCTTCCCGACCTGCTCCTCAAACTGGTAGTGGGAGCTAAAAGGCAAGAGCAACCCGAGAAGGGAGCAAGAAGAGGCACAGCCCAATGGTGCCAGGGCTGGGTGCAGTGGAGGAGCCCCTGGTGGGGAGCATTGAGGAGGCAGAGGACAAAACCCTCAGGGTGCATCTGGTGGGGCTGCAAGGGCAGAAGGTTACCTCGAAAGGCAGGGGCTGGTACACCAAAAACTCACCCACTGTCTGGGATGGGTTCCTGCCAGGGCCAAGGATGCTGCTGGGTGCTTCCCATGGTTCTAGAGGGTTGTATGAGGGAAGGTTGGAATTGCACCACCTGCTTTTCATACCAGTGGAAACTGCTCACAAACCCCTGCTCACCCTGGCAGGACTCAGGCTGACCTAGCAAGCAGTGTTCTGTCAGAACCAGGGGCTTGGGATCAAGTGCCCCCTGCCTGGTGCCAAGGCAAGATCCTGGGAATTCCTCCCTGAAGGACATGCGTACCTGGGAAAAAGGGAAAAAGAAACTCCCTCAAGCTCCAAAGCTGCATTTTTGCCATTCACAGTCAATGTCAGTGATTCAGATAATCCCTGCATCTGGGTGGGCACTCCCCAGACAGACTGGAGGCAAATAACCTGGCTCTCACCCCATACACTGGCAGAAAAAACTGCAGTGATGCCAGCCTCCTCCCTTAGGCTCCACCGAAAGCTCAGGCCAATCCGAGAAGTTTTAGCTTTTTTTTCCACTGGTAGTTCAAAGGAGTGAACGTAATTCTCCTTCTCCCGTCACTACCGTTTTCGTGTGTGCTGGAGCTTCTGGTTTCCAGTTACCACTGAAAGCAGAAGTGAAAACAGAAAGAAAAGCTTCTCTCAGGGTATTTTAGGTTCAAGCAGAGTCAGGAGGTTTTAGAAACAAAACAGGGACACTATGAGATAATTTGGTTTGTGCTTAGCTAAAAGCAAATCAAACTTTGACACTTGCCTACCCTGTGAACCAGCCACAAATTCTCCTCCCTCTTGAATACCTGCTCGGTATCAGCATCCACAGATTAGTCCCAGTTTTGCCTAGCAGAAGGTGCTTATGAATAATAATATTCTGCTGTCCAGTTGGAATTCCCGTCCGAAGGTCTCAAAAGAACTGCAAAATTAAAATTTTGCCAAAGTTAGAGCTGAGTAACAACAAAGTAACTCTTTTGTACAGGTTTGGTGTTAGCCACCCAGAGATGCAGTGGCAGAGATTAGAACAATGCTGGAGTGCCTTAGCTAGAGGCACAGCTGTGCTTCAGTAGCTCACCCAGCTGTCCTCCCAGTTGTCCTCCTACTACGGACCAAGGATGCATGGGGGGATCAAGTCTTGAGACAGCCTCTGATAACTTCAGTCACTCAAATATCATGAGAAGTGTTGGAATAGATCCAACAGAAAGGCTCTGATTTTTATGTTGCTCTAAATCAGCCCTGTGTACAATGCTGCCATGTAGTGAAGATGGCCTGGACCCAGAAACCAAAGATGGACAAAGAGGTTTCAGGAAAAAAACAAAAGAACCACAGGTCAGGATGGAGAGGTGAGATCCAGATCCATTTATCTGCCTGTACACTTTTTATGAGGGAGGATCACAAGTTTCTGTGCAGAGCAAATGTGCTTGCCAAGAGGAATGACACCAAGTGAAGATCTGAAAGTGCAAAGTGAAGATCTGAAAGTGCAAAGATCATCTGAGAGTAGTGAAAGCCTGCAGGTTTTCTTTGTTAGACCAAATGACTGTTCATACTGGAGTAGGTCAGCAGCAGGCTCATGGCAAAGAAGTTTAGGTGATGTCCAGTGGAGTTTTCTGGCCACAGAAAGGAGAGTGAAGCCCTCTGACTGCAAAGTGAAAACAAAGAGATATTTCAAGACTTCACGCAGTAATGACATTTTGGCAATGTGACAACCTAAAAGACATGCACAACATGAAATCTATGTAGCTGAAAGACTAAACTTTAGGGGCTGGATCTGTCCTGGCTGATCCTAGTTGATACTTCAAGTTCAAAAAAAACCCTTGAAACTTAGATCTGGAGAGGGAATTATTCTTGCAGCCTCTGACATGTCATCAGAGGGACTTCCCATTCAGCTCCAAGTTTCAATTGCTGAAAATCTTTGTTTGCTGTGCCTGCTCTCACTAGACAGGAAGAGAATAGTAAGATAGAATAGGATATACAAGAAGTCTAGTGGGCAAGAGAATGTGCATCAAGGAGAAAGGAAGTAGTCATGCTGATAAGGACAGCTACTAAGGAAATGTAACAGTAAATGAGAGAATTGTGCCTGTTTCCATTAAGAAATATGGTGATGAAAGAAAGAAGGAAAGAGAGAAAGAGAGAAAGAGAGAAAGAGAGAAAGAGAGAAAGACAAAGAGACAAAGAGACAAGAAGAGAAAGAGAGGAAGGAGAGAAAGAGAGGAAGAGAAAAGAAAAAGAAAAAGAAAAAGAAAAACAGAAAAAGAAAAAGAAAAAGGATCATGCATAAATGCAGCCATAAATAAATAATAAAGGTAATAAAATGGAGGAGTATCTTGATTTTCCAGTGAAAAACATGAAATCAGCTAGTACAGAGATAGCAGCAGAAATCTCAGTTGAAGTTGTAGGGTCAATATTGAGCAGGGAAGAGAATAGTACAGGGGAGGGGATGGACAGATTTCCTCACTTTGGGAATGGGAAAGAAAGTAATTTTGATGTGTGCAAAATTCAATTTGTTGAACTGGTCATAAAGAAGTTCTAGCATGGCAGTGTTAGGAATCTGTTATAAATTTCTTAAGGTAAAATTTGTGATAGCATTCTCCTTAGAAGGGACAATTTTGGAGGCCTGGAGGTTTTTTTTTCCCTTGTGGACTGGATGTGCTGAGGTGCAGGGCCAGTGTGTGACATCCATCCCTGCTGCAGAACCAGACATGTCCCTGCCGCATTTCCCCCCTTCTTCCAGGGGGACGCTGTTGCATGCCCAAGAGCTGTCTCTTTGGTTTAATGACAGGCACTCACAGATCAGGTAGGAGAGGAAAAAACACAGAGCCCTTGACAGCCAGAGCAGCAGAAAATGGGCCGTGGGCTGGCAGGGCAATTCCCTATCCAGGTGTTAAGTGTTGACAAGCTTACAGGCTATACACTATCCAAACCTCCAGCAGGAACAAGATGCAGAAGATGTTTGGAGAAACACCTCTTGAGAGAAATAAGAAGGTATGGAAAAGCTCCAACCCTAATAGAATGAGTTGGTAGCAGAGGGAGGGTTTCAGGTGTAAGTGGGAACCTACAGGGGCAAGGAAAGGCTCTGAGCAGACAAGTTCATGCCTTGGGCACCTCAGTGCAAGGGGAAAGTGAGAGTGGTCATGAGGCATGTAAAATCAGCCAAAGGATGTTAAAACAAACAGCAAAGTATGGGTTAAATGAAGTAGAGAAAGAACTCCCTGGTGGGAACTCTTCCTCTTTTGTGCAAGGGCTGCTGTGTGATGCAGTAGTGCTGGGGGTGTTGCACAAACCCAACACTACTGCACAGACATTTTCCCTGACAGTATTTTTTACTACATCCTCTTAGTTTCTCTGTAGTTCTAGATTTCCTCCAGTTTCTAGGGAAGTCTGGGCATAAAGAAAAAATAGACAGCCTTTAGACATGATCAAGGCTTGGCATCAGCTGATCGGGTGCTGGACATTGGTTCCTATGTCCTTTTTAGGATCTGGCTGCAGACACCTTCCTCATTTGAGCTCTCAGGAAATCCCCAAGCTAGAAGGGCTGAAAATAAAACTAGCCTAGATTTACAGGAGTATGGAGAGGCACTTGAAAATATAACAGGAAAAAAACCCTTTTCTCTGCATTCAGCTAAGTACGAAAGTGGGTTTTAGAGCAAACTTTCCTCACTGCCACCTCATTTCTGCATTCATCTCACGCATAAGAAAACATCAGCCTGAGACAGACTTTTCCAAGAAATTGTAAGAAGGTGCAAAATGGAAGCAGCCCCTTGCTGAGGGGTCACCTCCCTTTCTCCCTCCATGTGGGCTCACATTGTCCAAGAAAGGTGGGTGGGCAGGGTGGGCAAGTCACAGGGGAGGTGGGCAGGGGAATGCTAACACTTTGGAGCCCATGAGTGCTCACTCCATCTGCTGAAAGTACACTAAAACCATTGGGGCATCGAGCAACAGCCTGGGAGAGAAGGCAAAGCCTGGGTCTCGTTGCTCCATAAAGGAGAAGGATGAGAGCAGAAAGGATTAGGGACTCAAAAAACATGGAGACATGAGACAGATGAAGCCATAGACAGGGGTGTGACTCCTGGAGTGGCATGCACAATGCTGGGAGCACGGAATGGACCTGAGACCATAGCCAGCTCCGGTGTCCTTCCAACACAGCACTTTGCACTGCCATCAGCAGAGGCATGAGAGGACCCTCTGCTGCTCCTGCCCCAGCGCAGGGGTGCTCACAGTGCCCACACTGCCCAGCCCGGCTCAGTGCAGGTCCTCCTGCATTTCTGTGTGCAGCAGAAATCTGCGTAGCTCATGACCATGAGGCCAGTTTTTACAGCTGGGATCCCTCAGCAGTGGCATTTGGGTCTTCTTGTATTTCTGAAGTACTTCATCCACTGCTCTCTATTCCTTCTGCACTGGGGGCAGGGCAGGGCAGAGGAGCTGAAGGAGTTTCTGTGAGGAGTCATTTGGCTTGTCTTATGCAACAGGTTAGACAAAATGATAATTATTCCTTTCATATTTTAGGGTTCTCAACCATTTCTTGTCTCTATCTCACACATCTGCTCTGTTAATTTTGCCCCACACTAGAGGTTTCTCCTCTGTCCAAGCTGGTCTGCAGCAAGGCCTGGTCCCCTGGGCATCTCCACCGACCCTCAGGGACTCCCCAAAACCTTGCTGTGGAAAGCACCTCAGAGGCTGGGGAACCACTTTGGAGGGAGGCACAAGACAGGAAATATGCCATTGCTGAAATGCCCAGCCCAAACTGGGGGGAGCTACATTCCCCCTGCAGTTCTGAGGGCCACAGCTTTCCTTTCAGTGAGGGAGACCATTTACCAAGCAGGACAAGCACAGAAGATCTCCTGCTGCTGGCAGCAGGCCTGTACAGTCAGTGGCGTGACACAGGGAGTCAGCAACACACCAGGAGTGAGCCCGTGGGAGCTGTGGAGGTTGTGAATAATCCTGCGTGCACTACCCGGGGATGGAAAGCTGTGGGAAGCTCATCACTAGCAGCAACACATCTCTTTAGGTACATGTGGCTGCCTGTTGACCCAGCAGAAGTGAAAGAGGTGGGCTCTGTGTGGGGTTTCTGAGGTGCATGCCCAGGACTATGCTGCCAGCTGCTGGGGAGGAGATAATTGTAAGGATACTGCTGTAAATGAGTGGCTCAGGGCTCAAGTGGCTGAGTGACAGGGGGCAGCTCAGCTGCCATGGCTTGGCTGCGGCAGGAGCAGGCTCACTGAAAGCAGGCAGCTTGCCTATTTTGCTGCCTAGATAGCTCCATACAGACTAGTGGGATATGGGCAGATGCAAGGCAAGGGGCATGAAAGAATCACCCTAGCAAAGGTGTAAATGTCTTAGGGTACTTGAGGGCAGGGTAACACAAAGTGCACCGTTCCTTTTCTTAGAGAAGAGGAGGGATTTAAAGTGAGAAACACCAGCCTGCTCATCATGGCACAGAGAGTTGCTAGTTAGTGTCCTGAAAAGTGTGCAGTGCTAGTTAAAGGCCAGTAAAGGTCTTATTTGAAATTATATGTGGATGTTATGTAAATGCACCAGGCATATAAACAGACTACATCCTGTGTCTCTGGACAGCTTCTGCATCCCCATTTCCTTTTGGTGCATGCATCACCCAATGGCTTTGACTCACACATGGGCACTGGAACAGCTTTGGATGTACTGTCTCGTGTCCTGAGAGGAAATGAGGTGGAGACATTGACATTGCTTGGAAAGTGGAAATAATCCTTAATCATTGGACTCTGTATTACAGCAATGTGCTGGGAGCCACACTCAGCACCAGCTGGTGGGTAGCACACGACCTGATCCCATAACCAGTGGCTTCCCAAAATACATGACATCCAAGCCAGCCCAGCACTGCCAGGGCGCTGACTTAGGGCAAGCACAGGGCACAGGTCACCTCTGCTCTTCAGCACATTTTGGTACACAGTGTATCTATGCCAAGTCTTGTACCTCTACCAAAGGCTTGCATCCTTCCTGGTTTTCTGCCTGCCTTCTCTCCCAGTAAAACCTTCCCTGGCAGGGGCTGGCAGAAGAGAGGGGAGTGGCTTTCATGTCACAGAGCTATGATGTGGATCATACCACTCAGGAAGGCACTGAGGTCCTGGTTGTCCCTCTCTCGGTGACTGCAGGGGAGAGGGGACAGAAGGTGACAGAGGCAGGCAGGAGGAAAGCATGGGGGGACATTGCCCCACAGCATGTTAAAAGTTGCCTGAATGGAGGAAACAAGTCTCCTCCTGTAGCTTCATCCAGGCACAAGGAATAACCTGGGAGAATTGCAGGGAGAGGGAATGAAAAACACTGTGTCTTGAGAAGGTGAAATTTATAAAATCCATTCCTGAGATCTTGTGAGATTGGGTAGGAGGCTGAGGTAATCAAGCACAGAAGAGGAAGGATCCCAATGCTCTGGGACATCAGACAGAGGCAAGGGTCCAGGCAAATGCTGAAGGGAGATAAGGTTTGCCTTTTTGTGCCTGTATTTTTGTGTATCGGTCTCTACTCTCTCTCCACAACATGGGTCAGTGGGCAACAGTGTGCAGGGTGGCCCAGCTTTCTCCTGCTTCCCCTCAAAGTTGGGTGCCCATGGATCAGGAAGTATCTCTAGTCCAACCCCTGCTCCACATGGAGCAGACTGCAAGGTCACACTCAGTTATTTGGGCTATCCCATTCAAGCTTTGAAAATATATCCCCATGTCTGTAAAAATAAAAATTTCCAAACTTAAAGTGGCCTTATAAATTAAACTTGAAATTGTGTCTGCAATCTTATGCACCGAGTTGTTTGTTTGTATTTTCAAGCCGTGGGTCTGAAACTGTTATGTCACTGTCAGTGCATGACTTCAGTTGAATAATCCCTCAAGGGACCTGGGAGAGGAGCACCCGGCCAGGAATGTTGCAGACACGAGTCATCCTCAGCAGGCCCATATTTAATAGCTGGACATGTTTCCCTGGTGTCTAACTCTGCCTCATTTCTTAATCTTTCAGGGACAGAGGTGATCATGCTGGAACAACATTTACTAATACAACACCAACAGTATCATTTCAGAGAAGATGATCTATCTTCATGGCTTCTCATACTAATTACGTCTATGAGAAGCTTGACTCTGACATGATGACTTTTCTTATAGCAGCCCTATCCAGTTCACTAAAACACTTCCTAAATATAAATAAGAGCCTTTCCAATCAAAAAGGCACTATGAAGTCCTGTAACCAGCAGTATTGCAAAATCTAGAATCGTATCAACTGACATGCAAAGGCTGGGCATGCAAAACATTAGAGTCTAAGGAAAGGCAGAATTCCAGCATACAACAGCTGGAGTTAGCTGAAGTTTGCAAGGACCTAAAGTTTGGAAGGAGCACTGTATTTCCTTGTATAAATACAGAATTTTCCTCCTTTCCCCATGCAGCTGAGTGATGGAAGGTCTCTATTGCTGCCCATCTCCAGCAGCCTTCCTACCATGCTGGTTTGGTTTCCCATGTGTCCTAACAAGTGGTCTGGAGGCAAAAAAAAGTGGCTCTTGCCCGAGACCTGCCTATGGAGGGGTTTTCTGGGTGGCCCCTCCTGTCCTTTGGTACGCCAGAACAAGGGGTGTGCAGGGACAGGCACGTGCACTAATTCTGACTTCAGGTGTCTGAATGTGCAAATTCGCTTTGGAAGTCATTCCCCTTCACCATGGAACAGGGAATGCTTCAGCCCCATTTACAAATTTCATGGGGTGCAGGAAGAAATACCACATCTCTCTTCGAGATATGTGTACTCAGAGACTCACCTTGAGGCCTCCTCCTTCCAGGTAATTTCTGACTTCTTATCAAATCTGCACTTACCCACACATAGTACAGAGAAGGCCAAGAGAAGATGCTGCAGTTAATACCGGAGTCTTGCTGCAAGGCTGGGAAGTACAGCCTAGCTGGGGTACTACTTGCATAAAACAGTGCAGAAAGGGAGACAGATCTTCCCGAACATTTTTAACATTATTTGGCTTATTTCTCTTCCTGGAAATGTTGCTCTTTTGGCAAAATGAATTATCGATAGGTTGTAGCCAAAGATGTTTTCATATTTCTAAGAAAGAGCCAACTTAACGTCACAGGGTACTTGTTGCTTGCTTTAAAATATTCTTTCTTATGCAGAAAATGGTCTGATTTTCCCTGAAGACAACTCAGTGCGTACTTGGAAATGCCATGGTGTTTGGCCAGCTCTGCCTGAGACAGTGAAATCTGGTCTCCTGTTCTTTCAAAACCACCTACACTCAAACCCACAAGGATGCAGTATACGTGTCCCTCCTCAGAGGGTCTGCAGGGTGGGCAGGGAGCCAGTTAGCCCAGTCATCACATGGGGTTTTTAGACCACTTTTCAAACACATCCCTTAGTGGAAGCCTTTGCTGGCTTATTGCCATCTCTGTATGCCAGAAAGTACAGCTGTGGTCCTCACAGTACCCAGCCCCAGTGTCCCAGTGCTCCCAGGGGTCCAGATTGTCTTTGGGCCACCAGTATCTGGGGGATGGGAGCACAGTGTCACCGGGCTGCTGTCATCCCTGGGGCACAGCCATGCTTCTGGCTCTGCTCAGGACAGCAGTTAGAACCAGACACCTCCAGGCACCATGGCAGGAGCTCAGTGGGAGAAGGAGGCGGGGGTCCCTAAACACCTCCACCCGTGCCACTACTGGCAGATGCCATCTGAGGGGCTGGGGACCCAGTGCAGAGGGTGTACTGGATCCATGTGCCAGCCTCCCACTAAGTCCCTCTGCACCTGTATCAGAGGGCCACCACGCTGCAGGATGTGCAGTGCAGACAGCGGCTCCTGAGGACCAGACAGAGCTGCAGAGGGAGAGCAAGCACTGTGAGATCGGAGGGAAGCTGCATGGGTGGTGGGGACACCAGGTCAGGCTTGGAAACTACTGTCATTACACACAAAAATAAGGAGAAACAGTTCAGATTTCGGAGGGGATCTCTGTACCACTGGTGAATAAAGGCTACTGAAGGAGCATCTGCAGAGATGGTGGGTTACAGACACAGGCTCTGCTCAGGGTCAGCTCTGCCATGAGCTTACCTGCACCAGGACCACACGCAGCAGCTCCCGTTCACTTGCAATTTGAACAAGCAGTTGACAAAGGGAAAACTTTGACCTACACTGGAAATTCACACAAGTTTTGCAGACTTCCTCTTTGGGCAAACTGTGTTTTTCTTTCCTTTTTTTTTTTTCTTTTTTTTTTTTTTTGGAGGGGGAATGTGTTCTTGTTTCAGCTGGAATAGAATTATTTTTCTCCTTAGTAGCTGGTACAGTGCTGTGTTTTGGATTTAGAATAAAACTCATGTTGATAACACACTGATGTTTTGGTTGTTGTTAAGTAGTGCTTAGACTAAGACAAGGACTTTCCAGTGTCTCATGCTCTGCCAGTGAGGAGGAGCACAAAAATCTGGGAGGGAGCACAGCCAGGAGACCTGCCCCTGACTGGGCCAAAGCATGTTCCCCACCACAGAAAATCATGCTTAGTATATAAACTGGGGGGAGCTGGTCAGAGGGAGTCAATTGCTGCTCAGGGATGGGCTGGGCATTGGTCAGTGTGTGGTCAGCAATTGAACTGTACATCACTCATTTTTTATTCAGCTTTATTTTTTCTTCTTTTAAATTACAATATATATTATTATTATTATCATTATCACATTTAACTTTGTTTCAATTATTAAACTGTTCTTGTCTCAACCCACAAGTTTTGTTTTCTTTTCCTTTTTTTTCCCTGAGTCCCTTGTGTTCTTTCTTTCCCTCCAGGGATGGGGAGGGGGTGAGCAAGCAGCTGCACAGTACTTGGGTGCCAGCTGTAGTTAAATTGTAACAGAAGGGGGAGAAAAGTTGACCTTGGCTTACTGTAAGTGAGCGTTAGAGAACAGGGCAACCCTTTGCTTGGCCAGCAGCCTTGATAAGCCCCCAGGCTCATCACTGGCTGTGGCACTTCACCTCTGGAGGTTCGATGGACACCTTCCTGCCACCCTGTCCTCTTGGGCTACACATACACCTCGTGGAGTCCCTCCCTGCCTTCGCTCATTTCCATCTCTCGCCCTTCTTCGGCTGCATGATTTCAGCGTGTGACTTGCTATCAGCACCAGGAAGGATTTAAACTTTGCAAACATCACTAATTATTTGACTTTTACATATTGACAAAGCTATGCTCAGTGTCATTGCTTGCAAGTGGGGCATGGTCTCTCTGTGCATGGGCACCATGGTAGCATCCCTCCTCTGACAATGGCTCCTGCAGGAACAGGGTTCACACTCGAGACCAGATTTGTGGGTGAGCATGAGGCTGTCATTGCATGTAGCTTTGATGAGGATCAGATACAGCCATTTTCTCTTGCACACCTCACTCTGTGAGCATCCTCCTTCTGGCAGCCTCTCTCTGGACAAACCCACCTGCCCCTGGACATGGTCAGGCTGCCCCTGTGGCCATGCTACCTCCCTGCTCAGGTGCCACGTGCTGCTGCCTCGCCAGGAGGTGTGGGTGCAGGTGAGCAAAGCTGTTGCAGCAGCTCGCCTCCTTCCTGGTGAGTCACCATGCCCCAGTATCTGTCAGCATGGCTGTGTCTGGTGACCAGCCTGAAGCAGCACGAGTGCACCCATGGGATTATAATGAGCCACTCCCAAAGTCTGGCTGGATTTTTTTTGGGCGTTGCTGAGTTTGGTCAGCACACAATTTATAAAGGACTTGTTTTCACCTTGCCTGGATTGTTAGCTTTGGATGGTAACAGTTTTAGAAATGGACTTTGCTGGGCCTTTCCTATGAGGAAAGGAAGGCTGCTTGGGCTCCAAACAGTGCTTTGGTGGTCTTATGCCAGGAATTTACAAAGTCCCTGGACATGGGATGCAAAGAAAAGGAAGCAAAGAAAGCCTTCATCCATGATGTCTGAGCCTGCCTCAGAAGGAGCTAGCACAGCCCCAAGGGAAGCTGAACCCAGCCATGAAAATATTCCCAGTTTTGGCCATGCACAACACCAGCCATATCCCTACATCCCAGTCCTTCCCAGACAACCAACTTGGCCTTCCCAGCTGTGGCAGGATCACACCTCCAGTGACTCTTCCCCAGCTGCTTCTTTGCTTCTGCCCATTAGCCAGAGCAACACACTGTTTTCCTCAAGGTCCTAACAAACAGACTAATGCTTGGCCAAGGGCCTCCTTCCCCATTCCTGTCAGCTCTGCACACAGGGAGGGCTGGCAAACTGCTCTGTACTTCTACTGCAGCTTCTCTCAAGCTTCCAAACATCAGGAAGCCTTGCTGAGGAGCATGGTGGTGATCTCAGTCCCAGGGGCACAGGCTGATCTAAGAAACCTCCTAAACCCAGGAGAATAAAAGGCACATTTGGCTCCCTAATTTCATCAGTGTTGTGATTTACTCTCAGCAGGCAACCAACCCCTGTGCAGCCACTTGCTCATTCCCCTCTGGTGGGATGAGGGAGAGGACTGAAATGGTACAAGTGAGAAAACTCATGGTATGAGATAAACACAGTCTAAAGGGTGAAACAAATTGCTTTGCACACAAGCAAAGCAAAACAAGGAATTAATGTACCACTTTCCATGGGCTGAAAGGTGTTTAGCCATCTCCAGGACAGCAGGGCTCCATCACGCATAACAATGACTTGGGAAGGCAAACCCCATCACTCAGAATGTTCCACCTTCCTCCCATAGCTTTATACATTGAGCACAACATCATATGGCCTGGAATATCCCTTGGGTCAGGAGGGGCCCGCTCCTGTGTGTCCCCTCCCAGCTCCTGGTGCACCCCCAGCTTCCTCCCTGGCAAGATGCAGAAAAGGCCTTGACAGGGTGTAAGCCCCACTCCGCAGTAACAGAAACATCCCTTGTTACCAACACTGTTCTCAGCACAAAGCTGAAACCCAGCCCTGCACTGGCTACTGTGGAGAAAATTAGCTCTACCCCAGCCAAAACCAGCACAATCAGTTATTTTGAGCAGTGGGTTTCCCCATGCACTTGTTTTCCTTTGCAGTTTGGCATGAGTCTCAGTATTTCCTCAAGAGAAAATGAAACTACACCCCAGAAATCAACACAGAGGCAAATAATTTGCAAAATCCCATGGCTCAGTGCTGACCAGCCAAACCCTGGGGCTGGTTCTCGTCAGGTTTTCCCCACCATCCATTTTCATTCCCTCCCCCTCACCTCCAGCCTCGGTTGCTCTGAGTACACAGGGGCTCAGGCAACCAGATTAGAGGAGTAGTCTTCCCCCTCCCAGGATATTTCTAACCCAGTTCATTTCCCTGACCTCATTCCCCAGGTGCTGGTGTAAACAGGTGGACCTGCACAATGCAGCAGGGATCACTACTGTGGGATATGCTTGAGTGAAGTGATAGGTTTCAGATATTGCTCCAGAGAGAAATTCCTGCTATGCTGCAGCCTAAGGGTCACCTGAGAAATAGTCCTCAGCTATTAGAAAGCTGACAGAGCTGGAAGCAATGATTGGTGTTCAGCATACCTGAGCAGCTGCTTGTTGATTGTGTACCAGTCCTCTGAAGCAATATTTATCCTGAAGCCCTCATACTGTTTAGACATGTGGATGTGTCTATAAAGAGCTATTGGTTCACTCAGCCAAACCTTATCACTTATGTCTGCCAATACATAACACTGTAATTATTTGGGATAACCTGGTCACTTAGTACTTTCTTAGTAAGAAGATACATAACAGCCATAACTAAACCCAAATATTACATAGTGAGCCTATATTAAATAGTGTCTCCATATGCAGATTTCCATGCTAAAACATCTAACTGGGTGGGGGAAAGGAGAATGGCATTGCAGAAAAAAATAAAAGAAGAAAAGACAGTGTAACATTTTTAAAGCAAAGGTAAAAGACCCCTAACAGCCTCCAATTTTGACACGGATCTCATTGTTGAAGTATACAAGCACTCGATAAGCATTTGCATAACCCTTAGCCATTGTCTTGTGAGAATAAACACCTTAATTTTATAGAAGGGAAACTGGGGGAGAGATTATAAACCCACCTCCAGTTACCTGAAAAGCTGCTTCCAACTAATTCTATTAATCTCCTTAAAGATCAAAAGCTATCAGCAAAAGATCATAAAATTGAACACAGCTCTCTGAAACCAAAGGTGACCATACAAACCATTTGGTCATGTTTTCTTTAAGTCAGTCACACTCAAAGTCTGATCCCTGAATATCTTGATCAGTCAGCATAAATACTAAGAGGGCTCCCTCACACAGCTCTCCTCCAAGCAACTAATCATCTAGAGATTTTGCACAAAGCACTAGAGCAGTGGATTATTCCAACAGGATTCTTTGCAGCAATTAACATCAGGACTGAAGTGCTCCATGTTGTACACAACTGCTGTGCAACATGCAGGCAGTCCATAAGGAATGTTGGGGTGTGAGAAGGAGAGCTGCCAGAAATACTTACCATCTATTACCAGAGTCCAAAATCCATCAACAATCACCTTCACCCAACATCCCAATAAATGGAATGGTGCCTGTAGTGTACCTGGGCTATGGTGGGGGTGTTGGCCCAAATGCAGCTGCAGCCCCATGCTGTTTTTGAAGATGAAGAAAGAATGACCACGTCTCAAGGCACTGAGCTGGATTTATTCATTTGACCATATCAGTATCAAACTAGAAATCATCTGTTTAAGATCATGTGTTAGAGAAGAGCAGCATTAAATAACAGACACGAAAAAGAGACTCTGCTTCAGAAAAGATTCAGAGTACAACATACACAGTATGCCATTTAACACAAATGCTTATAAAAGAGTCATTCTAAGCATCAAAGAGAATTTTATAAAAGTTTACGTTCTCATCCAATGGGATGTACAGAACTATGCAGTTTACATAGTTTTACTATCATCCAAAACATCATGTTTCAAATGTATGAGGGACAGCAAGAACAATATAATTCCATTTCCATAGGAACATAAACACTGCTTGTCACTAATGACACGCTTTCCAAACCATAGCACTCACACCAATTATACATGTGTACAATTTTAAAGTATTAAAAAGCAAGAATTTGGAGCCTGCCCACTATTACCAATAGGGAATAACATTTGATCTACCCTTGAAAACTATCCTACCTTGCAGTAGTTGTAACATCAGAAGGAGTTGGAGTCACTGTCATTCTTTGTCAGGGCCAACTTGCTGTGCTAATCCCAAAGCTAACTGATACCACCAGTGAAGGGCTCCCTAGACCCACAGAGAAGGGGGACAGCCTCCTGCTTAGCTCCCACTGCCCAGGGAAGGTGCAAATCTAAAACACATCTGTAAACAAGAGATAATCTGACTCCAAAGACAGCTGATAGAAATTAGCTCAGAGGCCCTGATTTTCTTTAAGAATGACTAGAGACTGACCAAGTCTTAAAGACAGAACAAGACTGAACCAGTCTTTGGTTAAATCAAGGACTTTTTTTTGGGGGGAGAGTGGGGGGGGTGGGGGGTTGGCAGGAAGGTTTTCTCTAAGGACAGCTCAGAGAGACTTGAATCTTACAATCCACATGCTCAATTATATTATACTTTTTCCCGACATTACTTGCAAGCATATATTACAAGTTTTATAAAAGTGCAAGGCCCAGCTCAGGAAGATATCCTGGATTAAGACATTCCCAGCAGTGTTCTTTTAAACATCATCTTGTTGTCAAGCAACAGACACACAAGCATCACTGCTTGGGATCAGCTTATCAGAGCCCCTAAGGGTTTAGCTTAATCATCTGTGCAATTAAACACTATTCACATTTGACAGCCTATAATGGCAACAGTTTTATGTACAAATTGGAAAATCAAGTCTTAAAATCAAGTTTTAAGAGGTAGAGGTCCATTTCTGACCCATCAACATAAAATGTTACTGAGTCAGTCATATTCTAAGGCTGGTGGTCCCCTAACAATATTGAAGTAACCAGCTAGAGCTCCAAGGTCTATGTAGAGTGATCTTTGTCTCTTTAGCAGGTCTGACTCTTCCATGCTCCCATTACACAAGGAGGAATCTAGTAAGAAAATAGAGAAACCATGTCATTAGTGCACAAATAGGGTATATCTTTAAAAATATTTATCCCAATTAAATAAACCATTTGTCTGGGAAGAGTCTTTCAACGCCTTTTGTCAGAACCCTCCTAATGTATTTGGTAAGTAGAAGAAAAGCATTTTGAAGCCCGTTGGCAGGTTGTTGGCACCAAATCTTGCTTGGGCTTAAAAGGGCTATTTCCTACCTGGTTCTGTATTATCCTTCATTAAGCACTTACTAATGCACAAGGGCAAGTGCATTCTATCCCACAGTCATTTTTGGTTTTAAAACAAAGGGCTTGTACTGCTGACACTCAACAACATTAGTTACGGTTTTGTGCGTGTTCTTCCTTAAAAAGGCAAAAAGTGTTGGATTTGCTGGTGGTTGTTGGACTTTGTTTATAAATCAAGAGTATAAAACATCTCTGGTACCGTGGCAAATTGAGGCCATTTGGGACAACAATTTACACTTCATGAAGTGCCCTGAATGACTGCCATGGCTTTTCCAAGAGCCAGTCTTTCCGGAGCCCCGCAGACATCAGGCTAAATTCCTCCCCATTGAAGTCAATGGGCGTTTTACAGATCACTTAATGGCCTCTGAGCCTGATCTCATCTGAGTGGGATTTTCACCGGTCGCTTTCCAGATGTGTTTTGAGTTTCGCTGGTTCCTTACCACTCCTTCAAATCGAGATTTGACACAAAGTGAAGTCTACTAAGTACAAGGCAACCTGATACCATTACCTGTAATGTTTTCTGGCAGCTGCAGATCCTTCCTCGCAAGCAGTCTTTTCCTTTCAAACAACGCCGAGTCCAGACTCTGGCACCGCGGCTGCTCTTCTGGGGGTGGGTGTAAGGCTTCGTGTTTCAGTAAGTCTGCTGCAGACAGCCTGTGATTAGGATTCCTTTCCAGAGCTGCTTCTAGCAATTCTCTCATGGAAGTGCTGCAGTCCTCAGCAATATCCTCTAAGGGGGGAGCTTGCTTGTGTATCTGTTGGAAAGAAAAAAGACCATGGAAACAGTTATTCCAAAAACAATGGAAGAGGAAGTCACAGATAACCACACGAATGGTCTGGGAATCCCCCAACTAGGATTCATCACCTCCCTAAGTAGGGGTGATCAACTAGAACTGAACAGGCAAGTACACAAAATCCACTTCTTAAAAATTAGATTTCGTAACAAATTTTAAAACTCAAAGAAACTTCAGTAAAATCCAGTGTAATGCAAATTCACCAGATTTCTGTACCACACTGGAGGAACCAGAGAATCAAATCTGCCAGGCTCCAGTTTTTATCTGCAACTTCTAAGGAAAATAGACAACTAGAAGACAGATGGGTCTCACACTGATCTAACCCTGTCCTTTCAGTAAACTCCAGGTTTGTAAACTGAAACGCAAATCACAGAGGCAACTCCAGCTCAGTCTCTGTTTTCCCCTAAATGATCAAAACCCACTTCTTCCCTCCCTCCCTCCCCTGAAGCAAAAAGGATGATACCACCTCTGACAAATATTTTGATCGTTTTTATATGACTGGAGCTTTCCCAACAAGAGTACAGGAAACCCTTCAACTGATACTGAGCTGGCTTTCCTAAGGACACTTACAATATAGAGGTAGGATGGATATGCAGAACGAGGGTATCTGTTCACCCAGGGCGGGATGCCTGTTTGCATATGAATGATAGTAGCTCCCATGCTGTAGATGTCTGCTTTTGTTGTGTGGCCTCTGCAAAGGATAACTTCAGGGCTCATGTAAATCTGTGACAAATAGTTTAAAAAAAAAAAAAAGATTACTCAACAGCAGAAAACAACAACCAAAGATGACTTAATGACATTTTGTGATCCTGGAAACCCCCTTCTGAAGAGATGCATCCCACTAGTACCTGCATCATAAAGACCAAGCACCATTTGGGAAATAAGATTTTTCTGTTCTGCATATGAGTACAACCAAAGAGACAGTACCTGGACAAACTCATATTCCAGATTTGCCCTCCTCAGACAGGCCACAGCTCAGTGGCTATGGGCCTTAGCTGAGCTGTGAGAGGCTGAGGTTCAAGCCATGGCTCTGCCTCATTCAGATGAGTAGCAGAAACCTCATCCCTCTACAGCAAAAGGAGGTGCCTGAATTGCCAGTTTGTTTTGTGGGGCACTGCTGGGACTGCTCCATTCTGCTTGAACAGTGGCTGTGCATGAACTAAAGAGAGGGGGTGACCTGCACTGACAGCCACCCAGATGGGGGTAGGAATCCACTCCTCAGATCCCTGTTACACAGAATACTACACAACCCCTCTGAGCAGAACTGACAGAGAGACACCTTCCTGTCGTCCTTGCTCTTCTTACCTCCTCCCTCTTATCCAGTAACCTGCATTTTGGAGCATTATCCTGACAAACGGGATGATGAGGAACGTGCCAGGTCTAGGCAATGGATAAATTAAAAGTTAGGTGCCCTTTCCACTAGGTTACCCCCAGAGCAGCTATGAAGACAAGAATCCCTCTTCTAACCTTTTTTCAAACCAGGAATTCTAATCTTTCTTGATGGAAACCAAAATAGCTTCCATCCAAACATTTCACTGAAACATTTGAATTCGCCAAGAGTCTGAATAAGGATCTTGGAAGCTCCTGCCAGCTACAGGCAACTCAGAGTGCAGCTGGAGGAGAACCAGACAGGCAGGATGCAGGAGGCACACCCTGCACAGCTCTGCCACCGCCACTGGCCCAGAGAGCAGGTTTCAACACCACATGGGCACAGCCCACAGCACACCAGGTCAGCAAGCTACCATATTTGCTTCTGGTTTCTACTTTTCCCTCACCCAATTTCCCTCTAAAGGATTCAAACAAACTTTAATTAGTTCAAGTCATCTTGACACAAAGAATCACATTAAAAGCCATTAACTGACATGAGGGCAGGAAGTTAAGTCATCACCACATGGTTTGACTTATTACCACAGATTGAGAACGGCTGTTGGGCTCACACAAATTCCAAGGAGTATTTCCCAGTAAATTACATTCCATATCTGCAAACAGAACTTGAAATTGGAAGTGTTTGCAAAGGCTCAGCAGGTGTCTGCAGCTGCTGCTGACTCCTATCCATTGCTTTCCTCAGGCCTAAGCAAGAATCAGTGCATCTGCACCCTCCACCTTTAAGTCTCCTAAAGTGCAAAGAACATAATTTCCAATTTTGTAAAAAGAAGTCTTTGGAAAATGCAGTGCAACTTGAGTGAAATCTACATAAGCAAAAAGCAGCTGCCTTCAAAAAAGAATGCTGGCACAAGATACTGTCTTGCAGTTAAGGTGAGAAAATGGTCAAGATGCACCTTGACTGCACAGGGACAAAAATCAAAAATGCTCTGATTCCAGACTGGTCCAAGAGTCTGTTGTCACCAAAGCAGACAAGCCATGGATACCTTCCCATTCTCATTCCTTCTGACTGGTGGGCTGGCACTTGCCTGCCAGTCAGACCAGTGTAACAGCCCAGCTAAAAACCAGTCCTTTCTTCATGCTGAGCTAGTTTTAGTTTAGCATTCCTGAAAATGAATCATACCTTCCGCACTCAATAGACTTTAACAGAAAACTTTTACCCTCAAATGGTTGTAACTGAAGCTTACATATTTTAACCAAGTGACAGAAGCATAACAGAAAGCATAGCAACTGCCTAGAAAAAAGTATTTCCTGCAGAGCAGTTTCATAACAACCACAGTTTAATGTTCTGCATGACTTGTACACAAAAGGAGGAACACCAGGTTTTTCACACTACACCAGCTGAACAAAATTTAACTATCTTTCAATCATGTTGTTTTTATAAATACAAAGAAGATTTACTACATTCAGACTTTCTGTGCTATAGAAGCGAATAAAAATCCTAACTCCCAGAGGAAAACATGCATAGGACAAAGGTTACTCCACCTGTCACTTCCCTCAAGGACACAAGTCCCTGCCAATACCAGATGTAAGAGAAACCAGCCAGCTCACAGGCACGATGCTGCATGGCAGTGACAGAGCCCTAACCAGGGGCTGCACAATTGCATGCAGAAACAGCAGGACAACTGCACCACTTTTTAAGGCTGCATAACCCAGGATGCAAAACTCAAGAGGACTTTGGAGACTTAAGATCTTACTTTGGGGAAAAAAAAAAAAAAATCTAGAAAGCCAGACTACAGAGGGCATTTGTGGGCAACAGGATTAGGCACCGTGGAGAAGAAGATGCCTAGAATGAAGACTGTGGGAGGAACTGAAGGGAGAAAAACCTATAGGAGCATCAGGAACATTAGTGTGTAAGTCTTTCACTGGTATCTGAAAATCTCCTTTCCCAGTGCTCGCTCTCCAACCTCACTTCTGGCTGCGATGCTGCAGCAGGATTGCTGCTCCCCTGAGAGAGCAAACACCAAACATGGCCATATTTCAGGGTGGGGGGCATTATCAGCTTTCTGAGGATAGGACTGCAGTTATTAAACTCTGTGGAATCATTTTCCTCCTATTAAATGAAGAACTAAGTGTTTTTCACTCAACAAAGTGAAAACACGGAAGTGTTTTCACTTTTCACTTGTTCTTACCAACATGAACTTGGCCTATCCTCCAAGACCCAGAAGTGGATCCTCACCAGTCTGCTCCACAATGATGGAAATTTCCTGTTTACATACATCTCCATCCTTGGGAAATACCCTACCAACTCATACCCACCACTGTTCTTATTCTCATTAACAGCACACAAAACCCCCCTGAACAAACAAAAAACCCCAAACCAAAGTAAAAACCCCGCAAAGCTCATACATGAAATGCCAGAAAGCATGCTGCTTCCAGTTTAGCAAGCATTTTAACTCCCCTGACTACAGACATTGAAAACAAACATTCAAGTGTTTTCTCAATTGTCCTGAAAAAAATAAACAAACAAGCCTGACCTTCTGTGAAATCTTTGTTTATCCTACTCTTCTAAAAAGTGAAATGTTTTTTGTCCATTACACAAGTATCTCCTCTTTACACATGTGGCAGACTACTAAAAGGGTAAGTGCCAACATTTCAAATAAAGCATTTCCTGTAAACAATCTCCTCAAGCAACAGAGAGCACAAATGCCACATCTGCAGCAGCTATCCAAGCTAATTGTTGCAGCTTGGTTGTTTGCTAAATCTTCAGCCCTGGAAGCACCTCGGCAGGAATGCAGCCCAAGTGGTGTGCAGGATCTAAAGTCACTGAGAACATTTAAAAGGACCCCACCTCCATCACAGTAATGTCTCAGCAATTTTAACAGATAATCATCAACCGTGCCATGCACAACCTCTGAAGAACCAAAGGGTTACATGTAGCTGGGGAACAAAGCTTAGAAGTGCTAAGGGATGAAACCCAGACATCTATAATTTCTGTGGTTTTGGAGGAGGAGTCAAAGTATGGCGTTGAGCAGGTCACCCCAGTCCATAGCGAGTATCTCAGAAGAAATATTTGCTAGAGCAAAGAACAAATTCCTGTTTGAAATGTCTCTGACCAGCAGCTGATACATTGCAAACAACCCTCCTCAGAGTACTGTTTGACTTCAGTGAATAATTGCTAACAAATGGGACTGCAGAGAAAGTGACATGGCTTTCAAAGCATTCCACTCAGCAAGTTGAAAATAAAAATATAATTGAGACAGTATTAATGTTTGTAACTTTTTTATAGGTTTTATAGTAACTATTTTAGCCAGGCTTCTAGCCCTCCAGCTTCAAATTTGAGCCTAAGCACCACAACCATAGGACTAATGCAATATAAGGGCTTTTGTCCCTTCAGCTTCTTACCTCTGTTCCTCTAAGGTCTTTGGGATAGTAAATGTCTTCAGTCATTTGAATACTCAGGCCAAAATCCACCAAAACAGCCTTAGTTGACATAAAGACGATGTTGCTTGCTAAAAGAAAAGCAAAAGTGACAACATTTAAATTTCTGGCATGCCTGGGATTTATTTTACAACACTCCTGTTTCATTCAGATGCTAGCCTGAAAAGGGAGAGATTAGCACAACCACTCTCTACAGCCAATATCCTTCTAGCCAAAATAGCTCTGGTAATTCTTTGGTTCAATTTTAAATCATATCTTAAAAATCAAACTGGACTGGTTTGTGTCAAAGAATCAATTTTTGGTCATTTTCTTAGCTTAAAAAAAAAAAAAAAGACAGAGAGAGAGAGAGAGGGAAAAAGGCTAAGGGTACATGAGGAAAGTAGAAGACTGGCAGGCACTTCAGCACAGTGCTCTGAAGATGTTTAATAGTCTCCAAGGCGCAGATCATGCTGTGCAGCTCTGGCTATAAGCAGCACAACTGTTGCTTACCAAGAGGTTTTTCTAGAGTAACAGTTTAAGTGAAGACAGAAACAGAAGAGTAACCAGGGCCCCTCCACAGCAGCCACACAGGTCTCCTGCACTGGTCAGTGAGGACAGCACAACAGGACAGACAAGGGCTGCAAAAGTAATAGAAGACTGAGCATTTCAAACTCCCTCTGAACTGCAGCAGAATCTAGGAGCTTAATTTACTTTCCTTCATAAATCTCTGCCTAAGGCACAACTTTGTACTCAGAGGCTTCACTTCTGATCAAATATTTATGAATGTAGTGCTTGATGTGAGCCTTGAGAAATTCTTGTTTGCTGTTTCAGAAGATGTGGTAAAATGAAGTCTCCAAGTTACACAACAGAAACACATTTTCTCTTACAGGAAATTGTGGGCCATTTTCCATCTTAACAGTGCCTACCACGATCATCCAGTGGGAGGGCAGACTTGATTTCAGCAGTACTGATTCCTGAAGCAATGCTTCACACAGCTGCTTCCTTACCAGTACTATATACTACGTAAATCTGTAATTTTAGGGATAACTTTGAAGATATGAATTTTAAACACCCCGTAATGGATGGTGCAAGGGGCCACACTTGCCACAGTGCAGCAGGATCTGCTGCCTGCCTGGGATTGTACTCAGCCCCAGCTGCAGCTGGTTTTAGACTGAAGCTCCCCCCACCAAACAGCCTCATGGTTTAACTGCTCTCCAACCAAGGGTTAAAATGAGTGGCAGCACTGAACACCTCCCAAGAACCAGAATGTCCTCCTCCCCTTTTCATCTCAATAAAATCCTCATCTCCTTCAGCAGGACAGACTCAGTTGCAGCTCAACAGAAGCAGGCAGAGTGAGGAAGATATCAGAGGTGTTGGGAAACAGCCTTTTCTATCGATTCCACCTGGGGAGAGAAAACACACACTGCTCCCTGCATGGAGGCTGCCTTTCCAGGCAGTGGGCATGGCTCTATCTCGGGCCTGGACTACCCAGCTCACTCCTGGTGCCAAACAGGCAGGACCGTGGTCAGGGCTCACCCCAGGCACCTCTGGGCAACCACATCTGTCCCAGGCAACGTCTGCCTCATCACCTGCCCTGCATCCACTAACACAGGAAAAGGCTGGAAAAACACCCATATCCACCACATTCACAATGGGCTGGTTCTCCTAGTCACTATCTAGATGTAGTAGGCTTTGGGCTGATTTGGTTTTTAGATCGTTTAATTAACGTCATTGTTACTGCCAATTAAAATAAACCCATAGGAAAGACCCTTACTACAAGTGAAAAAAACAATTAAGGGAAAAAATAAGCAGCTTTGTAGTCGTCAGAATCTCAAAAGCTTACATCTAAAGTACTGACCCATACTAAATTTAAAAAAACCCAAAAATACAAAAATGCAGAACTGAGATAAAAATTTAGCAATTCCTAATAATCATCTTCTGTGAACTATTGTAATGCTTCAGTCTGAATATTTCTATTTTAAACCCTCAAGTTTAGCTAAATAAACTCACAGAAATACATCTATCTGTGGGCCAAGGTGGTACTGGAAGAAACAACATTTAACACTGATTTAAATGCAACACATTAAAATTGAATTTTGAAGTAATTTAATACTAGCATATTTAATTTAAACTTAAAATCAGTATGTTTGTTTATACATGTTAATATCCAGAGTTTTTTGAAAGCAAATATATATTAAATTTTTCTGTAATTGTTGAAAGTAAAAAAACCAACACAAATTATGTGTTTACTTCCAAAGTGTATCAAACTGAGGAACAGCTGTGTAGAAATGTAAAACTTAAAAGGTGCACTTTGAAGGTGAGCGTGGAAACATTCAGGATGAATTTATATTGAAAGCAGGAAACTTCTGGCTGAACACAGACTGATAATTTCACTCTTTAGGTTTTTGTTTAAATTGAGTTGCTCATGAATGGCATAGGATCTATGACTTTCTAATTATCCTCTTTGCTGGGGTGAATTAATAAATAGTGTAAGTAACTATTATCTCCAGAACCTGACCTTGCCATTTGTTAAGCATTATGCATCACTCCCACTCAGACATGTAAGGCTACATGCCCCAGCTCAGTCCCAGGCACTCCACCGGGGCCCCAGCCCAACCTGGACCAGAAAGTACCCCAAGGAACCACACAAACATACGTTTGATATCATGGTGGATAATCCTCTTGGAGTGGAGAAAGTCAAGTCCTTTCAGAATATGCTTTGTCACCCAAATTATTTCAAACTCTCTCATAGGACCACAACTCTCCAGCTTTTCCATGACAGATCCTCCCTCTCCAGCTTCCATAAAGAGATGGATCGTCTCATCCCACAAAATAGCACCGTATAATTCAGCAATGTTTTCGTGACGGAAACATGCCTGTATTTCAACATCTGATGGTTTGAACTGATCCACTGGCACCTATGACATTGAAACAAAATCAAAGAAAAGCAGCTCAATAAACAAGTTATCCATATGGACACTAATTATCCTATAGATTAACATAAAAGAAGGAAGTAAAGCACTTGTATACACTTGTTAAAATACTGAGCTTTACTTTGCTCCTGCAACTTTTCTTCCTTGGCAGTTGAGAGACATCCTGTTAAAAGTTGAGAGATATTTTGGAATCATGCCCAAATAAAAAGTGCAATCTTCCAGAAAAAGCAATGTAGCAAGAGTTATTCCCGTCAAAATCCAGTGATTACGCAAAAGCTTTATGCAAACTTCCTGGTGAAGGAGATAAAATTCCCACTGCTTTTTCCATTAGCTTTGTGCACTCATCTGCACTACCAGGACTACACACCCACCTGACAGGTGGATCAGTGCTTGCAGTGCTCAGGACCATTACTGACCTCAATTCAGTCCTTATCAGCACTGGTTTATAGCTTTCAAGAAATGAAACCTGCTTTGAAGGGAGCGCCAGCAGCACCGTATTTCTTTAAAAAGTACTGACGACAGATTGCAGAGACAATAAAAACAGTGTTTGCTTACACACAGGAAAGCTACTACTGCTCTTTTTAGTTTTCTTCCCTTGGACTCGTGCCTGTGAACCAAATAAGAGGCTGGTATTTTTATTTCAGTGAGAAATACTGTTTGCATTTTCAGAAACAGTAGATACTTTTAATTCTGCAGTGGGTTATGCAGAAGCAGCTAACTAAATCTGTCCCCATGAGGACACAAGGCTGGCTGCAAGGGAAGGACATACAGCTTCCCAACTCTTTTGCATACAGAATTAATACAGGTACTTATTCATAAGCTGGGGGATCTAGAGCAATGTCCCAGCTGAGCCTTTACTGGCCCTGAATATTTACTGCTCAACTCTGAATAGTATGTTAAAAGGCATAGCTGAAAGAAAATGTTGGCTTGCATAAAAGCAGGGCAGTGCTCAGCAGTTCTCTTGAGACATCTCACAACTCTGTCAGTGCCCAAAACACATTAAGAGTTGCACATACTGAGTTCTCAGGGACATTAATGGTACTGGAGTAAAGAAAACTAAAGTCTGAGCACCTCAGTTAAAGGACAAGAGCGTAAAACCGTCTGCAGCTGCAGGATTTTGCTACCACTTTCAACAGGGATGTGGTCTCCCACTGATATTTTACCACAGTGATAACAGCAGAACAAGTAGAAAATCCACTCTGCACCACAGCCCATGTGCCAGTTACACACACTTCCAGATACTTTCAAGATGCTGAGATATTTGCAGCTTCACAGCCAAAAAATTTAAACAAGCGAACAGAAGTGTGCATTTTTCCCACCTTGTTTAGGCAAACAAAACCAAGATGATCATCAGCCAACAGCAGAACTTGATGCAGACATATTTGAAAATATACTGTAAGGAGTATGTCATACAATATTTGCTCAGAGATAAAACTACTGAACTAACATACCAGTTTGCATGCCATTCGTTTCTTGGTTTCTCTGTCTTGGGCTAAGTACACTTTCCCAAAAGCTCCCCGAGGAATAAAATCAGAACCAATGTTCCTGTAAGTCAACTTCCATGGAAACAGGAGCACATCTGAGTCAATTTGATAGCGCCCATTCTTGGGTGTGATCTGTGGAGTTAAATAAATAATAAAAAAATCACAGTGAAGTTAAAACTACTTCAAATCTAATTAACTTTATACATATAGTGGAATAAAAATATATCACTTATGTGTATGATGCACATGATCTGCTTAGCAGTCTTTATTTAGAAACATCAAATGGGAACAGCATGTGAGGTGTGGCATTCATTCACAGCCCAGGCATCCACGTTTCTCTCCAGTGACTAATTTACGAAGTGTAAGTTGCAATTAATTGTCTTGAAACAACAACAACAGCAGCTGGGTTAATGAAATTACCCACCTCTTGTTATTAGATTCACCTGCACATGTTTGTCCTTCCTGTAATCTGTTAACTTGTTATGCCACATACCTGTTACTCAGGTTATCTATGAGCAAGAGTTTCAGCATTTCCTAATATCACATGTACTGCTAGGGGTTTGATTTTCCATCTTGTATTGGAGTTTCTGCTGCTTAGTAAAAGGTCAAAGAAGTCTGCCATGATTCTACCAGCCACTTTCCTCTAGTTTTACACCATAGTTTAAAAAAGAAGAGTGGGAATAACATTGTCTGCTCTAGGTGGGCAATGTTGGGAGCTTTGGTTCTTCTGTATCACCAACTAGGCAAGGAGGGGATTCAGGGCACCTAAGTCAGTATCATGTCCTAAATCTTTCTCTGAAACAGCTCCCTCCCTCTGCACGTGACAGAGAGAGAGACCAAACACCTAACTACAGCCATGTGAGTACTGCTTGATCTCTGATGTTGCTTCTTCAGTCTCCCAGCTACAAAATTAATAGTATTTCCCATGAATATGCTTCTAATTATTTCAGCCAATATTTGGAATATCATTCATCTCCTTACTGCTACTTTATCAAGATTCTTGAAGAGATGTAAAATCACATCAAGGATTTTTATTATTTCATGCCTGTCATAGGACCTCAAATACTCAGCTCTTCAGCTACGCTTTTTAAGATAACAGCATATCAGGAAGATTATTTGGTTTAGATTTCTATTTAAGATGTAACATAATCTTTCATTTTTAATCTACCCTCATGTTTTTCAAACAGGAAAGTACCTTCTTGACTGCTAAAATTGTCATTTGTTATTTGTACCTACATGAAATAAATTAATTCTTCCAAGTTCCTAAATCTGGGGAGGAGAAGTTCTTAACCTTTGACCAAGGGGGCATGAGGGACTGTCCTTTAATAAAAAGTATTCTGCTTAGGATAGAGAGAACAAGCCTTCCCTCTACTGATTAGAGCCAGGGTAAAGCAATCCGTACATGTCTAAAAATCTGTACCTCTTGCTTGCCTACTGCATTCCAAAGGGTTGAGACTAATCCACATGTGTTACACCTTATCCTGGAAAGGAAGAGAGGCTGAGAAGAGTTGATTTACAGAGCAAGAGAGCAATGACCACCATACTATTCATGTTTTCAGGAGGCTTTTAGGACTAGTTCCTAGCTTGACCCTGTGAACGTTTGTCTGTGGCTACAATGGATCTTTCAGTTCAGTTTCAACTGAAAGAAATCCAACCTGTTCAGTTCAAGACCGTTTCCGATGCAAGCCACAATGCAGTCAGTGAGGGTCACTAGGCAATCAGAAACACTCCTGATCCTAACCAAAATGCTGTTGATATTTACAGAGCAGATGCCCCTGCTGAAACATGTGCACAGGTAATGCCTCCAACCCTCAGTTGCATAATGGGATCACGTGCACCTAATAGGACTTGGTTCATACCAGTTGTATGCATCTATAGAAACAATATGCAAGCAAAACAACCACGAGTATGTAGAACAGTGTCTACCCTAAATATAGGAAACATTCAATATTACTAAGTGTCATTTTAATGTCACAGAGTTGAAAAGTGATTGTTTTGCAATACTGTGAATTGCAAAACACTCCCTCCAAATCAGAATAAAGCAATACCCTAGGGTATTTCACACCTGAGTAACCAGTAAGCCTCAAGCAACCAGTGTTCACATACAAAATACATTACATACAAGATATTTAAGATGATAGATGTAGAGCATCTTAAAAAAATACAGCAGCAGCACCAACATATATGAATAGAATTCCATTGCAACACTGTTTCCAGAGCAACTGATCTCAAACAGAAGTCAAATGACACTAATATCCAGAGATGCTTGTAGAACACAAACAATTTTAGGGAAAAAAATGAACATCTCAAAACAAGACAGCTATACTTGAATTTAGCAGTGTGAGATATTACATAATATTGTAACTCTTAAAATCACACTTTATAGTATGTGCTTTTTCTCCTTACATTACTACTATTGACATTTTGTGCATATAGAGCGAATTTAAGAACTGTATCTTTAGATCCCAGTTCTTTATTTTTGGGAACATTTTACTGCATGAACACAAGGCACTGGAAGACTCTTACTGTCTCCCAGACCTGTACACCACCAGAATTCATAGAATCATAGATAGGCTTTGGTTGGAAGGGATCTTAAGGATCATCTAGATGCAATTCCCCTACTATGGGAAGGGATGTCACCCCCAGGTCAGGTTGCTCAGGGCCCCACCCAACCTGGCCTTGAACACTTCCAGGGATGGGGCATCCACAATTTCTCTGTGTAGTCTGTTCCAGTGCCTTACTACCCTCAGAGTAAAGAAACCTCTACTGCTTTAGTTTAAAATTGTTCCTCGCTGTTCTATCACTGCACGTCCTTCTAAAAAGTCACTCTCTTTTTTTATACAAGTTGTGGATTTTGTAAGCCCCATTTAAGTACTGAAAGGACAAAATGAGATGTAGATTTTGCTTTTCAACCGCTTGTTTCAAGTTTGTATTCAATACTGGGAAATGTTTTCTAATCTCCAGAGATACCAGGAGATAACAGAATGGATCCTTCTGAACAACAGACCTTCCTCCATAGCAGCCTGAGGCTGCAGGGGCTAGACTTGATAGGCTCAGAGCCTTCCAGCCCCAGGAATGCACAGGAAACCACAGCCTGTTACTCCTGGAACTGATCTTTATTTAGAATCATTAAAAACTTCTAATTCCTAAGGTCTATGAAATGCCAAGTAAAAGGAAAACCAACGTACCATATTTAAGAGGATTCCAGATTCCTGTTGTCTGCATCCTTTAAATTGTTTTGCAGTGTTAGACACCTGATTTGCAAAAGCAAGCAGGTCTTCCACAGTCCCGTATTTGACGGAGGACATAAAAGAGACCTCCCTTTCACAAAACAGTAATGATTCTGCACTTTCATCATTTTGATTTGCCTCTTCACACATTGTAATTAAGCTGTCTTCAAAGACTGCAATGTCTTCACCTGGATAATGGTTTTCCATGATGGCTATCACCTCAGACATATTTAGATCAGCTAGCAACAAGTCAATCTCTTCTTTGCTATCACTACCCGTGCTCATATACTCCATCACTGTCCACTTTGCAAAATCACTCCTGGAAAAAAAGAAGCAAACTTGAAAACACTTTTCACCTAAATTTGTTTTAGCAAAGTAAGAATGAAAAGGAGTTATCAGAGTGATCAATAGCTCATCATTACACAGTTGGATTTAAAATTAATAACTTGTATTATGAAGAAAATCATAATTAGTATCCTGGGTGAAGACCAAATGGAGAAATATTTGCTAGTGAAATTTATTTAGAAGTTATTAGTTAACCTCCCCTGTCATTCATTCTTGGAATTTATTACAATAAAGCATTTCCTTAGAGGAACAGGTACAGTAAGAATACACCACTGTGATAGATATGCAAAAATGAAGGAGCACCCTCAATACAAACAAAGGAATTCATTGTTTGGAAAAGAATGACAGAGATATTAACATTCTCAATTAGTTTATGTCTAAGTTTTTATTGACAATTTATATGGTGTATCCACAAAGAAGGAAAGGTCACAAAGCAAGGTCATTCCTTGTAATAGTAATAGGAATCTGTTAGTTTCATTGAACAAAGCACAATTGTCACCACCTGAGATACAAAATCCCTATTTTTTTTGCAAATAACTGGTCAGAACTAGACCTGAACTGAAATTTTCATCCGGACTTTCAGAAGAAAGTAAGAAACTGAGCTATCATAAAATCAATGAGCTTTTGAAGTGGTTTCCAGCAGTTTGTTCTGCCCCCACTAATCCTAACAATAACTTTTCAGGTTATTGCAACTATTTTGCTGGAATGCATTTACAGCAAGCTGAGTTCAACTGCCCAAAAAGTCCCTTTCTATTCCAGAGAGTTACATATTCAAGTTAAAAACATATGCATGGTCAGTCATTAAAATACTGACACAAATAGTTTCCAACACATAAATGTCTAGAGCACTTACCTTGTATTTAACCTGATTACATCACTCAAAACCATTTAAAAACGTCTCAATAGAATCCCTGAAGTCATCACGTTTTTCGGAACCCGTATTTACCACTGATGATAATTCTGCAGTGTTCTGTGGCAATCTATTAAAAAAGGCAAAACAAATAAAGCCATTGCATACCAGCTCAAGCAGAAGGACTGGTTTGTACTCAGATAGGTCACTTGCTTCACGGAAAGAAGAGCTAGTAATCACAAGGCTGAGATAACAGGGGATTTTTCTGCAGAAAAAGATGACAACTCAATAAAGAATCAAGCTACTGTATCATCCAGATTTCCAAGTAGTAGTGAAAAATAGTTTTTCCATGGTTAGGTCCCGAGTTTTATTCTCTCTGTCTCATGCTTGCTTAAGCAAAGAGTAGGACCTCCTTTCGTTTAGCAGAACTGACTAGAGCATGCCCTCTTTAGAGAGCTCTCATTTCCCTTTTTCATAATCCACTACACCATCTATTTTGGGGCAAAAAATAACAACCAAGCAAAAATACACTTAAAAAAACTAAAAAGAAAAAAGAAAAGCAGCAAACAAAACCTTATCTCAAGGACAAGCAGCAGACTCGGTTCCCTGAGGCCATAGAGCAATGCGTTTACCCAGGTAGTTTCTGGTTATGATCACTATCTTTCTTACCCTCACCACAAGGACGTAGAAGTTCTGTGGCACATATTTCTCATGGGTTAGAGTATTTACGTCAGCTCTAACGTGAAGAAAACCAAGTAAAATGACGTGTCTGAGTTGGCAAAGAAGTCAGACCATGTGCTGAAAATTAAAAAGGCAGGACAGGACAGCAGATGCAGCATCAGAAAAGGCAAACAGAGTGCCTGTTCCTTTCCAAATTCAGACCCAAATCCTGTGACAGTGGCAGAGCAGTACTGTGCCCCCTGTTCCCCCAAGACAGGCACAGTGACTTTCACCAGCACTCTACACCAGTTCACCCAGCCCTAGTCAACCCACACCCCCAGCATGAGGGCAGCCAGGTTGGAAACTTTGTGGTCACTAGCACTACTCGATCGGGGAGGCTGCAGGCTTTGTATCCTGGGTGCTCAGAGGTCACAAAAAGGAAAAGATGCTGTGGGTGTTTTCTAGCCCCTATCACCCCAACTTCCTGCTCCATGACCAAGCTATAGGCTGTTAACAAAGCCTGAACGTGGTTACTTTTAAATATAAATGAGATTTCTATTTTTCCCCAGAGCAGGACTTATATTTGTTGCTTTTTTTTGGTGCTGAATTAGTGGGGTTCCTAAGAAATGAAACAGTGCTGTCATAAAAGGAACTGAGAGACCTCATGTGTAAAGTCAGGTGAAGTTACAAACTAGTCCTGAGGGACTTTTTGAAGAAAAAACATGAGCCTCTAGATACTCTGGTCTTTTGTGGATAAAGACAAATACATACCACAATTAAACTAATTTACTCTCTGACAGCATTTTCATGCACAAAGCATCTGTACAGAGTAGACCAAATGTAGATTTCTGGAGGTGTCAGCTCTGCTCTGTTCCTCAAAATATTCCCAAACTAGAGCACAATACTAATAATACTCTTGGCAGTTTCACTACTACCCAAAAAGCTCGGAATAACATGAAGAAGTGACTATAACCTGCATATTCTCAGTTCTGTGCTTTTAGTGCTTGAGAAAAGCTGCAAACTCTTCACCATTACAACTCCCTGAAAGGAAGAGGTAGTGAGGTGAGAGTTGGTCTCTTATCTCAAATAACAAGTGATCAGACAAGGGGAAATGGCCTCAAGTCGTGCCAGGAGAGGTTTACATGGGATATTAGGAAAATTACTTCACTGAAAGAGTTGCTAAGCACTGGAACAGGCTGCCCAGGGAAACCATCCCAGGGGGGATTTAAAAGACATACATGTAGATGTGACACTTAGGGACATGGTTAAGTGGTGGGCTTGGTAGTGCTGGGTTGGATTCGCTAATTTTACAGGTCTTTTCCAACCGAAATGATTTTATGATTTTATTTTTCCCTGTATCTGGCAAATTCTAAGCACTAAATGTTTACACAATAAAAGCAGTGTCTAGACTACAAAAATTGATTTTTTAAAGTATGCGGCAATTTAGTATTATATTTCCCCTACAAGCAAGAAAAAGAGTCCATTTTCCAATGTGGAATTCACTCTTCCTATTTATCCCTAAAATCCTGTACTAGTATCAGTGGTGGGCACTCATGTAGTATTCTAAATCTTCCTATATAGGTTCATCAAGAAATTACATCAGTAAGTGTGCTTTACTTAGATTCTCAGGTAAAAAAAACTGGGTTTACTTGCAGTGGAAAAATAAAACTGCATGCAAGCACTTGAGACAGTTGCTAAAGCACAAGACTCTTTCTCTAGTTTTGCCAATATTTCAACATCATCACATGAGTAATTTGCAAGCCAAAGGTTTATTTCTCTATTCTCTGCGTAGCTTTTCAACCCCTTTTGCCTAAGAAGTGTGCTGCCAGAGACCATCCTTATATCAATCATATTAAGTAAGAGTAACTGGATACCCGACGTCTGAGCCCCTGTGGGACTTTTTGCGTGTCAAGGATCAACGATGGAAAAAATGGAACAAAATCGACAATAAAAATAAAATTAAAAGCCCCAAAACACACGTACAAAAAACCCCAACACTTCCCCTCAAAAGAAAAGCTAGCCACAAACTGCACGGACTGGCTCAACACAATCATACACCACAATAAAGATCTCTTGTACTGTTTTTAGAGAATAATTTTCTGGTCTGACAAGTGACCGCCCACTAGAAATGAAAAAAAAGTGTCCCTATTTACTTTTTAAGAAACCTTATCGACAGACCTTGAGAAACACAATCTCTCCGAAAAAAACTTCTACTGTTAAGGGAAAAAAAATATCAACAATTTCAATTTCCACACCACTTCACATATTCACCTGGAATAAGAAAATCCGCGAGCCTCCCAGCGCTGGCAGCAGCAGAGCCCAGCCCCAGCCCCTTCCTGCCCTGCAGCCCCGGGGACAGCGCAGGTGCCGCAGCCCCGGCAGCTCCCGACGCCGCTCGGGGAGCCGAGGGCAGCCGGGGACCTGCCCGCGACAGCGCTGCGGCCCCACACGGGGACCCGAGCCGCCTCCGCCCGGCAGCGCAGCACCGTCCCGCTCCGCTCCATCCCGCCAGGGCCCTGCCGGCGCTCCCCCTCCCCTGCCAGCCCCAGCCCCGGCCCCAGCCCCGGCCCCGGCCCCGGCCCCGGCCCCGCTCACCCGCGGGGCGCCGGGAGAGCCCGCGCCGCCCGTCCGTCCGTCCGCCCGCAGCCAGCGCGGCTCCGCCAGGTCCCGCGGGAAACTCCCGGGGGCGGGGAAGGGCGCAGGTAGCACCGCCCGCCCTGGCCGAGGGCGGGGGCGGGGGATCGGGGTGGCCCCGGCTCCGGTTTCTATTTCGCTTTCCCGGCAGGAGCAAGCGCTGCCCTGTCCCAGCCCGGCCTCAAGCCCGGCCAGCCATCGCCTCCTGTCCCAGCAGTGGCATCGCCTGGTGGCAGTGGCTTGTCCCCGGTGGTGGCATCGGTGAACCCCTCTGCTACCACCTCATGTTTCCGTGCGCACCTAGAGGGCGTTCACCAGCGTCGTATGAGTTTAAACATTATCTGAATCAAACTTCAGCTGACACTCGGGTGGAATTTAGGACAACAATGTGAAGAATTTGTTAGTGGCAGTAGTATTAAAATACTCTGGGACACAGTAGCGTGAGTTGGGTAATTGCTAAAATTGGGCAGGACTACTTTTTATTTTTTATCCATAAGGAAGTAATTCTTGCAAAACTGTGCTGTCCAATAGCTCCTCTTCAGTCAGTTCATTTTTAAGGAGACAAGTAGCACCTTTAGTAAAAACAGCTGCCACAGCACTAGGAGCTGATAAACTGAATCTGTCTCAAGGTGTCAAGAGACACAAGATGGATTTTTGATTCATTATCTGCTGTGTAAAGATTATTTGCTTACTGAAGTCAATGGCAAAACCATCATTATGAAGTTTCAGGACAAACATTCACCTTAGGCTTCAGCGTTTATTAGTAGTTCATACAACTCCTTTTCTGTTTATGTTATCCAGATACCCTGACTCCCTTGTTTAAAAGTTTTATGTTTGCTACCTCTCCTAGGGCATTCAAAATGGTCCAAAGTATGTCACAAATGACATTCTGAAATGTACAAGGGTTTAGACACCACAGGATTCTCCTTTCCTTAGCATCATAACTATGTATTTGGAAATCTGCTAGCAGGGTTAACCTTTGCTCATACATGGTTTCTTTTCCAGACTATACAGATGTTAAATACATTGGCAAGCCTCCATAAGGAAATAGGTGTGTGTCTTCTTTGTTGAGTTTGACCTTATTCAATTGCACCACCCAGTGCATTTGCTAAAAAAAGTCTGTGAAAAAAAAAAGGCAAGAATGCTGAAGATTATTGTAGAAAGAAAAAAGAGAGGAAGGACTGAAGAATAAATTAGGCTATAGGAGAGGCCAGGCCGAGGAGAGGGCAGAATTGGCAGCACCTTGCAAGTGGGCGGTTAAAGAGGCTGAGTAACACATCCTTAACGTGCAGCAGCTCTCACGCTAGGATACTTTGGGTATCCTCTTTCAGGAACTTGCTTGCGCTATTAGTTTTCCCAAACCTACAATTAATTTTAATGAAACCCTTTTCTATTTTTAGACTAACTTCAAAGAGGGAAAGAGGAGGAGCTCCTCTCTCCACATCAATGAATTTAGGCAGGACAAGTCTTAGGATTCCAGAGGAAACTCGCTATGGAGAGATGGAGGAAACACAAGTTTCTGCTCCACGGCATGCGTAAGTAGGATACAAACTGAAATGCTCTTTTTTAAAAGCAATCTACTCTCTGTCTTAATGATCATCCTAGAATACAAAACCAAAATAATTAGGTCATAGCAATTACTTACAGACCCTGACTTACTGGGACACTGCCAAGAGTATATAAAGCACTGCACTGAAGACCTACTAACACACAAGTACCCTAACATACACTACAGATGTGCCCACAAGTTTTACATAAATGACTGGTTTTAAATACTAAAGAAAATGACATTTTCTTCAGTACATGCCTGGGGAACCATGCTGCAGACCAATGACTACTTGCTGGGTGCCCTGCAGCTCTCTGCCCCAACCACCTCATTTCTGATCTCACATGCTGCCTTCACTGCAGTAACTCTGCCTTCACAGCCTTGGCCCAGGACCAGACACACAGAATCACAAAATCAGTTAGGTTGGAAAGGACCTCTGAGATCATCAAGTCCTACCTATCACCAAACACTACCATGTCAACTCCAGGGATGGTGACTCCACCACCTCCCTGGGCAGTCCGTTCCAATGTCCAATCCCCTCTTCTGTGAAGAAATTCTTCCTAATGCCCAATCTAAAACTACCCTGGCCCATTTTAAGACTATGTCCTCTTGTCCTGTCACTGGTTGCCTGAGAGAAGAGGCCAACCCCCACCGGGCTACAACCTCCTTTTCTTCAAGCTAAACAACCACAGCTCCCTCACCCATTCCTCATATGGCTCATTTTCCAGACCCCTTCTCAGCTCTGTTGCCCTTCTCTGGACTCACTCCAGCACCTTAATGTCCTCCCTGAATTGAGGGGCCCAGAACTGGACAGTGCACTCAAGGTGTGGCCTCACCAGTGCCAAATACACTTCCCTAGTCCTGCTGGATAACATCGCTGATACAGGCCAAAGGTTTTACTTCCCTGAGTAGTCAGTCTGCCAAAACCTACATTACACCCCCACCACCTTGGCCATCCCACCCTTCAGGTTTACCCCATCCCCACTCTCACCCTCCTGCCCTTGGCTGGCGGGGCTCATGCAAGGGTTGACGGCCAGCCCTGGCCTGGGCTGCTGGGTGCTTCCTCACACAGGGCAGGCAGCTCTCACACCCCAGGCCTCAGGCCTGCCCTGGGAAGCTCACAGAATCACAGAATAAGCTGAGTTGAAAGGAACCAACAGGGATCATTGAAGTCCAGCTCCTGGCCCTGTAAAGGACAGCCCCAAGAAACACACCGTGAGCCTGAAAGGGTTGTCAAAAAGTTTTTTGAACTCTCAGGCTTGGTGCTGTGACCACTTCCCTGGGGAGCCTGTTCCAGTGCCCAGCCACCCTCTGGGTGAAGAATGTTTTTTAATATCCAACCTAAACCTGCCCTGGCACAACAACAGGCCATTCCCTCAGGTTCTGTCACTGGTCACCGCAGAGAAGAGATCAGTGTCTGTCCCTCCTCTTCTCACGAGGAAGCTGTTGACTTCTATGAGGTCTCTCCTCTGTCTCCTCCAGGCTGAACAGCCCAAGTGACCTCAGCCACTCCTCATTTGGCTTCCCCTCAAGGCCCTTCATCGTCTTCGTTGCCCTCCTTTGGCGGTTCTCTAACAGGTTTATAGGCTTCTTACATTGTGGCACCCAAAACTGCACGCAGGCTTCAAGGAGAGGCCGCCCCAGTGCAGAGCAGAGCGGGACAATCCCCTCACTTGCCCGGCGGGCGATGCTGGGCCTGATGCCCCCCAGGACACAGCTGGCCCTCCTGGCTGCCAGGGCACACTGCTGACAGCTGTTTGTTCCCTCTGCCCGGAGCAGGCAGCTGCCCGCACCCTGGGCTGGCTGGTAGGTTTGCTCCCTCCTGCCGGAGCGCTCAGACGCCCCGGGCATCCCCAGCCCTTCCCCGCCGCGCCGGTGCCCCAAGGCAAAGCACACGGAGCCGGCTGAGCCCCGCCGGCCGCCGTGGAACGCGGCGCCTGCGCACAGACGGCGCGGCCCTGCCGGCCATGGCGCTCCGCGCGGGAGGGCCGGCGCTGCTGCTGCTGCGGGG
>NW_024581137.1:43757340-43787808 GCF_017639235.1 Corvus kubaryi
ACCGAGGAGCCGGGGGAAGGTAGGGACGGGTCGCCGGGCCGCGCTGCATTCACCGCGAGCCTCGGTGCCGCACAGTGGGCTGTGCCGGCGACGTGGGGAGGGAGCGGCCGCCTGTCCCGCTCGGCCCCACCGGAGGCGCCGGGGCAATGCTCGCGTCCTGGGCGTGAGGAGCCCCGCAGGGCCCGGGCAGCTCGGCCGGGCAGTGGGTTCGGCTTGTGCCTTCCCGGGCTGCAGCCCAGGAGGCCAGAGTCCGCTGTCAGTGCCCGGGACTCGGTTTGTTAAACGTAGGTACCAGCTAGAGGTAAATCAAGTGACGGGGCTTGTCCCGAGAGACGCCCTCAAAAAGGCACAGGAAACGTGAGACTGCCGCTGTGTCTTTACTACAAACCGAGAACTAGTGAGGGGTGTCCATTGCTGCTGTGCATCAGTGCCATGCTCAGACTGTGCAGAGGGCAGCAGAGCCAGGAGTTGTCAGATCACATCATGTCTGTAGTGACTAAGCATGTACAGGTAGTAAATCAGGCAAAAATTACAGCCGTTCTGGCCCAAAGCAGATACTTCCTGTTCATATCACCCATCCATGGGACTTGTCTTTTCTGCATCTTGGTTACTTCATCCTTCTCTGTTGCTATGGAAACTGTTATCTTTATCATCTTCATAAAGTGCTTCCTTAGTTTTTCTGATGAAAAATGCTGTATAAAACTGAGCTGTTGAAAGAGATACTGTGCTTATTATTTACAAGTCTCTGTGACACCTCAGTTAACTTGTAAAATAAAGGAGTTTTAAAAAACAACTACTATCAAGTAATACTAACAATTACGTAATGATACTTACAGGTTTTTTTGAGGCCACAATATGCCATGCATTCTTCAAAACCAAAACCACAAAAACATAGAATAAAGACCTCTCTATTGAATCTTCCTGTGGCAGATAGTAGCTGCTGGGAAGTGCTCCCCAGCATCCCAATTCGAATGACAAAAGGGAAGTATTAACAGTTAACAGCTTCAGGCTCTGCTGATGTGATGTGGTCAGTGGATTAGTTTGAAAGGTATGCAGGGCAGTGATCATGATTTCAGATTTGGGAGATGGCCCATTTGCTTGTATGCAGTGAAGAAAAAAAGTTCCATGTTTCTGGATCTTCAGCATGTCTTGATTCCATGTGAATTCTGGAGGCTGTCAGCAGGAATACAGATTGCCAGTAGTGTGATGAGATATGACTGGTCTGTGGGTTTATTGTACTGGAGTAGATGAAAGTGTATTATTAAGTGAAAATTTTGAGTAGGAGTTTACTGTAAAGGAAAGTGCTGAGTTGTAAAAATAGCAAGTGTTGAATTGTTCTGAAGTGCTGGTTTTGTGGTGGTGAAGAGAGATTATCATTTCAGTGAAGCTTGCCAAAGGTCTAGATCTGCCTCACAGCCTAGCTGGCATTTCCAGACTCTTGTGTGTGCTGTTCTTTGATGGTGAACAGCAAATTAAAGAACAAAGATTCCTTGTGTTATGAAGCTTCCTGTGCATCAAGGGAAGTCAGTATTGTTTTCTTCCTACCTTTCCTACTCCTTGTTATTACAAATGTATGCATTTGTGAGAGAAGTACACTTATATTTCTTTCTTTCATTCAATTTTCATTGTCTTTCATTTGTTCTTCATTCTTTTCATTTTTGCTGTCATGATCTTGGAGAGCCAGGACAAACCTTTGTTCAGTTGGGACAAAGATCCAGAGGAAGTGTACTAAAACCAGCTATATATTTTTCTGTTTATGTAGAAAAGCTTTGATGCTTGTTTCTTCTCACAGATGCTGAAGTCAGTACCAGAAAGAAGACATTTGCTGAAGTGCAAACAGAACGGCTGGATCAAGCTGAACGGACTGTTTTAATTAAGTGCCCATCAAAACTTAATGAAAAAAAATTATTGCAGTACTTATCCAGTCATGGAAATGTTAAGAGTCATTTCTTTTTTGAAAATCGTGTAAGTAATTACAAAGTAAGCTAAAATCTAGACTTAGATAAAAAGAAATACTAGAATGAAAATTTGGTTAAGGCTTCATACATAAGTTAAGCAAATTATATACAATTCTATACAATTAGTGTATTGGATCAGTTTTTATCTGTGGTAATGTTCACAAGTTGTTGAGCAGTTGATTTTTATTTGTAAATCAGCTAAGCAACACCTCTGAGGAATAGCCAGCAACCTGTTTTGCACTAAATCTTTGAAATTTTACGTAGCACCGTTCATTTTTCTAACAGATAGCTCCTTTTTTATGTGTTTCTTGAGTATTTAAATTGTGAAGATTAATATATTTCAGAACTTTTACATTTAGTGCTTATTGCTAAGAATAGTACATCTTAAATACTTTTAACCTATATGCATTATATGCATTTATCTAACCCTGTATTTCCATTCTTAATGTCTTAGGGCATCAGTGCTTTAATAGAGTTTTCAGAAGAGAGCAGTATAGCTTCGTTACAGGATGCTGTTGGAATCCCAGATGTTTCAGAGCATCATGTTGTCCCATTTAAATCAAGACTTTTTACTTTCACATTGAAAAACCCAGTGAGTCAACGCATGGAAGAGACACCACTTCACCTCTCTCCTCAGTGTCACATTCCAGTGAAAGACCTTATTCAAAAGCTTTGTCTTGCAGACAGTGTAAGTAGAGGTTTGTAGATGTATCTTAATTAAAAATGAGCCATGTTCATTTCAGATTTGCAAGGGGTCATGTGAAACTTATAAAGGAATTTATTTTTATTTTTAAAAGTAATGTATTAGAATTTTGTGGGAATGGTTCTCCTATATTGAAATATATAAATGAAATTATTAATTTTAATCGTGAAAATAATTTCTCTGTATGAAAGAAACTTTTTGAAATTTATAAAATAACCTAATTGCATTGATATTAAATAGATGAAAATATATGTTAATAGATAGAACATGGGTCATTGTATTTTTACAGTGCTTATTTTCTGAACTAGATAAGCAGTCAGATGTATGTTCTACTGAATGAGTATCAGCTTACAGAAGAAAACATCAAGCTCCGATTTCTGGCCTGTTCTTTGGTTCGGGATTTTGCACGTGCATATTTCCCAGACAGCACAGTAAAGCCATTTGGCTCTTCAGTCAACACATTTGGCAAACTGGGATCTGATGTGGACATGTTTTTGGACTTCCATGATACAGGAAAGCATGCTACAAAAATGGTAAGATTGTGCTGTGCATCTTCAGTTTGTTGGATTTCTTCAACAGAGCAGTTCATTTGCTGTTTCACACACAGGAATCAGTTTGATTTTATTTAGATTTTACATGGGTTCATACTATAGAGTGTGAACAAGTTTATTTGAATGTTTGGATTTGAAGACTTTCAAAAGCTGAATGTGACACGGAAGAGATCTTTTTTGCAATAGCAAGAAAATGATTTGGTGTTTAAGTAAATTTTGTACTATTAGGGTGAATTTCACTATGAAGAAAACCCTCATCCTCCAAAATTGTTTCAGCAGAGTCAGACCTTCCAATTCTACTGTTGTGTTTTCTTCTCTATAGCTTCTGTGCTTCAGCCATGCTCTGTTGAAGCTTGACTTTGTTTTTTAGGCTCCTCCATGTCCTAAAGCAAAGTAAGTTTGTGCCTGTGTGCACATCTGCGCTTTGGGAGGGTTGTCAGGTTTTTTTCCTTACCTTGAAGAGATGACTTTATGCTCCGGGAAAGTTACTGGATTATGTACTGGGGTGTATCTGTATGTATACACGCACATTGAGTGTGTGGAGGTGTGAAAGCTCAGGATGTGGGATAGTAATGGTGAATACTTACAGGTGCCACACAGTCCAGAGAAAATTTCTGTGTTAACAGCACCTGATTTTCATTGTGAGGGGAACTAGTTGGCTTACTTCTTGAAAGGAGCTTGAGTGTGAGCTTTTATATGTGAACTGTAGATGTTTTGGGGACCAGGGCCCAGGAGCAAACAGGAGCTGAGCCAAATCAATAATGCAGATGCTTTCAGTTGTCAGACTTTACATAAGGTACTTCATAGTTATTCAAATGCCTCATTGATAATACAACAGTAAGCATCAAGACAAGCAGAGATTACTAAGCATGCATAGAGTCTTGAATTTGTTGACCAAAGCACAGAATTTACACCAGTACCTTGAGAAGCCCAGGGTTACAAGACCTCCAGTAAGCAATACGCAGTCAGCAGTGTTGCCTTTTTCAGTGCACATACTAAATTTCATCTGAATCTATCTTTACCCATAGTGTGATTTGGAAACTTGCGCTATGTATCTGAGTTCACATGTTTAGTTTAGTCACTTAGTATTTGAGCACCTTCAAATTGTAATGGTTATTTAGAGTATGTTCTGTCTTGGGCCTTGTGCATGTAGGCATAGAGAATAGGAAAAGACTAGACCAGGCATTTTTGGAAGGATCTTAGGTCTTGCTGCTGGTTTTTGACTGTGAATGGTGTAAGTATTGGAGATTGGAGAATGAAGTAGGAGAGAGAGATAATGAGAATCAGGATAAGAAAAAGGGTGAATTGGGTCAGAAATGCCCAATGGAGAAGTTGGGATTCTTCACAGATTCTGAATGAATAATCAAGTAAGTGATTCTCATGTTGTGAAAACTTCTCTTATTATTTGTGTGGTGACAGGCAGTTTGGGAAAAACGAGCTCTGTTTTCCTTAAAAGACAATGGGCAAGCTTTTGAAGATGGAAAATTCTCTCAGCTTTTCTATACGATTTGTATATTGCCATGTAAGTTATTTTAAAGAAATAATCCTTCAAATACATAGTTTTTAGTATTACTGCAGTGATAAAACACAATGAAAGCAAATATGTCAGCTGAAGAGAAGGATCATCATGTGTATGAAGTGTTAAAATCTAGGAGCACTTTACATTTAAACAGTAAAGTTGCCTCTTAAATTTTGAAGGAATACCTTTCAAGTATAAAATGTCTATTTTCAAGTCATGTTTGTTAACTAGTTGTTTTCTTTAATATGTATCCTTTGTGGAGATAGAAGTTCTGTTGTGAAATGTAGAGTATTTGATGATGAATGAGTTTGCTAGCAGCTGTGATTACCTGTGGATGGTTGAGAGACTTATTACTATGGGGGAGAAAAAGGGGAGGTAGCCTTAGTTACAAGGTGATTTAGCAGCAGCGGAGAAGGTATCTTCTGATTTCTTCACTTGTGTAGCCTTTCAGAAGGTGCCAACAGTGGAGGAGGATCAGGCATTTCAGCACCTATTTACATGAAATTACTATTCTTGAGCCTTATGGCAAACTGATTACTAATTGTAAATTTTAAAAAGAGGCAAAAGTGGGAACATTCTTTACCAAGAATGGTTTATCAGTACAGTGCTAGACCACAGATAGGGCATTTTTAACCCATGGCAGTTTGGGAGATTAGTGAGTGACTCAAAACAGGGCTCTGTGATATTTTTAGAGTAGTAGTTTTTGTTAAAACCAAGAAGTTATGCTTCTTGGTTACTGTATCAGTTTACCCAAAAGTAATAGTTTACCTGTACTTGCTGTTTTGGGCGACGTGGCAAGAACAGGAGAAGAACCACAGGGTTTGGGCAAGTGTATCAGTACTACATACCCCCTAGCTAGGACCAAAGCTATATATGAAGGTTCTATTAATTACTAAGAATATCTACTTTATCACTATAAAAAAGTCTTCATTCACTTTTTGAAAGATAGTTAGGTACTGTCTGGAAAGGCTCATTGTGGTTTTTGTCACAAATATAAATATCAACACCAGCCCACCACAGGTCAGCTGAGCCCCCATCTTTATCTTTCCTGTTAACTACCTCGATGTTGATAGTCACAGGCTCCTTTCACTTAGAGCCAGCCCTATTGCAGCATGCAGCTACACAGCCAGATGGGATTAGGGACCACTGTCCTGGCATGTTCCACCACGTGGTGCTGACTGGAGATCCATTGGCAGGAGGGCAGCAGGAACAGTCACCTCGGTGATTGCCAGGGAGACTCAGAAGTTCAGCACCTGAAGTGACTTTATGGGAAATGTTGCAAGGTCCGTAAGTTTGGAATTGTTTCACCTGTCCGTGAGATCACTAATTTGTGGACAACAAAAGTAACGTACTCTGTGTCTCAGTTACTAGTTAGATCACTGTGATTTTGCTTATGTAGTATGCATTCACACATGACATGTTCCAAGGTGGAGGATAAATCAGTGTCAAGTATTGGATTAGCAAGCAAAATTAGCTGATGTCTTAAAAACACAGACTATAAAGAAAACAGAGATTTCACAGGTATGTTACTGAGGTAAAAACTACAAATATAACAAATCAAAATATGAAGACCTACAGAGAAGTTGATTTGTGATGTTAGAATATATCTTCACCATGTTTTTGTCTTTCAGGGAAACGATATATGACATGAATTGATTATTTTAAAGTCTTACAGAAAATCTTAATTTTGAAGGATTAAGTAATTTGCATGCTAATTTTTTTTTACTTTTTTAAATGAAAAAGACATTTTTCTTTACACTGCTGCTTGATTTACTAATAATGCATTGTTTTTTGAGGATTTGAAATGGAATTACTAATAGTTTGAAATTAGTGGTAGTTTGGTTGTACTGTCCCTCTGTAATTGTATGCTCCTCTTTTGCAGTCAGAGCATTTATGCTCTCCTGGTAATTCCAGAATTACTTTTTTAGCCAGTAGTGATATGTAGTACTATTGTACTTCTGTTTGAACATGTAGCTTTATAGTAAGTTGATCACTGTTAACCTGGAAAAAATTGAGTCACCAAAAAAGAATCTGAAAGAGAGAGCAATATGTTTTTACGAATTTTAAGTTCGGTGGACTGCTTTGAATAATTCTTGTCTTTCGGTTCTAGTTGTACAAACTCCTTTGTAAGTTGCTGTGGTATTTCAGAAGTATTTTTAGATGTCTCTTTTGCTTGAGAGCTAACAGCTTGCTTTTGAAATTCTGTGTTAGAAAAAAGGTCCCTTTGAAATGGAGTATCAGATGAAAAGATTACCATCAGAAAGATTAGCAACTCAGAGGATTCTTTCTGTCATTGGTGACTGCCTTGATAATTTTGGTCCTGGGTGTGTGAATGTACAGAAGATACTCAATGCCCGCTGCCCTCTGGTGAAATTTTCCCATCAGCCGACAGGATTCCAGTGTGATCTGTCAGTGAGCAACAGGTGAGACCTGGCTTTAAAAAGTTTGCAGAGAATTCTGATCTACTTAAAATGTTCTGAAAACCGGTAATACCAAGTGTTTAGTCTTTTCCTTTCCATGTTCTTAACAAATGTGAATGTTGGCTCTGAAAGTAAAAAGGCTATTTTTTTTGACTTCTAGGGCTTAGAGTTTGATGTCCTTACATTATCTTTCTTCAGCATCAGAAATAGTTGCTAGCTGAAGCTGAAGACTCAAAAACCAGTCTATGGAATAAGGTTGGATTATATAACTGGAAAGAGGGCAGGCAGTGTTCATTAGTCATTACTTCCCTTTGGCATATGCACAGCCTTTCTTGATTGCTTTTCAGATTAAGCAGTTCCAGAATGTTAATTTTTAGTGCTTTGGCCTCTAGTTATTTTGGTGTCCTTTCCTTCTTCTTAAGGGCCGGCATACACCTGTTTGCTGGGAAGATCCCTTGGATGCCTAGTGAATTCCCGGCGTCGGGAAGGGGCGGGAGCCTGCGGTGCTCCCGCCGTGCGGGGCCGCTCGCAGCAGTGGCCGCTAGGGGGCGCCGGCTGCCCAGAAATGCCCCTCAGGGCTCCTCGGTGACCGCCGAGCACGGAAGCGGCTGTGCTGTCCCTTGTGCTGGTGCTATCGCGTGTTTTAGTTAGAAATACCCCCCTCACTCCGGTAAACAACCCTGGCATAAGTGTATGCAGCCGAAAATGAGTTACTCACCCTTTTCATTGTTGTTTGGGAATATAAACATATGTGTGATTATTCTTCAGGATACCAGTGACAGGAGCCAAGGGAATGGGCTGAAGTTGTGTCAGGGGAGGTTTAGGTTGGATATTAGGAAAAGGTTCATCACCCACAGGGTGGTCGAGCCCTGTAACCAGCTCTCCAGGGAAGCAATCACAGCACCAGCCTGACAGAGTTCAAGAAGCTTTTGGATGATGCTCTCAGGCACAGGGTGTGACTCTTGGGGCTGCCCTGGCAGGAATTGGACTTTCATGATCCTTGTGAGCCCCTTCCAATTCAGAATATTTTGTGGTTCTGTGATACCAGTTTCAGTGCAGTTTTGTGATTTGTCTACATTAGATACGATCAGATGAGATATACTAAGTTTTCTGAATTACCCAAAGTTCTGTTTCAGAATGTGCAGGAGTTGTTAAGGCGGTATTGAACAAGTTTCTTGCAATGAAATTACTTCTCTGTATGCAGCCACAGTGAAAGTCAGCATGTAGTTCTGTACAAGGTTCCTTGTAATTCACTGCTGATGGTTTGGCTGGTAAGGACTGCATTTCTTGTCTTGTTATCATTTTTACTAGAAACAAACCTCTCTGGACACCATAAAGCACCTCACAGCTGAAATTTTAGAAGCCCAGATGTTACAAAATTTTGACCTAGTAAATGTCTCCAAAAGGCTATGCTGAATTTTTAGAACAATTTTTAGCACTTCAGGCTAAAATTGAACCAAAGTTTTACTCTCATACCGTATTTTCATTTTTTTTCTGCTTTTTCTTGCCCTCCCATTTGTACAATATATGAATGGTTGTATAACAGTGTGATGAAGGAGATCAAAAACTGATCCATCTGAAAACCTTTATCCTTCGAGATTAGTTGTTTTTTTGGCTTGACTAAGCAGTAATCATTTGAAAATTACCAAACTGACTTGTTTTGCAGATTTCATTGTGTCTCTGCACTTAGGTTATTTTTCAGTGCAGCATTTTATTACTTTTTATATAAAAGCTGTAAAAGAAGTTCTAGCTATATTTTATTTTATACTAGGATAGAGATATTATCTAATGTACCTCAAAGGCAATTGTGGCTAAATTATGTTTTTTCGCCTCGGTTCTGCATAGTTTGACTCCACAGTACTTGATGGTGTTTTTTTATTTTGAGGTTTTTTTCCTCCCACTGTGATGTGGAACAAGGAAGCAGGAAATAGTGCAAATGCAGTATTATTATTTACCCAAAACTGTATCTTTCTTGCTATGGAAAACTACCAGGTATTTAATCCTGGACAACTCCAAGCATTCCAACACAAGCCATTCTACTATTCTATGATTCTCTTCTATTTTTTAAAATGTGTCAAAGTTTTTTTTTTTTTTTTAATGGAGGTCCTCTTCTCTTATAATAAGCAATGAACACTGCATCTGATACTTCATAATTCTCTCATCATTTACATGTCTTCTCATTTCTTCTTCAGCATTGCAATAAGAAGTTCAGAACTCTTGTATATCTATGGCTGTCTTGATTCCCGTGTACGAGCATTAGTGTTCACTGTACGATGTTGGGCCCGTGTTCATGGACTTACAAACAGTGCTCCTGGTACCTGGATTACAAACTTCTCCCTGACCATGATGGTCATGTTTTTTCTGCAAAAGAGATCTCCACCTATCATTCCAACACTAGACCAACTTAAAGAACTGGCAGGTAAGCACAGCCGTTTCTGTGTTTATTGCAGTTTATTGTTTATTGCATATTTGTTTTCTCTAAAGTGGTAAATAAATGCAAGCAATTTCTTTATGCTCTCAAATACTAATGATTATTATGTGTGCGTTAAGTTCGAGGGAATACACAAGTTTTAGATGTATTTTTTAGTGAAAATAATGCATCTTTAAAGGCAAAATAAATCCCTTTTCAATACAATACTAATTCAATTTAAAGGGGTTAGACTTATTCTGTGCCTTAGATAATTAAAAGTAATTGACTTGTTCAATGGTCCTGTGCTGAATTTTTTTGTTTGTTTGTTTTTTAGAAGACCTGCAGGGTCTTGAACGTTTCTGGAGTTAAGGATTTTGTGCAGACTGATAGGATGTGTATTGTTTTATAGATACCAAATGCTTAAAAGAAAGGCTGTATTTTCTTCTCCCAGTTTATAATATCCTTGAGACTGTTCAGGCCATTTGCAAATAATTCTTATATCTTCACAAACAAGCTGTTCTGGCAGTTTCATACACAGCATTCTGGGTGTGTTATCTTCAGTGAATTGTATGAAAGCATAGAGAATGACATCTCAAGTTCTTGATTCTTCACTGATGTCTTCTGCTTATTGACATGCTTCCTTGGAAGCTTTGAGTGCTTTCAGTGGAGAAAAAGGCCTGTGTTCAGTTGCTTTAAAATAATTTTAAACATTTCCATCAGAATCCTGTAGAAATTTTTATACAAAAAACACGTTCTGATATTTTACAAGAGTATTCCTAATCCTCTGAAGTTTTTGAGAAAAAGACAGTGAACACTCTGAGTCTCATTTTTTGGAAACCTTCATGTAGAAGAGTTGTGCTGTTTAGTGTATAATACAGCCCTCTATACAGAGGTACCCTGTTTGTTACTTATTAGAAGTATTTTCAGAGATACGAAGATCTTACTCGTATTCCTGTAGGATTACGACCATTTATCCTATTCCTGTAGGATTTTGAAAATGTGCCATTTGGTCATGATGCTTTTCCTTTGTCCATCTATAGACTTTTTTCTTTTAAATCTTTTACCACTTAAATTGAATCTTAACCTGAAAGTTCACTTGTATTTGATTTATGTAATATGGGTAGCATTGATTTCAGTTTGTTATCTGAATTTTATTAAGTACAATGACATTTTACTGTTTATTACTTCAAAATATGCCCACAATTTTTCTTTCAGATGAAAAAGACAAGCATATAATTGGAGGATATGATTGCTCATTTGTTAGTGATTTAAGGAAGATTAAACCTACAAAAAATACAGAGACACTTGGTAGGTAGATCTTTCATGAGTTTTCTTTTTTTTATGAGGGTACTGAAAATAAACTTTTCCTTAATGTTACTGATGGCTTTTGTTTTTCTTTCCCTTAGATGTATTGTTGGGTGAGTTTTTTGAATATTTTGGAAACTTTGATTTCAGGAAGAATTCCATAAATCTTCGAAAGGTAAATGGATTTTAATTGCTCATCATTATCAATTGAATCTCTCTGTCTGCCATTTGACAAACTACATATGCTAAGCACCAATTTCTGTCACACTGAGTCCTTTCTGTGAAGGAGTGTTTACCTCTCGGAGCCCAATAACTTACAATACCATTAAGAACATTTACAGTGTCATTACTTGGATATGGTGGAAACCAGAAAGTGATGCAAAGCCAGTGTAAATTTACTGGAAAGCCCTGTAATAAAAGTGGCAGTTTTAAAAAATCAAAGCTATTTTGCTTCTGTGTGATGAAAGCTATTACAATGTTATGATGTCTGTCATAGCAAAAGTCTGCGACAAACCCTGTGTGCTGACAGGCTTTGCATTTAAAGTTGGGAGTCCAGACCCAACCGGAGCCTACAATAAAACTTACAGCTGAGTTCTGGGTATGCTTTTGGCACTGCGGTTTTCTACTGCAGGTTGTATCAGCCTACAGTAACTGTACTGCAGCTCAGTAAGTATGCCATAGCAAGATAGTGCTGTGCTATCACTTTGCTTTGCTTTATATGTTTAAGTCATCCTGTTGATCTGTGTGTGCATGCCAGTACAATAGAAATACATGAAAATGTAACTACCATAACTCACACCTGTTCCTGCTGGACTGCTTCCAGAATAGGGGTTTCAGTGCCCTGTTGCTGTGTGGGCACTCTGTTGTGTTCTGTTTGCTCTTTGGGCATTATGGATCGCTGGCATAAGAGCTCTTTTTGTAGGTTGATCCTAGAAACTGATTTATTTAGGTGGAGAACTTCTGTTTGCTATTAAACCTCAAAAAGGCAAGCAAAAACACATTTGGAGCCTGAGCTAGTCAGGGGAGGTATCTGTGCTGCTGCTGTTTTTCTGACAGTCCTCTTGGCCCTGGGGCAGGAGTATGTAACGTGTACATAGACGCTTCCTGGACCAGCAATCGCTGGTGGATTCCTGCTAGAGCTTGTGATGGAAAGGCCTGAAGAGGTTCTGCTATACAGAACAGGTCAGCTAAGAAACACTGATCAGCACTGAGATGGAAGTGCATTTAAATAGCAAACTACACAGTTGTCAGCTATTTGTGTTGTACTATACCAGGTGCCTAACAGTGGACTATGACCTGAATAGCTCTGTGCTTAAAAGACAGACCAAACTGGGAGGAATTTCAGCCAAGGCAGCAATCTTTTTCAGTTTCACCAGCACTGTGAGCTCTCTGAGCACTGTGGGAGGAATAGTTTGAACAGTTTAAGGGCTTGCAATATTTTATCAAACTGGACTGTGCAGGTTGATATGACACACTGATGCGGCATACACAAGTGGAGATTAGGAGTAGGAGGTTGCAGTGAGTGAGGTCTGAGGTTTGTTGGAAAGCAAATGGGAGAATGGCCAAAAAGGTTAAACTGTAGTTGTGTGTTGTTTACCTTGAAGGAAATCTAAGTTAAATGTGGCAAAGAAAACCACCACTGAGAGGATTCAGAGAACACGAATCATACAGTCAGGTTGACAGGAAAATTAACTTGATTAATAATGACTGGGTGTTTTGCAAAATGTTCTCTAGTAGGTCAAAGCACTTTTAATGCTAATGTAATAACTCAAGTGATTTGTTATTTGCTCTGCCTATAATGCACATATGCAACTTCGGCTTTTTCTTTATACTCTCTGCAGGGAAAGGAAGTAAATAAGCCTGAGTCCTCTCCGCTTTATATCTGGAATCCCTTTGAACAAGACCTTAATATCAGCAAGAATGTTAATCAGCCACAGCTGGAGAAATTTATAGCTATGGCCAGAGAAAGTGCCTGGATTTTACAGAAGGAAGATAAAACTCAGCAAATGATCAATAAAGAACCTTGGGGACTGGCAGCACTACTGATACCATTTGGAAAAAGTAATTCCAGCAGGATGAAGAATAGGATGAAAGGAATAGGAAGTGAAACAATCAAAAGCCTCTTGGACTCTTTAAAGTTAAATAATGCAAACAGTCAACAAAAAGCAGTGGGAAAATGACTTTAAGCACAGAAATGCAGTAGCTAATATTCTGTTTTAGGAATTGAATGTAACACACAGTCCAAAGAACATTACTTTTAATGTTTCTATTATGGGGAATGGAGAATCAAGCAATCTCTGTTTTTCATAGTGATGATTTTTGTACAGGTCTGCTTTCTTTCTGTACATTTTTCTCCTCCTTACTCCTCACTTTTCCATCTGTTTTATGAATGAAGAGTATTCAAATAAGTTTTACAGATGCATTTTGGAAGTAGCCTTCAGTTGGGCACTCTTCTGTAAAAAAGGCTGACAGGAGCAGTATGAGAAAAAGCCTTTGGGAATTCTCTTGGCTAGCATACAAATGATATGCTAATGAAAAGCTGAAGAAACAACCACCTTTCCATGAAACCACAGTCTGAAAGAAGATAAATGTGTTGGAACCATTGTTTCCAATCCGGCCATGTTTTGGCAGCCAGTAAAACCGACGTGCATGTATCTATTTTTTGCAATTGTTTTCCATTCGTGTAGATAGTGCCAAGACAAAATAAAGAGAATGGAATTAGATAGTAAGGTGTGCAGTTTCTTAAAGCATTGCACCACCACAGCTCTCCAAGGATAGTGCCACTGTTTTGTGTTGGAAAAGTGGGTTTGCTCTTGTGTCTACCACCTGATTTCAAATGTCTTTAGTCAACTCTCCTTTGTTTTCTCTACCCAGGACTGATCCCCACCCACACTTGTTTCTTATTTTGCCTTCAGCTTCACTTTAAACCTGTATTTCAGGTTCAGGCAGGGGTTCTTTTATGCCCTTCTTGCTTCATCACTCTCCCCAAAGCTGCTGCCTACTAGGTGACATCAAAGCATTCCTGCAGAGGGATCTGTCCAATGCAGAGATCCAGAGAATCACGTATCATGCTGGAGTCCTGTTCCCAGTCTTGCCTTGGTTTTCAGATATTCAGCAGAACAGTGACTGTCCCCTTCCAGATCAGTTGGGCCAGCAGAGTCAATGCTTTTCAGTGACTTAAAACACTGAGTGCTCTTTCCATCTGCCACAAAAAAAGTCTTTTCAGAGGAAGGGGGAGAGGGGAGGGAAGGAAGGAAATTGGAAATGGCAGGCAAATATCGAACTCTACATTTGTGAGTATTTCACTTGTCCAGTTTGAGAGCCACTCATGCATCAAGACTAAATGGTGGCACTGTTAGCAGTTCCACAGAGTGTTTTCTTTATTCACAGAAATTCTGTAAATGAAATTACTCTCTTCAGAGATAATCATATAAATGCAACATCAATCTTTGTGATTACTTTACTGTTTTATTTTCAGTACTTTTAGATTCTGTAATGTTGCAGTGGTATACGATCTTGTGTAGACATTTTTCTAATGGGTTGATCTGAACAATTTGTAAGTGTGTTTTCTCTTTTCTCTGATATATTATTTATTGGAAATACTGTGGGCAATAATGCATACTTCCAAGTACTTGTAAAGACTGGGCAAGGAAAAGTATTTTCTCGTAGTTGGCAAACTAAAGGATTAGACCTTCAGGTCAATTCCATAATAGTTTATTCAGAGTTTTAAATAATACTTACATGTGTCTGTTTCTGATTTATAAATGTTTTCTTAAATGACTCACATGGTCATTATCTTGGTTGCTGAAATTAATTCTCATATTAACTTCTTCAAGATTGAGCCTTGAATTTGAAACTTAATTTTCTACCTTAATCCTGATATTAGAACTTCTTTTTGGAGGCTGGTATGAAGTTTATTGTAACTTGCTATTGGTGCAAACGCAAACACTTTGATGGCAAGCTTGACACAGATGCTATAAGGAGCCTGCTGCTACCAAAATCTTTACAGGACCTAGAGGTACATTTTCAGCTGTTTACCCAGGAATAGACTACATGGCTTTTTGAAGATTAGGGCAGTACTCAAGTACTTTTGAATTTTTTTTTTTTTTTAGATTAACCGAATGGGTAGTAGTGTAATAATAAGAGTATGGGTCACCAAGGACAGAAGCGTGCAGCAGAACTGTGGCAGCGTGTACCTACTTGCATTATATTCAGAGTGATTCACTGACATAGAAAAGATTTTATATGAATTTTGACGCATAGATACAGGACACTTGTAGACAAGTAACAATGAATTTTGTATTTTGGTTATATGGTTGAGCCATGCTGAAGCACAAGCTTCATTTGTAAATGTTATAGATGTTCAAGCTGCTTAGTATTCCTTAAAAGGCAGGGCAGAACATGGTCACTGTACATGCAGCACCTTTCAGCATCACTTTTCTGTTTAGACTGCCTGTCCCTTTTGGGAATAGTTCTGAACCCTTGTCATGGCTGCAGGCCAGTTTCTGAAAAGAGGAGAAGGAAGCCAAAAGCAGTGTTGTAGCAGTGGAATGCACAGGTTATTTTTTCAGATATCTACAAGTTGAGGGAGCTGGTGACCAGGGAGCTGAGCCCAGAGGCTTCAAGGATCAGCTCTCATTGGTGTAAATAAGCCCAGCAGGCAGCTTTCCTAGAGGAGGCTGTAGCTGGAGGTGGAGGGCTGACCATGAGCTTCCCTAAAGTATGAGCTATGTCTAGAGAAGAGCTGAGTGAAGCTGAAGCCACCTGTGGGAAGAGAACCAAGACTTGAGGGGGTGTATTTATCAAATCAAGACAGATGGTGTGATTATAATTTCCTGAGGGCAGCAGTCTTATATTGAAGATATTTAGAAACCATCATTATGGTTCTGTCACTGAAAACAAGAGCTGGATATATGTCAAGAAAGGACTATGAACATGATCTAGATTTGAGAGCTCATTTATATGCTCCAGAAATATGTAAACAATATCTCTGCAAGAGCGAGGCAGTAGCTTTTAGTTACTTCTCAAACTTGGTGCTGATCTGCTGTATTGGATGGTGGGGCTGTTAGGAAGGTCACAGGTAAGGAACACCAGTGAATTAAACAGTTTCGCCCCTTTGCTCCTTTCCCTTGCTGGGAATACTTTTTAGTGCAAGTCTCACATTTCCTGGCTCTTAAATGGTTAGGGAAACTGAAAACATTCGGAAGTTCCTTGTCCTGAGAAAATGTGCTTTGGGGTATTAACTTCAAAGTTAACATTTTTTGCCAGGGATTTTTATTTTTATTTCCCTAGATGTCTGATGCTCACAAGTGTTGCAGGAATACGTTCTGCTGCAACTGCCACTGTCCCATCATTCCTCTGTAACTTCCTGGGAATCTGCAGCCTTGGCCTACAGCTGACTACTGGGTGAGCATCCTAGTGCCATGCTTTTGAAGGCACAGTCACAAAAAAGACTTCTTGCCTGATAGCTGATGCTCTATTCCTCTGCCTTGGTTTCAAAATTACAGTTCCTGTTTTGGATTCTATTCTTTAGAATTGGAATCACAGTATATTTGAGGTTGTGAGAGAACTCTGAACCTAGTCCAGTTGCCTTCTTAAGTGGTATCAGCTGTGAGATTAGACCAGGACTTTTTATCTAGTCAGGCCTTGAAAATCTCCAAGGATGGAGATTGCATCTTGTTCTAGAACAGCCTGTTCTAGTGCTTGACTGTCCCCATTGCTGTGGTGGGCTGGGCTGAAATACGCTGCCCCATCCTTGTCACTCTTACTGGCTTCTTTTCTGATCCTGACACGTGCTCTCAATCAGACTGCTGTCCACAACAGGTGTTCAAGCTGTTCTTTCACATAGAAAGCCCCGAGTCTTCCCTTCTTTCCCTGTCTTTCCACAGGAACTCATATCCATCCATCACAGTGCTCCCATCACATGCAAACCCTCCTACCATAGCTGTTATTCCAACAGTGTTGTAGTAACAGCACAAGGAGTTCTAGTTCCTCCTGCTTGTTCACAGCTGCCACACATTTTTATTTGTACATTTTAGGTGGGTATGTGTTCATAAAGTTTTATTATTCTTGAGGTCCCTTTTGTTCCTGTCACCCTGTATCTTTTTCTCTCAATCCATGTCCACAAGCTGCCTGGCATAACTGGGGGTTATGGTTGTCCTCCTTACTGTTCTAGCTGATTGCTTTGATATGGCCACTATGCATATCCAGCTTACAAAGTCCTCGTGATATTCAAACCCTAACTAAAAATAAATTTCTGAAAGGCTCTGCAGGAAAATAAGAGGATGTGAGTACCAGACCGGTTTATTGTACCGGCAGAAAAGCCCCAGAAAACACAACACCATGCAGAGATAGTGATGCAGGTGCAGAATCACCATAGGGCACAGTGCTGTGTGTCTGGGACCTTGTTGCTTCCACAAGTGCATTCGTGTGGTACAGGATGCTGCTGCCCAGCAGAACTTGTCCCACTTGGATCTGACACATTTGTGATGCTGTGTCACTTCTGGGTCTAGAGCTGTCAGGCTCTCAGCCACAACCTGGCTGTGCTCTGTGCTTGTGCTGAGTCTCTGCTCGTTGAGGAATTGTGTTCTTAGAACAGCAAGTCTTCCCTCATGGAAACAAATTTGCAAGTTCAATGTTTTTATACTCCCCAGAGTACAGGCTATGTTTTTGCTTAACAAAATTTTGTAATTTTGGAAAAAGAAAAGGTAGACAAAGAAGCTCTAGTTAAATAATTTTGCAAACAAACTAGTTAAAGGTCCATGCCACATTCATCTGAAGCAAGTGTAAGATTTCCAGCCTGGGCTGCTTTGGAGATATGATGAATCAACAATTAGAAAGTTTTTCAAAGTGAAATCATCCTGTTCACTGGAAAGCTCACTTCCAAATGCTTCACCTTGCTTATCACAAAATTACCACCAAGGTTCTCTTCTAGTACAAAATTCTTCTAAACATTATAGGTAATTTGGGGTCAGTTTGTTTAAAACAAGGGTTAGGATTTATATGAGGCTAACCTGTGCCTGGAGATAAAATCTCCTTCTCCATAAATCCTCTTAGTTGAAAGTCTTGATCCACTGCTTTTGCAGACCTGTTTCTCATACTTTCTTTAAGCAGGGGTTTGGTTTGATTTCTTTTGCAGGACCTCCCTGCTTCTTTTCACTCTCCCCATCGTCTTTTCATCGTATCTTTCTGATCTGATCGGTAAAAAAATAGTCTTTGACTTCCCCTAGTATTTTGTGAAGCAGTATTAAATACATCTACGTTCAAGAAACAGGTAGTTTTCAAAAAGTCGTCCTCACATTTCAATGTAATTTTTTTTACTGCTTCATTTCTTGTGTAGACTGAATCTCCATACTGCATTTCTCATGGCTCGTAGAGGGATCAATTAGCTGGATTTGATGGGTCTCACCTTTACTGAACATCTGTTTTTGCGAAGTCTCTTCAGTAAAGAGACTTGTTTAACACAGTCTGTTGTATTAGAAAGCAGTTCCCTGCAAATTTTTGTGAGGTGCTTTACCCTTCAGGATTATTTCTGTTTTCCCTTGTTATGGGGAAAACCATGTTCAATTTGTTTCACAGAATTACTTCAGAGATAGGTTTTTGTTCCCATGCTGAGCTCTCTTGTGCATACAGATTTGTAGTCAATGTAAACAGTGCAGCCCTGTGCAGGAATTTTGCATGGAACAACTCCCAGAATATGTCTTGTAGGTATTATGCTTGCAGCCCAACAGGGGAGGTAAAAGCCCCACAAATTACTAAGGCATTTGTGGTGCTGACTCCACAAGATGGAACAATTTCCATAATTCTGTATTGCTTTTTCTCATGTTGGACAGAGGAAAGACCTTGCTTTCCTGCAGAGAAAAGGTAAACATATTAGAAGTTGGATTGTTGGGGTGAAGAGCTGTAGTACTTATTATGAATATTTCTATCTTAAGTCTGGATTTCTAAAGCCCCTCTCTAGGAGCTATTTCTAGAGATTTTCAGGATGAGAGAAAGACCTGGGAGAATACATAGAGGCTTCGTATTTCAGATAATCAGATAAATGGTACTTACTTTTAGACTAATTATCAAAAGTAATTACATAAGGGAAAATAACATGTGTAACAATCCAGCAATAACAAGCATCACTGCCTTGTCTCTTTGAACCAGTTTTACTGCCTTAATTTTCTGTAGTCCGGTGGTGCACTACTTTTATAGAGGGATGAGATTTCAGAGAGCATACTGAATGGAAACTACAGTATCCAATACATGGGAGGGGAGTACTTAGCCATTGCAGCAGATAAAAAGAAGCATTACCAACTCCATCACGAAATGAGATTCAGAGATTTTTTTTTACTCCAAAAATAAAACATATAGAATTTTTCTGTGAATCTTTAGGTGATTCCTAGTTCTTCCTTTTGAAAATTATCTTTGGACACCAATCAAAAGAGGGTTTGCTGTAATTGCTTGATATCTGAGCTTGCAAAGTAAGGTCTTATTTGAAATGACCATAATCTGTTTTGTTGGGACATTAAAGACCTTAGTGATTACAGTTCTGCTCTAAACCCCATGTTTAAGAGGGTTTGGATTGCAGTTGGCTTATGAATTTGAAATATTATCATTTTCAGTTATTCTAAGAATGCAAATGCTTACAGTTAGCAACAGACTTTCACACTTCTGCCACTGAGGCTGTTAGGACTTTATTCCTCCTTTTTACTATAGACAATATTTTCAATCTTTGAACTGTGTTGCAGCAATTAATTTTATATTTCTTCTATGAGATAAATAATAAAGTAAAACATGTCCTCTGTATTTGTTCAGTAAGTTACTGTTCCATTGTGCTGTTGAAGTCTTTGATAAGATAAAGAATAACATATCTGGTGCTTTCCTTCCTCAGATGCAGGCAGAGATTACTGAAATGAGGATGCATTTCAAAGAGCAATGGTTTGGAATGGTTGGTCTCTAAATGTCCCAATCTACAGAGCTCACCAAAGAAGTAAGAAAACAAACCCCTGAAAAAGCCAATTTCATTGTCAGCCCACTTCAGCTCACCCAACAGACATTTTTAACTTTGGGGATTTTCCAAACAGAACAAAGGTCAAACCAAATGCTGTCAAGTCATGGTTGGAGATGGAGTGCTTCTTGCCTTCCAAAATCACTTTATGATTAATACTTTGTTTAAGTAAATGCTGGTCTGTGAAGAGTATGTCTCTGTCACTTACAAAACATGGTTTCTAATGAAGAGAGCAGAAATAACATTTTGGATGTCTGACAAACTCTGTGAGATATCTCTTAATAGGAAGAGAATAATTTTTTTCTAGCTAGATATCTGAAGTTCCTGAACCCTGCCCTGGCAAAAAACTTGCTTTTTATCCTTATAAATTATAAAGGGGGAATACAGGCATCTCTGATTGTCTTGATTTAATTTTATCCCACATGTATAGGGTTACAAGTGTGTGGCAGTTAGGCATAAGTGATAGGATTTTATGCTCCAAATGCTGGTAAGAGAGAAGCTTCAGAACACATAGGTTAATACAGGCTTGATTCAAAGACACCTAGTCCAAATCTCCTACACTATTTTAGATCCTACCCACCGTTGCAGCAGAAGACCATAAATATTAATGACTGCCAGCTGCTCGCTCCTGGTAGGGACGACTTCCCCTGGAGTTAATCTTTCTAAGTCAGTGGGGCCTTTAATTGCCAAGCTGACCTAGGGACTTCTGAAGCCTGAGAATGAATACAAAGAATGGTTTGCTATCTTCATGCCCCATTCCTAGCAAGACTTTTTTCCACCTGATTCCAGTAACAGCAGGACATATCCCTAAATTTCTTCTCAAATGCAGAAATAGTGAGCAATGATGCTGTAGCATGGCCATTTCTATTCCTCAGATTTGTGCAATTTATGGGTTTGGGTTTGTGCGTGCAGATTTTTATCTGGCATCTTTATTCTGTTTTTCAAAAAAGATTGATGAAAATTTTTTGTTTGTTTTTGTTGTCCCTGGAGTTTAATAAGCTAGAGCTTTCAGAGCTGTGCTTTACTTGTTCCCATGTTTTTCCTGGCAAAGAACAAAATTCAAAGCTGAACCTTTTTCTGCTGGATGTTTTTCTTTTCTGTGATAAACACAAAGTATGCAGTTGGTGTCATGAGAGCAGTAGGTGCAGGATTCAGCTGACACTTCCCAGCAGAAAAGTCTCCATCTTGCCAGGCCTTTGAGGAGACATGACAATGATTCATTTTGGTGATAACACAGCAGGAACACAAGTCCAATTGTTTGCTATGTAGGTCAGAATGGGGTATGTTGGCATCTCTGTTTGCAGACTTTACAAAGATGTCTGGGAATGGGAAGCATGACAGCAAAAAACCTATTCTGATATAACTTAAATTGTTCCACTGGATGGAAGTAGGCTATGAACAGTTTGCTGTCAAATACTTGCTGTCTAGCTGGCAGAGCTGGACATTGTCTATATATGAGGAGGTTTAATTTTTCACATTAAACAGCTCATTTACTCTTTACCCAATCTCTGCAATTAAAGTCTGTCTCTGTGCCAAGGAGAAGGCCCTTAGAAATACTCAGTCTTGCTGTTCCAGTATGAGTTCCTTATAGTAGCTGGTGTACAAGTACATGATGTACTTAAAAATCAGAGGAAGTTGACAGTTAACTTGGTTAGCTCAGGACTTTTCTTGCAGCCTTGTGCATTTTAATGTCTGTGCTTCAGAAGCTTGTACAGCAGTCAGTTTGGGTTTTGCTTGCTCAGTCAAAAGTGGCTTTGGGAATGTAATTTTTTGTAACACATTAAAACATTTTGCTGCACACCCCATTGCACATCATGCATGAAAATGATAATGTCTTTTTATGGGAGTCTACCAGCTCTCCCCTGATGTCTTTTCCTTCCAGGAATCCCTCTGGTAATTGAACATGAAGAACAGAGCTTTTCTCTCTTTCCCTACGTGAGTGGTCCTGTGGTGGACCCTGGGACTGCTTTTGTTTGGTATGTTTGGATGGTGTCACGCATTCTTTGGACCAAGCGTGTCCCCTGGCTTGTGTCTGTGCAAACACCTCATGTTCTCACTTCCAGGTTTGTCCTCTGATCCTCTGTGTCCATCATCTACATAAACAGCAGTATTACTGCTAATTCTGCTCTATAGCAAGGAGAAGCTGAGGCACCTTCCAATTTTGGGGAGAATGACTCTTTCCCAAATGATGCATCTCCTTTAAATTAACTGTCAGCTTCTTCTCATACCAGTGGGAGAAATGTGCAATACCTTACGGCATTGCTCAAATGTATGTTGTGACAAACATTACAGCTAAAACCATACTTTTTTTAGGTTCCACACCACACACATTCAAGGAAAAATATTCTCTCTTTGTCACATGTCTTGAGAGCTGAATAGATTTTTGAAGCAGTTGGAGGCAGTGTTCCAAGATCAGAGATCAGACCGTGTACCTTTTTTCTTTCTTCTTGAAAGGAAATAAATCCTGATGGCTGGACATTATGTCTGTGATCATACTTTGTCTTGGCATGTTTATTAGCTCAGTGTGGACTTTTATGAGACTGTTCTCCTCCTTCTATCAGTCCTAAGAATTTATAGCAATTACTTTCTCTGGGGTTCTGTTGATTATCTTATGAAAATCTGTCCCATACAGGAAAGATACCCAGTCAGGTAATAATAAGTTTGAAATAAATTCATGTACAACAATTTGAAGTTGCAACACAGTTCAGAAGGGAAGTGGGTGGTAACTGATGTTTTTATTTCAGCCTCATCAAAAGAATTTGATTGAATCTGGTTTTTTTATTGCTGGCGAGGCTTATTTTAAAACAAAAAAACAACCCATAAAACAACGCAAAAGGGAAGTTCTGTCTACCTGCCCAAAGGTGAGATTTCTCTTCTAGGAGGGCTAAAGCCCTCAGCAGTGTTTGTGGAAGTATCTGTAGCTTAATGCCTTTCAACAGCAGTCCCTAGCTAAAGTTCTTGATTGTTCTTGATTGTGGAGAAAGACATAAAGAATAATTATGGGAGGGGATCTTTATTTCTGCTACTGCACTCTTATGTGAAATGCATGCCAACACAGAGCAGAGCACCGCATTCTGATACAGAGAAACATCTGTATGTAAATGAACTTGAGTTTTCAAAGGGCTCCAGTGTTGAGTTCCAAATCTTTTTAGCAACTTCGAAAATTCACTAAAAAAATCAATTACAGAGTAGTTTATGCTGGGAAGAGGAAACGGAGCATGTCCTCTGCTGAAGCATCACGCTGTGATGAATGGCTAGTAGGTCTGGCAAGCCAGTTGTCTGTTCCAGTTTGGTCTTTGTTTCTGTAAATGAGCCAGTGTATATCTGGAAGAACGGGAAGTTGTCTGGAAACTTGATCCAACTGATCCAACAAATAGCTCAGTTGTTACTGTGCTAAAAGCATAGGATGATTATTTCAAATGTTTAAAGGTGATATTTTTAATTAAATGAGTTATTATAACCTTCTTTAACACTGCAATTACTGTTTGTTGCTGAAATAAGTAGAAGAAAAGGAGTATAGGTCATATACTACATTCTAATCTTTCCATTTAAATATCTCTAAAACCAGAAGTAGCATAATAGGATGAAAAAACATCTTCGCTGAATCTTTATCACACACACTTTGACTACCAGGCTTAAAGATTGTATTTAGATTTGGATGGTGTAATAATTGGTGTTATATTAGGCTATTTTTATATGTATTTATTTAATGCACTAATCTAAATAAAGCTACTTTTAAGAAGTGCTAGGTTTGGTCTGATTACTATAAAAATTAAGAGAAATGGTATCCCCCTTGGTTTTCTCCTTTGGCGCTAAGGGTGCAACTGAGAAGATGCTCAAAATCCCCACATTGTTCAAAGCTGGATTTCTCAGTTGCTCATCAAAGTTTTCTTGTTCCTCCCTAACAGTTCTGAGGCATTTTATACACATTTACAGAAAATTTTTTTTTTTGCATAGTTAATCAGTGGAGGTAGAGTAGGGGAATTTTCCCATAATCAGTAAAAAATAAAAATATTAAATTCTGCTGTAGTCTAACCCCATGCAATTCTAGCACTACCAGAGAGTAACTGTGGCTATACCACCTCATCCTCGAGTGAAACTTGTCATCAGTAAAATTCATATGTTCTCTGGTGGCTCAGCACAGGCTAAGACAAGAAAACATTGGAAACTTTCGATTTCCCCATGCCTCTGGAGAGAAACTTGTGCTGCATCTTCATGAGTGACTTCTGGCTGTAGCTGCTCGAAGGCAGCAGCTTTGCACACCCTTTCAGCTGAGGTTTGCACGCTCTTTAGCTGAGTCTCATGCACCTTTTAGCTTGATCTTGGCACGCTTTCAGCTGCGGCTGCCACCGAGGGAGCTGCTCTCCCCTTGTCCCTGTTCCTGCACAGCCGTGCAGTGATGGTCCCTGGAAGAGGGGCTGTAAAAGTGTCCCGGACACAGCCCACGTTCCCTGCTCCTCCGTCTCCTTAATGAACACCGGAAGCTACAAACTTGGTTTTCTTCTGCTTTTTTGAGCTCGTGCAGCCTGCTGGCTGTAAATATCAGCCCAGTTTCTGATAACTTATGTTCTCTTTATGTTTTAATCAGAAAAAGACTGACGTGGGCTTTATTCCTAAGGCAACCACCTCCAGCACGGCTGTACCATGCCTCGTGCCCACGCAGCCTCCCGTGACGCAGAGAGCTGCTCGCAGTGCTGGGCTCAGGAGCTGCACTCCTTGGGAAACCCCCTGTGTAAAGGAGTCCTTCTTGTGCAATAGTACGGGCCTTGCAGCTTTCGCTTCTCGAGCTGTAGAAGCGGTAACCTGGAAAGCTCTATCCTCATCCAACATGATTTTGGAGCTGGGAGTAATCATGCTTCGATGCTTGAACAAGCTCCAGCTCTGACTGGGGAAGTTTTAGGGTACATTTGTGTCTCACAGGGACCTTCTCAGCATCCTCCCCCACTGCCCCTTCTCGGGGATTCCCTGGGAAGCTGCATTCCTCAGATCATCTGAAGTCCCTAGGGATGGGAGTGATGACTGCTCTGCTTTCTGTTTGCAGAGAAAATCACCCCCAACCTTCCAAAAAGGGAGAGAAGAAACCCCAATTGCTGTGACACTCCTGGGTTTTGCTCCAGTTCTGAAACTTTGGGCAAAGTGCTCTATTTCTTCTTGGAAATGGAAATTCCAGCTGAGGGAAGTTAGTAAATCTGTTAACATGGAAAGGGCCCAATTCCCTCCTTTGCCTATTTTATCTGCAAAGTCCATGGGAGTGTTTCTGTGCTACTCAACCCTGTCAGAGATACAATGCACAGCACATTTTCTCTTGATGTAACACTGGAGGGAGAAGTCCTTTTCTACACGGACAGCATGAAAACTGTGTTAATTCTGTTTTCTCCCTTTTAAGGCATTTACATAGCTTGAAGAAATTTCGCTTGTTTTACAACCAGAGAGCAAAGGCACGCAGGCAAATGGCTGCTGTCAGCACATGAGTGGCTCTGTACTGCACCAAGCCTGAGAGCAAGCACTGCTGATGGACTTCGGGTGAGAACCAGTTTGCACCTGGATTAGAAAACACGTGGCAGTGAGTAAACTTTCTCATCACCCACTTCAATTCAAAACAGGAAAGCTTTTTATGTCATGGAGAATTGTTGTTTCTTGAATGGGAACATCCACAAGAGAAACCCTCTCTACCCTTCAGAGAGACCTTTTTTTGATATTTGATACTTGGGACAGTTTGTGAGACTGTGGTGTGTAAATATGAAGCTTAATATTTGTGAGCAATTAGCTTCACATTGGGTAAACACAGGCCTTTTATCCATCACCCATCTGAAACACCAGTGCATTACAAGCTGGAGCCCCATTTTCCCCTGTGTGGAGATCTCTGGGGTCCTCAGTGGTTTGCTCTCTCCCTGTGCTGTAGCTGCTCTGCCTCATGTGCATGTACAGGTGCTGTGCCCTTGCAAGCAGCTGCTGCATCTGTACCCTGCATGGTGTGTGCCCGAGTGAACGCCCACCCCAGCAAGTCGGCTGCGCCCATCACCCTTTGTCACCCAGCCTCAGCTGGCAGTGCCACTGCAAGCCCCCACCACTCCTGCATACTCACCCCTCATTTTCTGGGAGGCTGGCAGGGAGGTAGGGATACACCAAACGGTGGGGTGCATCCACGGCTTCCTCTGCAGCTGGGGATACAGCATCCCACTGTGAGCCCTCTGCAGTTCCCCTTGGAACTCCGGTGCCCAGCCGTAGCCCAGGGCAGGTACTGCCTTGTGACCTCTTGTGCTTCTCTGCCTTCTGATTCACACTTTTTGTCATGTTAAAATCGCACAATTCAGGGGCTGGGCTGTGCCATTCCCCCTCTTCTGGCCTGCTCACACCTACCTCTGAAATTTACTTTCCTCTCTCCCTTGTGCTGGGAAAAGCCCTGGGTAGGCTCTTTATTAAGACAAATAATTCCTGCCTTCTGTATACTTTCTCTCTCACCTGTCAGCTTAGTCAATGCTGGACAGCTGCACCACTTACACCTTTCTGGTGCTAAGTCCACATTCTGGATAAATGTTATTTCTCTTCAACAGCTGGGAAAAGGGCAGATCCTGACAGTCAGAAGGCAGCAAAACACCCTCTCCTGTTTTGATTTTGAGTTTATCCCCAACATTAATAGAAAAAAACTTTTATCTGCATGGAGTTTAAGCATAACGAGTGCTTGGTGATGGCAAATACTCTGTTGGAAAGCTCTCCATCTCATAGTGTGTAGGGGCAATGTGGACATGGCCTTGCAGTAGCTTGTAATGCACAGAGAGAGAGAGTTTGGGTGGTCTGCTCCCAGGAGTAGCAACTCAGTGGGTGGGGTGGTGCTGTAGATCATAATTTTGGATGACTTCAGTGCAGTACAGAAGACTAATCTTCACACTGCTGTTCCTTGTCAAAAAACATTTACTGCTTAGCTGAACCACAGCCGAGCCTCCTCGTGGCTGCTCTGTGGAGTTCCACATGGCATCACCGGGTGCAGGTTGTGCTGCTCTCGGGGTGCATGGCCCTGCACCAGCAGAGGTGCAAGGGGCTAACAAAGCTGAGCACTTCTCCCTGGTAGGCATGTGCTCCCAGCCACACAATGACTGTGCTGATGAGCTCTACTTGAGGATGTTTAGAAATGTTCCACCACAAGTGCTTGGAAAACTATGAAAAGCAAAGAAGATCTCTGGCTGTGCCAGCAAAAACATCTCCTAAAAAGAGAAGATAAATTACTTTTTCTACATGGTAGGCTCGCTTTCCAGAAAGACAAACGCCACCAATAGTGGTGGGAGGGATAAAGGAGGCAGTTTGTATAAGGAGGTGACTTTTTTCAGTATGAAATTATGCATCTGTTCTGCCTGCCACAGACCTTGCGGCATCAGCCCTCCCTCCCTTGGCTCAGCTTCTTTCTCTCAGCATGAGGCTGCAAGCTGCTGTGCTAAAAATACATATTTTTAACATGAAATAGCTGCTTCTGCAGGAGCACACAACAAAGACTCCACAGCACTCCTTGCAGCCTCTGAACCTGCTTGGACTTCTCTCCTGAGGCTGGAGCATGAGGCTATCGATCAGAAAGGGCTTTGCTGACATCCCAGGTGAACTAGGAAACCTTACCCATCCCTCCATGGATTTCTCTAAAACTGAATTTGAAAAAGAGTCCTCCCAGAGGGTTTGTTCACAGTCCTGTAAGCGTGAACCAGAATAATATTACCATTTATTCTGGGACATTTTCCTACAAATTTCTCATTATTCCAGGGTAATTCTTTCAAGACCTGTTGGGTACATGTAGTAGCTGCAGTGTTTAATCCCTGTGAAGAGCTGTAGACTTTTCTGTTTGGGCTGAGAGCTGACAAAGTCTGGTATATCAGATGCTTCTTACCAACAAATAACTCTCATTCACTAAAAAAGTCATTTGATCAATCATTGAATGAAGAGATAAAAATAATAACAAATTGAAGCCAGGTAACATTGAAATCACAAACTGATAAGGCTGGATAAGACCAGTGGGGACCTCTGGAGATCATCTCATCCAAACTCCTGCTCAAAGCAGGTCAGCTAAAACAGACTGCCCAGGGCCATGTCCTGTTGATGTTGAATGTCTGCAATTTTTTCCATTTACGTCTCTGGGCAGCCTGCTTCAGTGCTTGACCACGCTCATAGTAGAGCATGTTTTCCTTGTGTTTAAAGGGAATTTCTTGTGTTTCAGCTTCTGCTCATTGCCTCTTGTCCTGTCACTGGGCACCACTAAAAAGAACTTTACTCCATCTCCTGTAAACCCTTTCATCAGGTATTTATACCTAAGGGTGAGATCCTCCCTGAGTCTTCTCCAGGCTGAGCAGTCTCAGCTCCCTCAATTTGCCCCTCTATAAGAGATGGGTCCAGTCCTGTAACCAACTTCTGGATCCTTCATTGGACTCTCTCCAGTATGTCCATGTCCCTCTTGTAGTGAGGAATCCCGAACTGGACACAGCACTCCAGGTGCAAGAGGGGACCTGCTGCAAAGCTTTGTCTCATGCAGCCCATGACACCATCGGTCTTCTTTGCCAAAGTTTCCCAGATCTTATTATAGGCTCTCCTGAAAGAGGAGGAGTATTTTCTTTCTTCCAGTCTTCAGGTATCTCTCCTAATTGCCAAGATTACAGAGTGACCTTGCAGCAACATTGGCCAGCCCCCCAGCACTCATGGGTACATCCTGTGAAGTCTCATAGGCCTGCATATGTCCGGTTTGTTTAAATGCTCCCTAACATGACCACTGAAAGTAAGTCTTTCTTGCTCTGATCTCAGGGTAGTTATAGCATCATATAGTAAGGATGCAATTTTCTCTTAATTCTCTGCAGTGCTCACAGCACGATGAGATTTTTTTCCCTGTTCAGTTCTACAGTATTCTCCAGAAAAAAAAAATTACCTCAACAGCAGGTTTTCATGTAATTATAACCTCTGTATCTACCTTCCTTCCCTCCCTTTTCCTCCCACTCACCTCCAGCACCCTGTTTCTAAATCGTCCTCCTCCCTCAGTACCTATGAGAGAACACAGGCAGTGCAGCATGTCCATGGACTCACACTGACTGCTCTGAGGGGCACAAGAGTTGCATGCTTAAACCCTTGTGGGTGTATGCTTGAAAATTTCAGCTCCATTTTGCAGATGAGGCGAGCTCTGGTGAAGATTTTCCATTGACCTCATCCTGTCCCCAGCCCTGACATCATCAAATCCCCAGCAAGGGGTATTGTTGCTGCATCTTCACAGTGAAAAGGTGAAAAGACTCTGTTTAAACATACAAATTTAACTTGCTACCCAGGGTGTGCTTTAGAATACTGCAGAATTTTCCTGAAAGATTAATGATGTTAAAATGTGCTAATGGCAGGCGAGAGCACCACCGTATGTCCCAGCACAGGGGTGGTGCAGGCTGTGGAGCTGCTCCCTGGGGACCTTCTCCTGGCTGCCCCATGCATGGAATAGCACAGCACGGCATGGCAGCCCACCTGCCACTGTGAGCCTGGCCTGAGTTGACTGTGCTCTTGACAAGCCTTGGACAGGCTTGGGGAAGAGTTCCTGGTGGTTGCTGTCAAGCGTGCTGGTCCTCACCCTTCCAGAGAGTAGGCGTACTCTGAAATGACAGGTTTTTTTCCAAAGTGCTTGTTTGTCTTTTATGTTTGCCTCCTCAAGCAGAAGAACACTCTCTGCATTAATTCACCACTGCAGCCTTTTCAGAAATATTGGCCTGGCCTTTGCCTGTCCATCTGCAGAGCCCCTCAGCGGGCTTGTGGAACGGATGAGCCCCGCTCCATTTCTTTCTGTATGTGCCCACATCACCCCAGCAACCTGCCTCGGCCCCAGCCTGCTCCCCATCTTCCTGCCTGGTCTGGATGCCAAAACCTGCTTCTTTTCCCCACGCTGACACTTTTTTCCTTCTTAGCTCTTTCAGTGAGACTGGATCCTTCTGTAGTTTCAGCCATGGTGTGACAGTTGGATTTTGGACATTGCTAGCTGAGAAGATCTTCTATCCAACAAAATATTACCCATGCTGCAGGACAAAAAAAAAAGAAGAAAACATTTAGCAACTTACAATCCCATCCTGGGAAATCTGTTGACAGTGAGTGTGGAGAGCCAGGCTTCATCTCCAGATTGTTTCTGCACATCCAGATCGTGTTTGCAAGCCCAGAGCAGGCTGCATTTGCCATAAACCAGATGTCTAAAGCCAAGTACACAGTGGGCACACTGAACCCCTGAACAGACAGAACTGATGGTCTCTGACTGCAAGCCTATGCCCCTGCCAGTTTGGGATTCTTCCGAAAATATTTCAATTCCACATTCTAGAGCATGCAGTTTTAACTTGAAGGGAGGGAAATCCTACCCATAGGTTTGGTTAGAAAATGAGATGCATCCCATAAAGCACTTTCTTTTTCTGCATGTAACAAAAAATTAATTACCTGGTATCCTTCTCTATTAATCTGCATATGACCAGTGAGTGGTTTCTACAGAACCCAGTGTGTTAATCCCACTGCCAAGGTACACCCTGCAAAACACCTGTTAAATGAGTCACCAGAAACTGTTGTGGAGGATACTGATGGGGTATGTTGGGGTTTTAGTTTAGTCTGTTTTTTTTTTTTTCCTGTTAAAG
>NW_024581137.1:43787818-43794904 GCF_017639235.1 Corvus kubaryi
GGCCTCTGCCTTCCTTAGCAGACACCTGTCTTTCAAAACCGAGACAGGGTAGAAACCAAATTAACTATGCAACTGCTTGCTACTGGAGGAGCCTCACCATGATGAGCCAGGCTCCTCTGTGGCACTGCTTCCAGAGGAAAAAACCGGATCCATGCAGCCTCTGTTTTGCCTCTGACATGACAAAGGAGAAGCACTGAAGCAATTGCTTGTGCTCTGAGGTTGATCACATCTGACTTTCTGCAACCACACTCAATGGATAGAGATGATTAGAGTAAATTCTGGTGCTCTTTGTGTCTCTCTGGTGCTGGATGCTGATGAGCAGTGACAGTTGCACAACTGCTGTCCTTTTCCATGGTGGATATTGGAGATGGAAGGGTAGAGACATGATGGTACATGCTGCTTCTTGCAACCCTGTTCTGGGAGGCTTTTTCCCCTGAAGATACTCAGTGCCATACAGGAGAAGTAAGAATTGCATTGGAAGATGCCTGGACCAGCAGAATATTTATGTGGCTCTATAGACATATATATCAGTATATTTATCTGTATTTCTCCAAGTAGATGTGAAGATCAGTCATTTGCCTTGGGGAGGGAAGGTCAGAGTGGACACTTTACCTAACTGCACCAGGAACCAGGTCATAATGCATTTACTCCATGAAAAAATCTCTCTTCAGATCTGTGTCACACTTTAAATGCCACCAGAGACAAACTGCCCCCTGGTAATCCACATCCCCCTGGTTCTGCCCTCCCTGATCTTCTCCCTGTGCAATCCCTTCACTTACCTAATGATACAGCACAAACCATTATCGCACCCATAACCATACACCATTTTTCTGGAGCTCAGTGGGAAACCATCACCATTCAGAAATGAAATAAAAACATAGCAGCCTGCAAAGAGCTGCAAAATCCAAGAGTCCATGTGTGTTTGAGCAGTTTGTGAAGGATGCTGTGGACAGGCTGTGTGCCTGTGCAGGCTTCTGCTACCAGAGAGGTGCCTGGAGACCCGCACGTGCTGCTGCAAGGTGAGCAGAGGCACCCAAGCAGTGCTGTCAGCACACTGCTGTCCAGGCTGAGGTAACCCACTGCAGGGGATGTCAGTGCTGGCAGCACAAAGGCAGCATCCCCACCTCTCTGAGTTCTGTTTACAGAACCTCAGTCTCAGTTGGCAGCAGCCACCTTGACGTGGCCAGCGGGAAGGTGGTTGTATTCCAGGCTTCAGAAAAAAAGATGGCATTTCCCTGTCTTTGAAGCCAAGAGCTGTGTAGGCACTGTGTTTGCAGGAGATGCTCCCTCTTTAGGGAAGAGATCTTTTGGAGCAATAGCCTCTCATCTAGCATCAGTGTCACATGGGACACTAAGCACCAAAAGGACAGTGGGACACCAAAGTGAAGGACAGTACGTTTTGCTTTGAAGTTTCAGTAGCTGGTTACAGAGAGAAAATAGTTTTAATATAAATTCCAGCCTGTTCAGATTTGTCAGTAGAAAGTGTCTAGTGGAGTTTTACCTGTTTTACATATTTAAGAACGGATGTGAAGCTGAAGTTACCTGTAATCCTGTGCATTTCTCAGCTATTCTCTGCCATGAGACATTTCATATGTTTTGTACCCCAATGCACTTCCCCTCCCATTGCTATACTCCTGAGGTATTTAGATCATATCTTCGTAACTTCACTTTACTGGAAAAAGAAAATATATTACTGCCTCTCACACACAAAGTAATTATCCCAAAGGCTGTTCTGGAGTCTCTCTCGGTCTTCGTCATGCATGAGGCGGAAGCTTGATGCTGAATTTTTTGTTCCAGCAGAGATCATGGTCATTCCCACTGTCCTCTTCAGCTGAGTCAATGCAACTCTTTTCGAGGGCTGTAGCATAAACTAAATCAGCGACGTGTTTTGGGTTAAGACACAACAATCAAAAGGGGGAAAGCTGCATCTGTTTAATATATGTTCAAGCAGATCAAATAGTTTGCTTTTATTACCCACTTTCAGAAGTGTAACTGTCTGCTGGCATGTGAGGTGAGATGCTGGGCTAGCTGTGCCCGCAGCTGTGCAGCCACAGGGCACAAAGGTTCCATGCTGGACGCCACTGGGACCCCCAGGCAGGTCTTGGAACAGGGTCTGGTTCTGCTGGTGTGGTAATGAGCTTATGATCGTGTCCCAGGACATGCCAGGACCTACCTGCCAGCTAACAAGGGATGAGCTGGAAGTCACCAACTCCAGAAAATCCACCAGTAACACAGCATTGGGAAACGTCATCCCCAGTGTGGCAAATACAGAATAAAGCCATGAAAATAAATGGCCCAAAGGAACAGGGGCATTAGGAGGCATTTTTGCTCCTTCCAATGTGCTCCATTTACAGACCAGGACCCTGTGCTATATCCTCCATTCAGCTCCTTTTTTGTGTATCACCAAGGGGTTCTTGCCTGGCCATGCCGTCAGCCACTGCCACAGCAGTGCCTTTATATTGCCTCTTTCTTCCCCCGATCTAAGATTCTCTTTAAGCATTGCCAGCTACATGATCCCACTTTCATGAAAAAAGCAACAAAAAGAAGTATTTTCCAGCAGCCAGGAAGTTGGCATATTTCTAGCTATAACAAAGAAAGTGGCCATAGCCTGTTTTGTACAGATGACTTCCTTTAGTTAGGCCAAAAAACGTGACTATTTCAAAGCTGATTTATGTTTCTAACTGAAGTCCAGAATCTTAATCTCTTACTGTTTCCCCAGTTTGAACTGTGCTTGGCTGAGCAAGGAATTAGGGTTAGAGATGGAAGTCAGAAGGAAGAAAGATCAATTGTTCCTATTGCAAAAGTAAACAGCAGTAATTGCTTAACTGTTTCTGTATTTTCTAATCAAGTGGATTTTTCAGACCACTGCAAAGAACCCTTGGTGTGTGCAAGCAGCACACACTGAAATAAAATCAATCAATCAATCCACATCCTCCTCCCCCCTTGAGGTGCTTGCTTTTCTTGTTACTGGTCCAGGGCAAGGACAAGCTCCCCCAGTGCTCCAGGCCTCTGCAGAGGACAGAACAGCAAAAAGCCCACTTCTCAGTGGATCAAAATGGTGGTATCCAGACCCAAACTGGGACAGATCTAGAGAAATGTCTGGAAATCTTACTGGGTCACCTTCTGAGTGCAGCAGGGCAATGATCAGCCTTGAAAGCCGAGTCCTGCCTTCACAGCTGCTACCACCATCAAGGGACCACAGCACAGGGCTCTGACCCCTGACAGCCCTTGGACACTGCAGGAGGAAAATATGCTCATGTGAAAACCAGCCCTTTGGTGAACACATGAGCTCCTGATACCTTGTTTCCAATGGGTTTGTGTTTCATGTTTGCCCTAGGAAAGTGTGGTCTCCTATGCTATGAAATCCAGAACAGTGGGGCTTCACCCAAAGCAAAGAAAAAGAGGGATTTCCAAAAACTCACTTGATTTTCAGCACCAGCCATGCTCCCTATGCCCTGGTCCTGATGATAACCAGGCTCTGTGAGGATGTTTGGATGGAGGCAAATCACACAGCTTTGCACTACACATCAGAGCATGGTACTCTCACTGTCTGCAGCAGCTGAGTACCACGGAAAGCATCAACCATTTTGGATCAAGTTCTCATCCCAAATAAAGCCACAGTCGAAGCCCCTGGCTGCCCACATGTTTGCATGTCTTTGTGTCACCCCTAGGCTATGCAGGAGTTTCCCCTTCACTGGAATTTTTAACTCTCCCTCCTTGCCCTCCCGGAAGTGTGCTATTTATTTTAGCCCTAGCACGCATCCTTCGGAAACAAATCTTCAAGCACCCGAAGGCCAGACTGGGCTCTGCTTCAATCTGATTTTTAACAGACTGGCTGCCTTCACCAGCAATGAGACCCTGCTACCCCTGCCAGCCCTTGGCTTCATCCCCTCATGAAGATGCTGAAGGGTGTAGTTTCCCACAAAGACAGGGATGTTTGATGCCCTGGGACTGAACTGGGCTGTCATGTTAATGAATGATACCCCTGTGTTTAAAATGGCCTTGTGGATAGTGAGATGGAGAAGGACTGGATAAGTTTCCAGAAGCTTGCTGTCCTCTATGTTGTGCAGATGATTTCCCCACTTTTCCTATTTTTTTCCCAAGATTTCATGTTTTTTGACAAACAAATGTAACCAGGATGCTGAAGGGATTAACTAGGATTGAAAAGACTTTCTTGATTTGGTGATTTGGACTGTTAATCTTTGGTCTGCATGAGTCACTGGAAAGCTGCTGTGTTCCTGTGTGGGATGTAAAGGGTGTCACATAAACCCAGGCTGCTACACTGCAGGTTAACTGTGAGCAGAGCAGAGACGAAGAAAGGAATTTAGCGTGGGCAAGAGGCACACCCTCTATTTTGGCAAGAAGCAGTTCACATTCTTACTCTGATTTACACTAGTTTATAGAGAAGGCTGAACTGAGTTCTTGAAGCATGTGGTAGTGTTTAACTGTATAAAACTTGGAATCAGCTTCAAGTACTGCATATGGAGAGATCAAAGCTATTGAACTATATATTTTGTATAAGAAATATCTATGATGAAGAAATAAATTCATCTCAGTAATAGCCAACAGGGAGAACTCTCTGAAAACAAAGGCTGGTGCAGTGACGTCCCTCTGTTTACTTGTTTTGCAGGGAGATTGATTATTAGAGCCCTCACTTTAACATAAACTCTGCAAAGGCTTGTGTACTTTGCATGAAGCCACTCGTTCTCCTGAGGCTGAGGCCAAGGCACGCGCAGTGATGGAGCTGGGCTCTCTGGGCTCACGGCGCCAGGGCAGCAGCTCTGCCACTGGAGGGATGGGGGCTGCACCTTTCTCCTCAGTTACATGGGAAATACTTTCCTCCTGGTGCAGTCAGGCTGATATAACTGCCTCTGGCCATGTTTTTCCAAAAGGGAAAGAGGGAGAAAAAAACCTTTGCTTGGCTTTTTTTGGGCACATCTAATTGCTGCCTAGTCCAGATCAAGAGGAACGAAGGATGAACTGCAATGCCTGTCCTAGAGAATCTGTGAAAGTCCAGGGTCCTTCTGCAACCCTTGGCACTGATGCTGACCTCCCAGCCCATCACCGTGGAGGGTCCTTTGCCACTGAGTTTGGCAGCCATTTCCTCCACCATCCTCTTCTGAGACCTCCTCTCTCTCCCTCCCTGCTTGCTTTCCCTCACCTGGTGCAGTTGTCTTTCATGTTCTGGTTATTTATCTGAAGCCTGCTCTCCAGGGCTGCCCCACGTGGCTATTTTAGTCATTTCCTGCAGCAAGTTCCTGCAATTGTTGGGTTGGCATTGTGTGAGTCACCCACCACACTTCCTCCCACACTCCCTCTCAGATGGGAAAAGCCTCCTCCTGCTAGTTTTCCTTTGTTAACCAAGGCATCCTGAAGCAATTCCACCTTTAACAGCACAAAGGCCATGCTTGACTGCAGCAGCCAGGTGCTTTGCAGGACCAGAGCAGAGACACCATCGGAGCAGAGGACACCACTGAGCTGCCTGGCAAGTGGTGCAAGCAGGGGAAACCAGCTGGGCTGATCTGCCCCTTCCTTTTCTTCCTGCAGGTCCATGTGGTCACTCTGTCCCTGGGGCTTTGACTGGGAGTGAAGCCAGATTTCAACCAGAGAGAGACCCAGACCTGGGCTTTGCAGCTGCAAAGTGACCTTCCTCATGGCCTTTCCTGCCTGGAGGACACTTGCACATTGCACCCAGCATCCGTTTGCCCTAGCACCAGCAAAAACCCTGGACCAGACTGTCCACTTTAGTAGACAAGAGGCACAAAATCTCTGCTGCTCAAAGCCACAAGTCTGTGTAAGCAGAGCCCTTTTGGTGACAGGAATGCTGGGGCTGACTATCACCGCTCCGTGATGGAGGGCAGGGCTGGCAGGAGCCATCCCAGCATGCTGTGTGTGCAGGGCGCTGGGAGGCTGCCCTGTGCGTCTGGGCACCGCATGGCCCTGGGAAATCACAGCTCACACCTGGCCACATGTTGGCCTGACTTCCCAACCAATGAGATGCTAGCATGTGAGCACTGGAAGAATCTAAAATATATGCAGGGCAGGTATCTAAATACACGTGATGGGTGTGTGTTTAAAATCTGAAGGAAACAGCCCAGCAAGGTTTTTTTACATTCCAACATGTTTCTTTTTGCTTGCTTGTTTTGTTTTAGGCTTTTTGTATGTTTTCATACGAAATAAAACTGCATTTTTTCACCCCTGAGTACCAGGCTGGTATGGCATTAACATTTCTGTCCCTGTAAGAGCAGCAATTATTGGCAAGTTTGAGCCTAACAACTCCTTCTGTTTATTTGATGGAGATCTAATGTTTTTCCCGCTTGTGCTGTGCTGGACAGACTAATCCTCAGTGATGCCCCTTGCAGACCTGCCTTGCCTCCATTCAAAGAAGTCTAGCGCTATGTTTGTGGGAGCATCACCTTTGGCCACAGGTCCTCCCTGGAAGTGCCCCAGGGCACACTCACTTCTCTGTTCTGCCTTGCACTGCGTGTGGGTGAGGTGCAGCAAAGGGAACCCTTTGGAGTAAGCCCATATGTGCCGAGCCATGGGTGGGTGCCGAGCCCCACAACAGCCAGGCAGGAGAAGGCACAGACAGCTCTCCAGAATGCTTTTCTGAAGCCGTCCCTGAAAGACCAGGGACCATACATGGGCTTTACACAGCTCCTCATTTATACAAGAGGAAATCTGGCATTTCTCCCCCATTAGTACCTGAGGATATTGGCTCAGCTGATGTTTTTTTGAGCTGCTTGTTAGGTCTGCTCTTCAGTGACACATTTCCCACTGGGAAGGTACTAAAATCACCACCCAGTTGCAGGGGATAATTATCATTTCTGCAGGAGCAATCCTGATGTTTCTCATTAGCGCCAGTGCTATGTGTGGAAACCTGCGGTTTGGAGGGAGCAGAGAGCAAACGTCCCTCAAGAGCACTGGGAGAGGAGGAAGGCTGAACTGCCACCACCAGAAGCATCTGCTGGTTCTGTGCATGGGTAGCATTGTCCTGGGACAGTCTGAGGCTTTTCTAACACATGGAGACATGTCCAGAAGGGGGAAGGGAAGGGAAGGGAAGGGAAGGGAAGGGAAGGGAAGGGA
>NW_024581137.1:43795004-43850004 GCF_017639235.1 Corvus kubaryi
GAAGGAAAGGAAAGGAAAGGAAAGGAAAGGAAAGGAAAGGAAAGGAAAGGAAAGGAAAGGAAAGGAAAGGAAAGGAAAGGAAAGGAAAGGAAAGGAAAGGAAAGGAAAGGAAAGGAAAGGACCATAGAAGGAAAGCTTTTAAAAAGTGTCCTGTGAACAAAATCCCATTACTTCTCTTCATGGCTTCACTCAAATACAGTGATCAGGTAGTGATGCAGGAGGAAGGTCGGGAGGGAATTTATGAGCTGCGAGTTGGGCTTGGCCTATCCTTCAGCATCTCACAGCACAGGGCTGTGAAGGATGACTGGTTTATGCCTCAGGGATGGTGCATGGGTTCTTTTCAGTGCAAGTGCAAGGAGAAATATCTCCTAAATGCTGTGTCCTTGCCCCACAAGGAACAGAGAGATACCTTGTACATATCAAAAGGCAGAGAGCACATCCAAATTACTCTATTAATCTCTGGAGGCATCAATTCTCTCTCTACCACACAGTTGCAAGGAAGCTGTTGGCTCCGAGCCTGGTGCAACAGTGCAGCAGCACAGGGGTAATACACCCAGACCTTTCCTTTCTTTGTCATTTCTCAGAGCATCTGGGATCTTATTTCCTAAAAAAAGAACCAAAATCTGAAAACTACCTAAAATTCATCAAAATCAGGAGATTGGGAGGGCTGAATGTGCCCCCTCACACCTGTTTTGGGTTGTTCTACAGCTGTGAGCTATCCTGCTTTCTGAATTTGCTCCTCTAAAGCCTGTTGGGACAGTCATTGTAGGCAGGCTGCTGTGGGGCCCCAGAAACACTCTACTGAATTTGGTGCCACATGGGTCCAGCAGATACCTGCTGAACTTCTCTCTGCACTCTTTCAGTAGGGCTACTGAGCTGTCACAGTAGCAAGAGCATTAAGGAATCTACTTCCTTCTGAATTTAATAGGCTTGAAACTGTGAAACCCTGGAGTTTGAGGTGAAGAGGTTGGCAAGCTGTAAAATGTTTGGTTTACTCCCAGTCCTGCTTCCTGCGACACTTAAAACAGCAGAAACAGTGAAGGATTCTTTCCCTTTTTGTTCCTTATGCCCACAACCTCAAACCCTTGTCTTTTTCTCCATGGCCATGGAGAACAGGATCCCTGGAAGAATTTTTTCCCCAAAGATGAGTTTCTTTGGTTCAACCAACTGTTACTATGAGTTAAATATTGTATATTAATATATACTAAATATAAAAATAAATATAAAACTATAAAAATATCCAAGAAATCACATCCCAAACCCTTCTCCCTAGTACTCCAGCCAAGCCATCACCCTCTTTCCAGGCTTACACTGGGAAGACAAGGAGGAGCAGCACAGTGATCCTGCTCTATCTCTCCAAGGGATTGAACACCCAAGTGGCAGCAAGATGAGGAATGAGGCTGAGGTTACCACAAACCTCCCTCTCCCAGCAGCCAGCAGGCAGTGGAGGTCGTGTCCCATCTCTGGGACGGCGCTCTTCCCAGCACGTCCTCATGTGCGCTCTGCTTTCTAGCCTGGGGCTCAACCCTGTTGCGTCTTATTAGTCCATTTTTCAGTCTCCTTGCTGACCTTTTTGGTGTCCCACGGCCACCCACAGGCAGGGGCTCTGCTGGGGACTCTCATCCACCAGTGGTGTGTGGTGCTCTGGGTACCACATCGCAGAGCCCACAAGAGGGTGATGAGCAGCAGCACCTCTGCTATGGCCAAGATGCCCCGGGGGGCATTTCCATCCTTCATACACCAGGATGCTTCCCCTTATCTGTTTACTTTTAAACAGTGTCTTGCTGTTTCTTAAGGGGGATGTAAAGGGGAAGGAGAGAATTGTGCCTGTTTCCATTAAGAAATATGGTAATGAAAGAAAGAAGGAAAGGAAGAAAGAAAAAGAGAATGAGAGAAAGAGAGAAAGAGAGGAAGAGAGGAAGGACAAAAGAAAGAAAGAAAAAGAAAAAGAGAAAGAAAAAGAAAAAGAGAAAGAGAAAGAAAAAGAAAAAGAAAAAGAAAAAGAAAAAAAGAAAAAAAAGAGCAACTATTAATTAAGTCTAGGATTTCACAAATACCTTCGCAGAGGCTTCTGGTGAAGATCAAGTGCAATATAATATTAAATATTTAGTATGTCCTCTCAAAAGGGATTTGGTCTTTACATATGAAAAAGGGATGAGACTTAAAGATTAAACAGATTTTTTTAATATCCAGCTTCAGTTACTCAAAATAACAATGCAATCTGCAGTGACTGAAGAATTTGCATGTGGAGAATTAGGCAGAGTGATTAAACATTAGGGACAGAGTGCAGGTCTGGGGAAGCTGTGTCGTATTGCGGGTGTCACTGAGGGAGACACAGAGAGACCTGGGAGGAGAAACGCTGTCAGCCAAAAGAGGTGGGGCAGGAAAAAATGACCATATGCATGAAGAAGGGTTGGGTAATATTCAGGTGTGGTGGCCTCATAGTTTCCCAGTTGGCCATCAAGAGAAGAACACATCCTACTACACTGCTGTGGTACCTCTCTGTATACAGGGAAGCTCAGGGGTCTTCCCAAAGGACTCTGCGGAGTCCCTCCTGGCCCAGACAGTGTATTTAGGCAGGAGATACCATGCCATAGGTATGTATATTTATATACACCAATGCATGCATATTAGAAGAGAGAATTTGTGAAATGCGTTTCTCAGGCAGAAAAAAAAATACTTCAAAAGACGGAATCATAGAATGGTTTGGGTAGGAAGGGACCTTCAAAGGTCATCTAGTCCAAGCCCCCTGCAGTGAGCAGGGACATCTTCAACTTTATCATGTTGCTCGGAACCCTGTCCAGTCTGGTCTTGAATGTTTCCAGGGTTGGGGCATCTTCCACCCCTCTGGGCAACTTGTTACAGTGTTTCACCAACCTCCTAATATAAAATTTCTTCCTTCCAATGTTTAAAAACATTGTCCTTGTCCTATCACAACAAGCCCTGCTTAAATATGTGTACCCATCTTTCTTAGATGACAGACCCCCTTCAAGTACTGAAAAGCCACAATAAGACCTTCTTGGAGCCTTTTCCAGCTGAGCAACCCCACTTCTCAAGGTCTTTGCACGTGGAAGAGAAGTTCCATCCCTATGTAAGAAGAAAAGGAAAATCACAACATCCACAGTTTGTTAAAATGAAGGGTTAAAAGAGAGAGATGTCCCTGCTGCCACAAACCCTTCTCTTTTTCTGCTTTTAAGCAAGAAAACCGTGAGATGAAGACAGGTCATGTCAGAGCCAGCACTTTGTTTCTCTACACGCCTCTAGGAGAGCTTAACTAATGTGATGTGGCAGCAGCATGAGGCACAGCATAGAGCCCTGCCGTGGTAGAGACCAGTCAAACATGGCCAGAGCTGTGGGGATGCCACACTTCTCTGCTGCCCTGGCCCAAGCCTCTTTTTCACTTCAGTCTTTCCTAAACAATGCGTTTATAGTTTTTGACCTGGGAAAACAGGCTTGTCTGACCTTCTGTGAAGTTGATTTCAGCCCTTTTTTTCAAGTACAGCTCTGTGCCACTTTTGTGTCTGAATGAGCAATAAGTACCTACATGGGAAAAAGGTGGGGGTGGCTTAGTCAAGAAAATAAGCCTTCCCCAGTCTTTCCACAACATTTTAGTTTCAATTGTGTCCCTTTTTTTGTTCTGTGGAGCAAAACCCTGAATGATTTCAGTCATTTCCCTTTCAAAATAATTGCTTTCCTGATGCAGCTCTGGACAGTCAAAGCAAAGAAGTGTTTTTCTTTCCAGCAGCCCCAGTGAAGGAGTGGCAGATACTGCAAATGGAGTCCTGGTGAGCTCAGCATTACTAACGCCCATCAGATCCAGTTCTCATCACTGTATTGCAGTAACTTGCAAATTTTAAAATGCACTAAAGCTGGTGAAACCTGTCTTCAGTTTACCATTTAGATTTGCCAAATACAGAACCAGAAGACACTCTTATACACATTTGCTCTGAATTCCCAGGCAGCTCAGGCCAGAGGTTCCCTGAATTAATTTGCCTTTGAACTGGAATATTTCTGTTTAAAAATGCATTGTAGGAAAATTTCTGGGGTTTGAAAATCCATCCCAGTCTATGCTAAACCTCTCCCATGTTTGGTTAATATCATTCCTAAAACACCTTCCCTTTGATCTACAACTCCCATCCTCTGACATCCAGCTCTAGATTTTGCTGCACTTTGTGTTCCAGATTGATGAGCTCTCTTCATCATATTTTTATTCTCCTTAGCTTCACTTACAGTGGGGTTTGCCTTGCCTTCCTTTGGGTAGCTGCAGTGAGAATGTCTCCAGCAGAGCAAGTCACCTTGTATAAAGGGCAAGGCTCTTTATACTCAGTTGAGGGAAACAGGTACTTTGAGGATACATTTTTGTCACCTGTTTTAGACCTCTCCTTTAGAAGGAGAATTGCACTCCTAAAGTGCTTATTTTCTCTTCATTGGCTTCAAAGGGAGCTGGAAGGATAAGTTTAAATAATATCTGTGCTTAGTCAGATGAGAACCACCCGAGCAGGCAGTGATCGCAGCCTTCTGAATTCATCTCTGACAAATTCCAAAACCACTCTGAGAGCCTCAAATGCTGTTTTACAAAGCACAGTTATCACTCCTTGCAGTTATGCCCATCATACTTCCTCAATGCTTCACAGCTTCCTAAACCCTTCCTGCAGTGGCTGCTACTATGATTCACAAGATCCCACACAACCCACTATCCCAGCAGCCCGAGCTGGGGAGTGAGCTCCCTACTCACGACAAGAGTGTGGCATTGTTGTCTTTTCAGGGTTTGTTTTTACTGTGTCTGTGGAGAGCTCCAGGGTCTGTTTAGCAGCTCCACGTTTGCTGACACCTCAATAAACATGACCTCTTCTGGGGATGGCGTCTAAATGCTCATCCCCTGCAAGACAGCTCTGCTATGCTACCCCCACCTCCTCACCCAAAACACTGGGATACACTGAAGGCAGGAAATAAAAAGGGAGGTATTATTGAGTCAAGGCCAGACTGGAGTTTCCTCATCTCTCAGAGAGAATGGTCTCACTAAAGGGACAGCTTCTTAGTTTGGCTGGGTGAGACCTGAGCAGAGATTAGTATCTGGGAAGGACGGTTTCTGCAGGGAAACACCATCTTCCTGCTGGCACAGCAGGTCCACATCTGACCTCCTTCTTGTCCCATGGCAGAGGCAGAGGTGGCTCTGCAGCTGCAGTGACACCAGTGATGGCTCTGACCACTGCTCCTGCCCCTGGGGACAGGTGCTGGAGCTGCTGGGCAGTAGTGGTGTATCCATCCCTCCCTGCTTTCCCTGGACTGTTAGTTCCCCTCATCACTCTGTTCCAGGTGCTCTTTCTGGAGAGCCTTCTTCCCGGACACGTTTTGCACCATTTATGTGGACTTCCACCTCATCCAAAAATTCCTGTTCTCTCCTAGGCCCTTCTCCAGGACACTGTGAAGAAGAAGCAAGCAAACACACTGACTGAGACCAAAGCAAGAGGGTCTCATTTTCCTTCCCCCCATCAGCTCTTGGGACTATTTACTACTTCTGAAAATTCAGAGAAATCCTTGATTGCTGTGGAGCTCTGTCTAGTTCTCTGCTGGGTCCCCAGACTGCTTCACATTCCCATGGCAGGTAAGGGAAGGAAGAGAAGTTATCTTCGTTCCCAACCAGGAGTGCCTGCCTAGACCTTAGTCCAGCCTCCAGGCAAACATCCATGCCTACATGAAGGATTGGAATTGCCACCTCTGCAAATCAGCAGAGAAATGTGCAGAGCATAAGGGAGAACAAAAAAAAGACCATGAATTCTCTGTAAGTGGATGGTTCACATACTTGGAATGAGCAGTTGGAGAGATTGCTGACACCCCATCTATCCAGGCACCTTCAGGCACTTCAGAGCAAACAGCACAGATCCAGCTGAGAGATATCTGCCTTCCCAGCCTGGAAAGCTAGCCCTATCCCTGCCAGTCCTGTCTCCTCTGGCCTTATTTCCCTACATCCTGCCTCCTCCAGCCCTGTCCGTTCTAGACCTGTCTCTCAGTCCTTAACCTCACCCTTGAAAACCCATCTCTGATGTCTGCTGGGTTTTCCCATTTAAATGCATAAAATGTGGTGTAAAGACACACCTTGTCAGCTGGGCTCATTTTGGCTACCTGGGCTGGAGGTGAAGGGAGGCCTGGTGAGAGATGGAGGATGAACAGCTGGGAACCAAAGTGCTCCTTTCATGCGCATCGGGGGGGGGCGACGATGAGTTGGCATCACCAGCTTCTGTTCTATTGACTACTAGGGTTTAACATCCACCTCTGGGGGAAAGGGGCTTGGCTGAGCCTGACCCACAGCCAGCAGCAGAAGGCAGAGCTGAGAGCCCCTGCAGTACCAGGGACCTCGTGAGGGCTGGCGCACCCAGCTCCAGGCTGCAGCACTCCCATGGGACACAGCATACATAACCCTACTTTCTTGTCTCCTGCCACTTGTGTTCATGTGGGCAAGGAGAAACTTCAACCTGTTTGTAAAAGTAGTAGTGGATTTTATGTATATTAATCTAAGACAACATCACTGGCACAGAACTGCTGTTTTTTTTCTTCCTGACCTGGCTTTGACAGAGATTCCTGTCTATTGACAGGAAAAGTTCCATTGAACTTTTTCCCCATTAGTTTTATTACCAATTCGTCCCATACTGACTTTCCATCACCTGTGTCTTAGCTTTTGCTTTTACACAGTTCTTCAATATCAGATAATTTCTTCAAGAGGTAAACAAAACAATCATAGTCTGCAATTATTTGTTGCTATTTTTTTCCATATGTTTTTCATCACTGATCCATGGGAAAGTGGATTGTTTTGTTTTAAAAACATGTCTGTTGAGGTAAAGTTAAAAGGAAATCAAACAACCTACTGGAGAAAAGTCTTGAAAGCAATGAAGGTTCCCAACCAGTGATGCTTCTCTCCTTGCTAAGAAAATCTCCACCGACGAAGCAGTTGTTGAGCACAAGTCTGGGGAAAGGCATTCCCCCAGTCACCTCATAATATGGATCTGATAGGTCTGAGTCTTTGGTCTTCCAGTTATTTCCTTGTGTGTGTAAATAACATTGATCCTGACATATACAGCAGTCCTTAAGAAGGATAATACCTGCTAAGTAAATTGCATTGTTATTCACGAGTCTGTTATGTGTGTCTCTCTCAAAGACAAACCTTAAGGCTTAATGTATGTTTGTATAAAGACATCACACCTCCTCGAATAACTAGGGAGAATATTGAGAGTGAAGCTGTTACTACAAGAGATGCCATTTTAAAAGGTCCACCTTTGCTCCAATGCTTGGTGCAGAGCGTGAACATGTTCATTGCAGGCACCAAGACATGGAGACAGGGCAGGTGGTTTGGGTGAGGGCTGTAAAGAGCGACACAGATAGAAAAGGGTGGGTGAAGTAAGAGCAAACCTCGAGTATTGGTATGTGCAGTGTTCCTTTGTGAGAAGTGTGGCTGCCTGTCCCTAAGGCAGAGTCCACAGAGGTGAAGGACGCTCTTTGACATTTCCATTGAGCTGCATATATTGAGGGGCCTTTCAAATCCATCCCAGTTGTCAAAGGCATTTTCTTTTCAGATAACCCAAGCTAATACAATGCAGCAGCCTCAGGCTGAATCCCAGCTGAGAGCAGAGTCAGGTCAGTTATGTTACTTCAGTTTGTCATTGTCCCCATAAGTCCTTCATAAGCTTATCTAAGGTAGCTTGTAGGTGACAATGCATGCTGATTTGTGAGGAAGGATTTTCATGCTAAATGGATGGTATAGAAATCCTATCAGCAGGGAGAGTGCAAGAGCACATCATTACTCTGTCCCTACAGTCAGTGGGTTGGGTAGAGCTCATTTAATATAGGCCCTTCTTTAGAGGCTGTTCCCTACACATCAGTTTTTATCTTCCTCTGTCCAAAGTGACCAACAGTGGCACATTCCTTGGAGATCCCCTGCCTGATGTGACCAGCTTGAGGTAGTGGCTCCCAGCTCACAGGCAGCGGGTCCATGAGCCCTGTGGCCACAGGGAGAGCAGGATTTCTGCAGCATCACATGCATGCAGCACATGGCAAAGACAGTCAGTACCTTTGGTATAAAGCACCTAATGATCTGGGCTGCTCTCTAATTAGTTGTCTATTAATAACAATAATTAATACTGGACTCATTTATTATTTTTATTAGTAGAACAGAAAGCACAATACATAAATGTTAATTATGTTCATTTTACATATGATAAAAGTGAAGCTGAGATGGGTGGAATGCCTTCTGCAATGTCACACTTCAGTTTACTCTCAAATCTGGAAACAAAATCTGTTTTCCAAGTATTGGACCAACCTGGAGCTGCCAGGTCCTTTGATGGGGTTTTCTGGGTGCTTATGACTGCTTCAATGACTTTCCCATTGCAGCACTTCCAGAAACTGAAGGAAACCACTTCTGGGCCAGGGTTAACACACCTCAGTTGAAGGTCACAGTAAAAATCAGCTACTTGATAAGGATTTTTTCCAGGTGAGCTGGTGGACTGTCGCATGGCAATGAACAGAGCAAATGCTGTTCTCTTGATGATTTGCAGGCCCTCCAAGGACATGTTTCCTATTCTGAGATGAAATTCACATCTTCTCCTTTGTCCATGTACGCCCTATGCCACTACCCAAAGACAAACCAAAACATAAGTTTTTTTCTTTCATGATCCCTTCTGCTTTGGTAGCCTTGATACCCCCCACTCCAGCTATACACTTTATTTCAAGATCCACTTTGTTTTTGCAGCCTCTTCACTCTTTCCCTGGCTCTTTTGTTTGAATTTGCTGTGTAGCCTCAGGTGCGTGTTCTGCAACATCTCTCCAGTTAGCGTTTATGTTCATCCCGAGGCCATGAGCAGAGGGGGCCTTTGGAACTGCTCTTCTCTGTCCACTTGTACAACCCGAGACTCTTGTCAAAGGTTGTCTGACACCTTGTGCACCATCTCTGTAGCACTCAACATCACTGTCCCTGGCCACGGGCATTACAGGCTTTGTTGAGTTTGTGTAACAATGGCAAGACCACTGGGAAGCCCGTTATCCTGGAGGCAATAAAAGATAATTAACTGTAAAGGTATATTTGTGTATTTTTTCAAACTGAGATTTCCTGTATTTCGCAATTTGATTAGCTGAATTGTTTTATAGAGTAAAAAAAAACCCCAACTTTACACTTCAGTGAAATAATATTTCCATCCTTTTTATCAAGGAGTGAGCTCCCACTTACCTGTTTGCCAGAACCAAAATTTTTACAAAATCTCTTTCGGACAAGGCTGTAATCCTGAAATACAACGAGTTTAAGCAATCATTTTGTAGCTGGATATTCCTTGATTCCTCTTGTACATCTAACTAGAAAGGAGAGCTGAAGAACAGCTGGGAGAAAGTGGAGTAATTTCTGTATTAGCCATTAGCAGGCCAGAGATTTTTCCTAAGGAAACTTGCCCATTTAAACAGAAAGCTGAGAGCACACAGAGTTTTTTCCTACATCTTCCTCTGAGAGTGAAATGTAGGCATTAGTGCTAAATCGTTTTCAATTTTTGTAATGGCTTAACATAAATAGCTTTTCCTACTCCAAGTCAGTACACCTGACAGCTGTTAAATACTGCTCTTGCCAAAACAGGCCCTTGTCACCTCAGTCCTTATACCGGTAAAACTCCCAGATCCCAGCTGAATCATGAATCCCATGCTGCAGGGGAGCCATTGCACGGCTCTCTGCAGTTCCTGCGTATGGGCAGGCAGAGAAGCCTCTGCAGGATGACACATGTGTGAGGAAAGCGGGGGAAGGTGTGGGGTTGGCAGCACATTTTGCATGACTGAGCATCTGACCCACCTTTGACCACTCCAGCCTTTGGCACCATCTGGTGTCCCCCCAAACGAGGACATGCACGAGGGGGAGATGGTTCTGGGTCCCACGGGATTGGCTTTCTGACATTGAGATCAGGTGCCTTCCAGCTCTCACTGGCACAGGTTAACCATGGTGACAGCTGAAGCGACCTCCTCACACCCAGGCAAGGGGCACAAATGAGCAACCAGGGCACCACCATCGGCTGCTGCTGCTGCTCTCTCTTGTTGCTACTAAGAAGGACTTAGATGCCAGCAGAGCTGTGTCACCTCTGGAGAGAGGAGCACTAAGGGCAGCTGCAGTCCACTGCTACCCTTCAGCTATTGAGTAACAATGCAAAAGCCCACATTATTTTTAGGGGAGTGTCTGTCATCTCGCAGACATAGTCTCGTCAGAGTGGGAAGGAGTCCTGTAAAGCACACTAGAAAGATCCTTTCAGTATGTTCTGCATTTCTGGGGTTGCTGCAGCCCCTTCCAGGCGTCATGGAGGAGCAGGTGACCCTGCCTCTGTGGCACCAGACCTCCTTCCAAAACCACCTTTCCAGGGGGTGAGATTACCATCCTGGCTGGATGGAGCTGTTCTATCTCCAAAAGCCCTACATACAGCATGCATGTGTGTAATTTGCCCATTACACAAACAGCAAAAAGAAAATGTTGCTTGCTTTCCGCACCATTTTTCCCTGGTGTCCTTTCTTTGTTATTTTGTTCTTTTCCCTCACAGTAGTAATTTAAACAATTTCTCATCTCACATTGAAGTGAAGTCATTTTAAGACGGCTTCCTCCTGTTTAAATTAGAAGGAGAAAGAAAGGGGAAAGAAAATCTTTCTTGCTTTGCTGCCAGTCCTCCAATATGAACAAGTAGAAACTATGTTTGTTGGAGATAAGTACCTGCACCATTCTGGCAGGAGCACCTTGCCTATAAAGGTACTGTCCCACTGCAAATCTAAGATACAGAATTGTAAGGCACTCACATGGATGTAACTGCCAGGCCAAAAATATCTAGCTGCTGTTCTTTCACCAAAGTTGTGATGGTGGTTATAAGCTTTCAAACACAGTATTTTCATTATATTGATATATTCCAATACTATGTTGAAATATGTGGGTAGTTAAAAAAGCTAACCTTGATAAGAGGAATTATATTTTTCCAAACTATTAATGTTATTCTGAAAGATCAATAAATAAAATATTGAAGAAAACACTTTTCTTTATCAACGTAGGACAACAACCATCAAAACCAACAGCCACCCTGCAGCACAGCTGCAGCAGCAGACACCAGCCAAGGCACACTCCCCAAGGGGCCGGGGACCCACAGGAGGGGATGTCCCAGCAGAGCCCAACACATTTTTGTTCATCAACTACAGATGTGACCAGTGGGACCACTTGTTTTTTTGGCCCTCTTCCTCTGGCTGATCAGCCTGGCCACATCTGCTTCTAAACTGGCTAAACTTCTTGGGTACAATTTCTGGGCCTTTTTTTAAAATATCACTGCTAATTGACTTCTCTAGGAGATAGGACAGTGGAAGAATTTACATGGATAATGTTCCAAGTAGACAGAAGAGAGTAACAACAGCTTTACTGCTCATGCTGGGGAGTTCAGCTGAACCAGGGGTACAGGCACAGCTCTCACCATGACCTTGAACCAGGCATTTGCTCTGCTCTCATCAGCTCCTCACCTGCTGAATGTTGAGGACGTGTCTGGAAAGTGCTCGAAAGTTGGGTTAACGAACACCACTAATGCAGGGTGAAAAAGGACATCTCACTTCCCAGTTCTGGCTCTCAGGGCATTTCCCCAGCCTTTCGTCCCTCCAGGCAGCTCTGTGAGCAGTGGGAGGTGCTTGGGGCTATGCCGTGGCTGGATTTAAGCTGCTTCTCCAGGAAGAGGCACTGTGAAAGTGCTGCATCCCAGTGCGTGAGAGCAGCTGTCTCCCTCCACAGCTTCAAGCACTACCACAGCAACTAATTAGTGTTGTTTATTAGTGCTGCATTCCCCTAGCTGAGCACGCTGCAGATTGCAGCTGCTGTGGCCCTCCCTACCACCCCAGGAAAAGCCCTGGAAGCAAATTGCCTTGCAGCGTGCCCTGAGGGTCAGCTAATCCTGCCCCTGCAGGGCCAGACCCGATGGCTGAGCTTCAGACAAGGAAATCTCATGCAAAAAATCATCTGCTCAAGGAAATTATTAAGGGTTTTCATCTTCTCTGCAGTGAGATACTTCTTGCTGTCTGATGAGACCAGTCTTGCTGGGGATGGTGAAGCTGTAGAAGCTGCAAGTGATGCAGCGAAGTCCCCTCTCCAGTGCAGCCTGAGTGGGAGCTGATGGTGTGAACCCTTCATGCACCGTCCTGAGCCCCTCCCTGCCTGCAGCACAGAGTCCCCAGCATGGCCAGCAGCTCACAGGGTGGCCTTGCCTTCACACCATGAGGCTGGGAGCCCAGCAGGCACCGCTCAACACAGATACCCAGCAGTGAGCCTGGTGAGAAGCACCCCATGCCACCAGTGCAGCATGAGCACCATGCTGCTCCAGAGATGAACAGCACATTAATGGCAACGCCTGCCTACACTGCATCTACTGCCAGCTCTTCTCTACAGTGACCACCAGCTGAGCATGCAGAAGCAAATGCTCGGGAAAAATTAACAAGCAATTTGGTTTTGTCTGGCTGAAATGGGATAAAAGAGAATCCAGCATACATGCTTCTGGTGAGAGGATGGGACTTTGGCTTTGTCTAAGGCAGGACTGACCTTCAGGGGACACCTCCACAGGGTACTTGGGTGAGTGTAACCTCGCTGTCCCTCCTGGGTAACTTGTGCTTCCTCACACTCCCGTGCCATGTCCACTGCCTTCACCAAGTGGGCTCCTGCCGAGTCCACAGCAGTGCTCTCACTGCACAGCATCCCTCCTGAGCCTCTCCCCTTGGCTCAGCCTGTGCGTGCCCCTCCCAGCACAGCTGGTCCTGCAGCGGGGTGCCAGTCTGGCCTGATGCTGACTTGTGATTGATATATGGTGTTGATTGTAGCTCACAGAAGAAGTGCACATGGCCTGTGGTTTAGAGAGCTTCCTAACCGGCAGGCACAGGTCTCTCAAGTGAGAGAGCAGCTCACAAGGAAGGACAAGCGGAAGGGGGAGCTGAGAGAAATCATCCAACAGCTCTTTAATTTGCCTCCTGGATTTTGATCCCTTTAGTTTCATATGTTTGAGCTTTTCTCCTCAAACAAGAGAGGTACTAATATTTTCCTTAAATAAACTTTCACATAAGGCATTTTCACATAATCAGATTATTCCAGGAGCTGGACTATTAGAGAAAAGCCAGAGCCTGTTACACGAGGTGCAAACACAGAATCCCCCGAGCATCGGGGTGCTGTCAGTTGGATAGATGGGAGGCACATTTTTGCAGAGAGAGGGTTATCCTTCATTTTTAAGATTCACATTTTGATCCAGTTAGCCTCCTGAACATTTAGCAGCCCCTCCCAAATTTTATCACAGCCTCAAGGGACCAGAAGTGGGAGAGCAGTGCAGGAGGAGGACAACACACCATGACAGCACAAGACTGCAGCAGATGGGGAAAAGAAGCTGTGAAAAGAGCAGGGTCACTGAAAGGACAGTTCTTGGATCCTGGCTGTGGCAGGGATTCTCTCTAGTTTGATGCTAAATTCTGTGAACTTGGATTTGCCAGTGGTTTTGAGCAGGTATTGGTAAGACCACCAGCACCAGCCATATCACCTCCATTATTCTGCTGTGAACTCCTGAGGTAGCAGAGTCAGACGAATCAGGCACAGGTCAAGAGTTGATCTTTGAGTCATCAATCTGACATTGACCCACAGTGTGCCTTAAAGCCAGCAATTTAAAACCTCCCAGGTTTCTGTTCCTTTAACTGTAAAATGGAGCAAACAAAGCATTTCAGTCAAAAAGCCTGAAACTCAAGTTTGGGTGACATATTGTAAAGCAATGTTATGATTAATCTCTTTTCTGTGGATGCTTAGGAAATGAAACGAAAAATGAGCTCTGATCTTCATTTTCCTAAGTTCAGAAATGATTTTATCTTCAGATTGATGCAGGCAACACTATGTTTCTTTTCTTTAAGAGGCATGAAGGGACAGTAAAATGTAAGGAACTGTGAGTGTCTAATTCATGCAAATTCTTTCTCTGCCATTTTGCTCATCAGTTGAGTCTAAATGGGAGGAGAAGGAGCAGGTCTGATTTCAGGCAGCTTCCATGGGACTTGGAGTTACCGATGAGTTCACATCATCACCACAAGAGCTGATGTGGATTGGCTATGGTCACATTCATAGCACTGCCTGGGTTGGCTAAAAACCACACAGTTTTGCTGCCTTAATATTCCAAAGCTGGCTCTGGTTCATGGTGGAGGGTCCTCTTGGATTAAATCACTTGTGAAAGCTCTGCTGGCCTGCAGTGCATAAACAGTGTGTCAGTGCAGCACATGATGGGAACTAGATCCGGTTGGATGTTTTCCAGCTGAATGTTTTCTTCCTTGGCCAAAATGGGAATGTTCTTCAGGAATGTGTCAATTTTGACAGATTGCAGCAGCCAGGGGAGTTGAAACCCTGTCATGGGGGTTCTTGCTGCAAAGCCCTTCCACACCAAAGGGCCCTAGAACTCCACAGCAGCTCACAGACCTGCAGGGCTGAAAACAGGAACTGGTTTTGCCTAAGGGTCCCTTCCCCCTTTTCCTCCAAGTAGCCTGCCTAGGAAAGCTGGACTTCTGCAGGCAAACAAACCAGGCAGGCGTCTCTGCTTCCTCACAACAGACTTTTCCTAAGCTTTTTCAAATCTTATGAGTTTTCCCATAGTGAAAGTTTGTTTTTCTGCTCTGCCTCAAATACAAATATTTTAAAAACCCCTGTTTATCGGTCATTCTGGAATACCAGCACACACAGATGCATTGGAATAATCAATGGTTAACTGCTTTGCTTCTGAGAGGTCATAACAAATGCAACCATATCTTCTTCAAAGGAAGACAAACAAAATGGATAAGAAAAATTATAATGAAACCAAGGAGACATCTGAACAATAATGAAAAATGTTGTGTGGGCCTGAATTTTAGCAGCACACTACTTTGCCTTCCTCTCCTGGGACATCCTTGGGCTAGGGCTCACTCACATCTGGGCAGGGGAGACACCAAGCAGCAGTGGGGAACAGCAGCCTGGCTTTGTGCCCAGAGAGCCAGTGGTGCTCTGAGAAGAAGCACCACTGTGATATCTCGCTCATCTCTTCTTGTGGCTAAGGAGAGGGCATAGCAGTTTTTTTCACCCCATCTGCAAACAGGGATCAGGATGCTGGCTAGGGCTGCTGCTGACCCTGCTGTGAAAACGTCACATCTTCTGGAGCCTGGCCTAATTCATCTCATTCGAGCTGCCAAGTAGGTCTCAGAGGGTAAGAGCTTCAAACTGCTCCTGTCTTAAATTGATTTGAAGAGATTTGCTAAAAGCAAAAGATTTTGTATCCAGGCTATTCCCTGTATACAGCTCAGAGCAGCCCGACAAGGCTCTTTTGTGGAGTACTGAAATGCACTGTGAAGGGTGATAAGGAATGAAACCCACACAGATTGTTACTTACAGTTTAATAAACCCAGCTTCAAACTCAGGAGCATCCGTAAAAAGGGATAATACACGAAACTAAGAAATTTACACCTTGGTTTTGCTCAGGTAAATGTTCCCACTTCTGTCTTCATAAACACTTCTGTGTGATGGGAAATTTCCCTGCATCACTGTCCCTGCCCAGGGGTCCTTCCTGACTGTGTCTGGAATAGTGATTTGGTACCGAAAGCTGGGATTGCAGTGGCAGCGAGGGGGCAAGCACAGGAGTATGGCTCCATGCAGTGGGATGTCATGGAACATGGATGCAGTTGTTAATCTTTTTGGGATGCTTTATTTATACCGAACTGACCAGTATGAATTATGAGCGCTCAGATTAAGACTTGTGGCCTTCTGTGAGTTTTCTGACTTGCTGCAGGCAGGTGAAAACAGAGCAGACCATGACACAGGGCTGACCCTGATTCCATCAGCAGCTCTTCGTGATGAACTCCCTGGCAGATAGTGCCAGTACTTCCCCAGCACAGCCTCAGAGCAGGGTTTGGCCCAACAAGTGCCAAATGGCCTGACTATAGAAGAACCTACTGGCACCTACAACTTTCTACAATGCACTCAAGATTTCAAAAATACTGCCCTTCCAGGCCTGCAAGTTTTGTCTTTGAAGGATGGAGCTGGCCAGCCTCTGCATTATTCTCCTTAATTTTACCTTGCTGTCTTGTAATTTTTGTTGGGAATGGTTACTATGAGCTTTTGGTGTTAGTGCAAATCTGAATCTGATTGTCAGAACCTTGCCAAAATTTTTCTCCATCACCTCTAAACACTTGTGCACTGCCAATCAATGCACATCCACAGTGTGAGGCTTGACTTTCTAGACTGCAAACAGGAAGGAATGACTTTTGGTCTCCTAGGGGCAGTGCATAATTTGAGTACAATGACCTTTACACCTTAGGCTGTAAGTTTCCACAGCTCAAAGGAGTAATTCCAGCACCTGAGAAATCCTATGCTAAACATGAGTTTTAGGAAAAAAAATCAAGAATTGCTGTGGCGGTAAAACTGAGGAAAGTTCCATTTGCTCTGACCTTTAGTGCAATTTCTCTCTACTTCCTGGGAGCTCCTGGTGTTTTGCTCCTTCTGACGCTTACCCAAGAGAAATCATGCCCCTCCTTACTCATCTTCATTATTAAAAACCCAAAGAGGATTTACACTGCCTTTTGCAAAAAAAAAGTGCCTTCTAATCCTCCAAGTGTACACAGCAGAAATAGGTCCCAAACACTCAGGATCTTACAAGAGAAAGCACATTAAACTGCATCAAAGGGGAATCTAACATGATGTTTTATTTCCCTTTCCAGTGTCCTTCCTCTGTGCAGTTTACTTTTTTAAGATCAATTCCTGTTGCCAACAGTGTGTATTTGTGTAATGGGGCAGGCAGATGTGCGCCAGAAGTTTGTGCTCTGCCATGAAAGGCGGGTTGGGACAACCTTACACGAGGGAGATCTCGCCACCTGCCTTCATGGTCGGAACAGAAAAGCCAGACAAAGGGCTCCAAGGAAAGATGGTTTATTTCAGTATGCAGATGGGAATGGAGACAGAGAGGTGTGGGGATAAAATTTCCTACAAACTTGGGGCTGCCAAGTGCGGGCAGGTTTTCAGGAGAGCTGAGCTTCCATTAGTAAGTAAAATAATGGGCTAATTTATCCAAAGAACTCTGGACAAGGGGAAATGAGATCTTCTGGGGATCTTGCCTCATATAGTTACTATAACGACTTGGCCTTAGTGCTGAGTGTATGAAAATCCATCAAAGGTGATTTGCCAAAAGTGGTGCAGGGAGTCTGCAATACATCTGGGGATCAAATTCTCATGTCTGAAACAAAGTACATTATTCAGGCCTCTTACTTGTTTGGAAAAAGCAAGATTTAGCTTTGGCTTAGCTGTCTTGCTTTAGAACAAGAAAAAGAAGGAGCTCAAAGCAGATCTTGCAGATCCTTTGTGGCCTTTTGATGTTTCCTGGGGAGAGCTCTGGGACCAGGTTGGATGGGGCTCTGAGCAACCTGGTCTAGTGATAGGTGTCACTGCCCACAGCAAGGGGGTTGGGACTAGATGATTTTTAAGGCCCCTTCCAACCCAAACCAATCCATGGGTCTATGATTCTCTCTAAGAGGAGATGTTGTCAGGGCTGATATGACTGTAATGAGGTAGAGACAGCCCCACATCACCCCACCCACCCTGGACAGTGCAAAGGGCTTCTGGGCTCGGTACAGTTTCAGACCTTCTATGCACATTTCATATTTTTTGAGCAAATTCCTTGGGGCTGCTAGGTGAGATGAAGGCTTGGAGAATGCCTGTGAGCAGGTCAGTGAAGCATCTTACCTCAAGTCTTGTAATATCATGCAACTTTTCTTGTGGAAATCAAAGGCAAAGCTTGAGCACTGCTCTGCAAACAGTGCAAAGGGTAAGCATTGGGGTGGTGCCAAACTTTCTGCCTTTTTATTCAGATGTATCTCTGGCTCAGCATTTCCTTCAGACAGGCTTTCACACTGCATCCTGGACAGCCACTTGGCTAGTTGTGACAGAAGTAATTGCTGGTAAGTAGCTGAAGGCAAGGCACACAAACAGAGGATTTCTTAGGGATGCAGGCTGCAGTTCTGGGTACACTAAAAAGAGACTTTTTCCCCTCCCTGCCACATGACCACATCCTGCCTTGCTGAAATCGTCAAGAGCTGTCACATGAAAATAGCCAAGGAGCCACTGAGGCCATAGGACAGGACTCCAATTCCTGCCAGATCTGCCCTTGCTTTCGTTAGCAGCAATTACTCCTTTTCCCAGAGCAGCAGCCATCAGGCCAGACCCGCTGCCTTCCAGGTGGGTGTTTTGCAATTTGCTTTCATGGCATAGAGTGAAAAACCAAGATGACCACCAGACATTGGTTGTGTGATGGCACCTTCCGCTAACATGTCTCATTTTGCGGTCAGTGGTACAGAGGTCCCTGGGCTCCTGCAATCAGGGGTGTGAGAGAAACAAGAAAACCACTGTTATTATTACCTAACAAGAACTGTCATGCCTTTGTCTGAATACCAATATTTTCTTAAGTTTAGGAAAGAGCTCTGCTGTTTTCCTCATTAGCCTCTGTTTTCTGGACCTCTGATACAAAACCCTATGTTCCTTTCCTCTCAGCCTATGTTTTCTCCATTTTCTCCACAATGTGCCCTGACACCTCCATCTGAACAAGGACCTCTGTTATTTTCTTCCACCTCATTGAATGCACCAGTTAAACCAGGGACTTCATCCTGACATTTTGCAGCTGGACTCCAGTGTGGGGTTCTCCATGGGCTTTAGGGGCACAGCTGCTTCACCATGGTCTGCACCCCAGGCTGCAGGAGAATCTGCCCCAGTACCTGCAGCACCTTCTCCCCCTCCTTCTTCACTGCCCTTGGTGTCTGCAGAGTTGTTCTTCTCATATACTCTCTCACTCCTCACTCCTCTGCTGTTATTCCAGGCAGTTTTTCCCCTTCTTAAATAATGTTACCCCTTGTCCCTGATGGGTTTGCCCATGGTCAGTGGCAGGTCAGTCTGGGAGTCATTTAATCCTTTTCTCCTCTGCAGTGTCCTGCAGTTCCCTGTGACCCAGCACCACAGGGTGAGCAAAGCCTGCACCATTACAGGTAGTTTATGATATACTTCAGGGTTTGTCCAATACTCACATACTAACACTGGGAGATTCTTCTTGATGGGTTGGGTGCAACTTCCTCATGCTAGGGGTAAGACCTGCTGGGTTTGGAAAGGGGGAGCAATACCTACATAGGGTAAATGGCTGCCAGAGCCCCTCCAGTGCCAGCCAACAGGGCCTGGAACCCCCAAACAGAGCACCCACCTTTTTTCCCTTGGGTTTGTAGCAGAGGTGCACACACTTCATTTAAGAGGAAGCTCTTTGGTGGAATTGCTAGATTAATCTGCAATTAGCTGTAAATTTGTTCAATTTTAGCTTGTCACGTCATTTGGTGTTTTATGTTCACTGATGGTAATGACTGGTGTAATTTTAGAAATAAACAGAACAGAAGCAAGCATTGCAATCTAGAAAGAAAATAATTCAGATCCATGAACTTAAATTCACTTTTTCCCCCTGTTTTTTTTTTTTTTTTAGTTTTGACAACTATCAAAGTTGTGTGTCTTATTGTGCTTGATATTGTGAGGGACTGGTTCAGGGCATCATTTCATGGAGTACTTTGATAAAGAAAACATTTGTTTTCTTTTACAACAGAAGTAAGTAGAGATGTCAAAACTGTAGAGCAGAAGAGTGAAAATGTGGTCTGTTACCATTCCCAATGGACTCCTTTTCCCAAAAGCTTATGTTTTCTAGATCAAACATGAAGTTTTGTGTGAATCCTAATGGAAGATCTTTTAACAGTGTGGATTGGCAGTATCACTTCTAGAAGCAGTTCCTCAATTCAAAAGAAATGGAAACTTCTTGAAAACATGCAAAATAGATGAGCAGCTATTCAAGTTCCTTTAACATGTAATTTCCATAGACAATGTCTATTATGACTTCTTCATCCCATTATCTCAGGAGTGGCCATTGTAGGAGTTCTTGATGCTGCAAAATTTTATTTCATTTTGCAGTTCATTGTGCTTTGCATTTCCTTTCGTTTGTTGCTCAATTCATAGAAATGCTGACTGAAATGCAAAATTGAATCCCTAAATAGTTCTAGCGCGGTCTGTGTTTTATTCTGCAGGCTTTAATGGGAGGCAGGTGAGCACCACAGCTTCCAGACCTCAGCCAGTGTGATTATAGTGCAGAAATATCCAGCACTGCACGAGGCTGCTGAAAGGGAATACTCCTCTCACAGGCCAGGAATGATTTGTTGCTGTTTGCACTTGGGAAACAGCCATTCCAGCTCAGAACCATAATGAAGAGAGAAAGGGAACTGCGGAATGCCTTTGTTTTGGAGGCAGCCTGTTCATGGTTTGTACTGCAGCAGGATACATCAGGCAGGGAGCAGGTCTGAGCCGCCTCAAGGCACAGGAGAAAAATAAAAAACTTCACCAACAGGCAGGTGTTTGCCTTCCAAATGCTGGATGCTGTGTCAGAGCCTAACTCTGGCAAAGGTTTCAGAATTAATTTCTTTTTTTTGCAAAATAATACGAACTTGAAGGAACTGGTGGTGAATTTGTGTTTAACTTGTTGGCTTGTCTAGGACAACAAAGGAAACGAACACTAACCCCAGCCCTCTGTTAGTACTTTCGTCCGCATCCCAAAGAAACAGGAGTTATGTGGAACGCTGAAATGTTTTGCCTTGACGTTTCAGAAATAAAACTTTACATTTCCTCTATGTTTGTTTTTAAAGTGCTGTTTCTTCGTAAATTGAGCACAGGCTGACCTAAGAGATAAGCTAGAAAAACCAAACCATGCAGTAAGATCAAAAGCTTTCACTTAATTCAAAATTATTTTTGCTTTCCCTCATCCTACTTTTTTGGTTTTAGTTTCTCTGGAAAAATGGACTCTTTTCAGGTCAACCTGCAGAGCAAAGTCTGCTGGCATCTCTTCCTCCTGCTGTTTCCTATTGAACCAGCTAAGTAAAAATGAAAAATATACCCATCTGCAGCACAGAAACTTCCTTTGTACACACAAAATCCCCCATCCAGGCGCAACAGGGACCACAAGAGAAGTCCTTGCTGGCAGATTGCTGTGTTGGTGCAGCAGTCTGGTCCCTGGCGTACCAGTATCTGCAAACAGAGACCTGGGCTCTTCCAGCTGGAGCTTCCTGTCTCTGCCCTGTGAGCATTTCTCATGCCTGCTTTCCTTGTGGGGTCCCATGCAAGGGTGAGGTAGAGCCTGTAGCTGGAAAATATCAGTGGAGTTGATGTTATGACAATTACAGCTAGCTGGAAAGCCAGCTTGGGTGGAGTGAGCTGCTCGAGTGGTGGATGGAGAAGTTGGTTCATGATCCAGAAGTTAGCTGATGGGAGGTTTGGGGACATTTTGTGTCTAGCTCAGGTACACATCTCTGCCTGTGGCACAGATGCTTGGGATCCGTCCTGATTTCAGCTGGGATAGAGTTAATTCTCTTCCTAATTGAGGGTACAGTGTGGTCTTTTGGATTTAGTATGAGAATAATGTTGATATCACACTGATGTTAGAGTAGTTGCTGAGCAGTGCTTGCACTAAGTCAAGGGCTTTTCAGTTTCTCCTGCACGAGAAGCTGGGAGGAACCATAGCTGGGACAGCTGACCCGAACTAACCAAAGGGATGTTTCCTATCATAGGATGTCATGCTCAGTATATAAACTTCACAGAGTTGGCTGGCAGGGGTCAATCCCCAGCAGGTGGTAAGCAATTGTATTGTGCATTTTTCCTATTATTACTATTTTTTGAAAGAAAAATTTATTTCAATTATTAGACTGGCCTTACCCCAACAACAGATTTTGCCCTTTACTGATTCTTCTCCCCATCCCACTGGGGAGGCTGGGGCGAGGGAGGGAGTAGCTGCTTAGTATTTAATTGTTGGTTGGGGCTAAACCGCAACAGGTTACCAATTTTCCCCACGAAACCCCAAGGTCAGGGGAGCCAGGGTGAGCCATGCATCAGGGGAAGCTCAGAGAGCTCAGTCTAAGCTCTGGGAAGCAGGCTGGCATCTCTGGAGATGCTCCAGTCCACCTGGGGAAGCTGCAGGCTGAAGTGGGTGACAGGCTCTGAACCGCTGCAGGTTGTTAAAGACACCAGACCCGTACATCAGAGCGAGCTCTCTCAGCCGTGCCTGGGTGAGCCACCAAGCTGAGTCCCCACGCTCCTGGCCAGCCCCCCACGAGCCGGGCGCTGGCTGTGATGCCCCTGCTCCTGCTGAGGGACAGGAGCCAGCCATGCTGCTGCTGGATGCTCTGCTGCCTTCCTCCTGCACAGCACGGGCCCCCATCCTCCAGGCCAGGCCGGGAGGGCTGCCCGCATTTTTCAGAAAGGATGATTACATCTGCAAAGCACCCGGCACTGCTTTGGGATGAAGAGAGTTATGTAACTGTAAGATAATGTTATTTATAGAGCCAGGTTTTATCCAAAATGGAATTAAACTTGTGTTCCTGAAGCCTCTGCTGTCAAAGGCAAATTGCAATTTGTCCAGTAGCCTCTAGTGCTCTGCATTCAAATACTTTTTCTCAGTTCATCCCAAAGTTTAAGAATGTGTTTTATTTACAAATCATACATCTTAGAAAGTGAGGAAATCTCTTTTCCATCAGCTGTGAGGTGACCATGGAAGCCTGGGCAGTGGCCATAGAAGCCTGGACCATAGTTGTTCTTTGCAACTGCATCAGATGTGACATCAAAGTACCATAAACCAGGAAGGGAAGGCAGAGTTTGAGTTGGGTTAAACAACAAAATCACAAACAATTGTCCTAGGCACAATACTTTGCCTGCATTTAAGACTCTCTGTAATAATCCATGAGCTGCAGGGGGATATCCAGCTTACATCCCTGTTGGAGGTGGCACTAGTTCAGTGGGTTAATGTCTGTGCTCTCACAGAACTACAGACCCTGTGACCTTTTAAAATCATGCATTATTAACTTAGAGAGCTTTACTTGCTCTTTTGAAATATTAGATTTAAATCCCTCATATCTGTACCTTTTACAAGCCACAAAAATGCAAATTTCTGGGCTGCCTGCTGAAATCCATGCTAACAGGTGTTAGGAATACTGTTTTATGAGGTACAGCACCTTGCATAGGTTAGCTTGTAGAGTTCATCTGCTGCCCCTCACTTGTCATAGTATCTAGCATGAAATTCCACACATGCCTTTTATTTAGGAAAGAACACAAAAGTATGTTATCTTATTCCTCTGGAATTTTCCACAGTTATTTAGCATGTTAGTTTAAGCATAATTGGTTAGTGGGCTCTTGAAATCTATATCGTAGCTGTATTTATTTACATCAGGCTAAAAGTAGTTCATTTCAGTTGAGGTAAATGTGAAGCATTAGATTGCAAACGTACCTAATCCATCTCTCCTCCCCCATGACTAGAAATCCTGTGGTTAAAATAACACAGCCTCTATTCAGAGCACAAACTTAGAGCTGCGAGCAGGAGCAGGCTTGGGATTTAAGCAACTCTCAGCAGATGAGTCTGTTCCAGGGTTTTTCTCGGGTTTGTTTTTCATCCTACTTTTGATCCATGAGAGGAAGCCAGGCTCTCTCCTCTGGGCAAGCAAGGTAAAGATTTTCTGCATTCTGTATACGGTTGCATGTGCTTGTAAAGGAGCTTATAAACATGATTGCAAAACGGCTGTTGCAAATGCAATTGTAAAAATGTTGCTGTTATAGAGCAAGAAGTGTTTGGCAAATGGCTTCACAATCTTTAAATGTTAGTCTGGTCTTCTGGCTATTTCCACACGACAGTAAAATGATGAAATGATAAATCTTGCACAGAGAAGAAAGGAGCAGTGATTCTCCATCACACATGAGAGAAGCTGAGCATGTAGGAAATAGCAAACCCAGGTACTACTGTGATCTAGCCAGACTAAAGCAAAACTGGCATTTTGCTGTCAGGTATAGTCCCTCCTGGGTTTGTCCAGCTGCTCTAACCCCATTGGGGAGGCTGAGGCTGTGTTGGAGGATGGCACTGACTCTGTTTACAGAGTATATGCTAATGCTGCTCCAGCGTGACTCTCACAGTAACGGCGGAACCGTGCTTTCAGGAATGTTTGGATGCGTCGTGCCAGATAATTAACTGCCTTTATTTGCTCTTACTGCTTTCCAAGTCACAGGGCATGTAGAAAAGCATCATCTTTCCTTGAATCCTTATTTTATTTGAAATCCAGGAAACAAGCGTGATGTCTGTGCTAATGCCCATGGAACTGTACTCCCAGTGCCAGTCTGTTAACTCTCCCAGCCCCGTGCTGTTTTTCACAGGGGATCCCGAGTACCACATCAGTCCTCCTGCACCACGGTGTTCAAACACAGACGGTGGCACTGCTGGGGAGTATGGAAACACCGTTACTCACATTTTTGCTTAATTTTAAAAATGCTGCCCCTCCCTGCCCTAAGGCATGGGGCAGTGTGGTTGCGTTGTGGGGGCACTTACACCCCCGTCCATCGGGGTAACACGAACAAATGCTGCTCCAGGTGCTACCTTTCCAGTGCAGGAGAAAGCCTTGTTTCCCGCACAGAGATGCTCACTTTCCCCTTTCTCTGCTTTCCACTTCTTTTTCCCTTCCCTGAGCGAGACAGGATGGTTTCACATTGTCCTGTGTGCAGTCACTGTCCTGCCCTGATCCCTGCTGTCCCACAGCCGTGTCACTCCCATGGCAGCATGCACTCCACTCCTGCTCAGCCAGAGGAAAGAGGAGGACCCTGCTTAGCACACCAGGTCCTCTTTCAACTGGAAAAGGTGCTCTCGTCCTTTGAGCCAACAGTGCTGCTTTGTCCTGGGAGAGAAATGCAGCTTTATCACTTGGGTGCCCGGCACAGGGAGGGACAAGCAGGGCTGTAAGGAATACAAACACACGGCTCTTCCCGATTCTCCGAGCACACCGCGGCAGAGAGGCAGCTCGGAGAGAGAATATGTGCAAAACAAAGAAATGCGGTCAGGCAGGAACTATAAAATTCCAATATAGAAAGTGGAGCTGATGTCATTTTAACATCCTAAGCAGTGCCAAGAATTCTAAGCTCCGTATCAAGATTCAGTGCAAAACCCCCACAAACTCACAACTTGTTCTTGTGGAAAAATTAACTTTTATGGAAAATATGCATGGGAACATGCCAGAGGAGTGTGTTGCTTTATTTCTTTTATTAATTTCAAATACATTAGTTCAGAGAGCAATCCCATTTTAGCATCAGCTGCCTCTATCCAAGAAGCCGAGGCTCACACACAGTTCGCAAATATTGGAGGCGAGGGAGCTGTGTTTTTCTGTGTGATCAGTTGTTGGATGGAAAGAGCTGTTCAAGTAGGAAGGGGTGTGGGAAGGCTCAGTGGGATGACTGAGTTAAAGCTTTTTTCCTGGTGACATATCTGAATCGTGATCAGATGCACCTGAATGGAGCAGCATCATCAGCTATTATAACACAGAGTGCGTCAGAGGTGGGATCGCGTGCAGCTCCTGTGATAAAGGTTACTCATCTCTGTCCTGCTATAGGACCGCCTTCGGTGTTGCTTATAACTTTGTCAGACTTGAATAGTTTAGACTGAGTTCTTCCAACTTGATTGTCTGCCTTGGGCTAAGTTCTTTCCTGGAAAATTTCAGCCAAAACTGTCCAGCCAGTTTTGTTCATTCCAAGAATGAGTATAGGGAAAAAGGAATTGTTGTCCAACTGGAAAAAAAAGAAAGGAAGAAACAGGAGGGGGGAACCTGGTGATCCTTTCTTTGGATTGTTCTTATCCCTCTGTGCTTTGGAGTTGAGATCTGAAATTTGGCAGCTTTCTGTTGGGAATGTGATTTTTTTTTTTTTTTTTAAACTTTGTAAATCTCCTCCAATTTGGCTTAGTGATAGCCTTTGAAGGGAGAAAATAGCAACTTCTTAGGGACATGCTAAGGCTGAGCAGTCAAAATCTCCTGAGACTCCTTCCCACATGAGTGAGCTCAGCCCAGAATCCCAGCAGCTCCCAGTGTTGACCCCAATGCTCCTGTGCAAACATCCAGTGCTACCAAGTTCCTGCAGATCCTTGTTCTTCCCCACAGCACAGCAGGAACCCCGTCCTCTCTCTGCAGTCCAAGAGTCATCCCAGCTCGAGGAGCAGGATGAAGATGGGCTCTTCACGTAATGCTGCTCAGGGCAGAGTTGATGGCCAATGGAAAGGCAGGCAGGGAGCAACACTTTGATACCTGGTGGCAGACAGGGACCCAGGGGATGCTGGGCTAAGCAATGGTCTGGTACTCGGATGCTAAAGCCTGGGGGTTGCATGGGATTGGGATGGGGAGTACATGGTACAAGTGAGGAGCCAGGGGGCTTGGGAGCAGGTCAGGAAGGTGTGGGTGAAGGTGTGAGCCATGGGGAGAGTCTGGGCATGCCGGAGCCTGACATGAAACCTCAGCTGCCCCACTCTTGGTCCCTTTTTGGGAAAGTGAGGGCTACCTCTCAGAATTGGCTTGAGTCCCACTCTCTCTGCAGGGTCATCTGTGCCAGGTCTTGCTGAGGCTCTCCCTAGTCTGCAGCCAGACTGTGGGGTGCCCCACTGTCTGCATGTGCAATAAGACCCTGCTCCTGATGTCTGCTGCTGGGATGGGAGTTGGTGGGAGCTCTGCCTCGAGCATGTCCAGTGTGCCTGATGCTGAGCACTCCTGCACAGCCTCATGTCTGTTGGTCACCTCCTGGGGACAGCTGGGATGAGTGACCAAGGCCCTGATAAACCAGTGCCTGGTGCAGTCAAGCTCTTGCTTACATGCCTGTCTCTGTTTCCATTTTATTCAAGTGGCTAAAGAACCACCACCCTTGACAGAGGTACTAGAGCTCAGGGACACTTGTGAAGAACCCAGGTGCACTAGGGAGGTGTGTCATTGTAATTCCAAGTTTTGGGAAAGTCAGTAATTTTTCTTGAGGAGAACTCAGGAAGAAAATAAAGCCTAGGACTATGCTGAACTCTAAGGGAAAAACCCAAAATTCTCTGTAACATCTCCAGTGAAAAAAGTCCATCCAGTACCGTGGGATAAAGCTGAAACCTCTGGCAAAATACTGTGTGTGTTCATCTAATTAACAATTGTACCATAACACATAGCACAAAGGAGGCCTAATTCTGGCATCTCTTGCCTCATGGATTTTTCAGTTGTAACAGTATTCTTATAGCCTATTTTTGTACTCAATGCACGTGCAGCATTGGAGACAGATGGTGAAATCTCAGTGTTCATTGTGCCACTTGACGTGATTTCCACATTGAAAGGTAGGGAGCTGCAGTCTGCTTGTTCCCACTCCCACTGGAGTGGCAGGGAAAGGTGGCTTACTTCACTTCTTTTATGACTATAGACTATGGAGCAACCTGGACAGCCCCTCCTTCCACAGAGACAGGGAGTGAAGCTTCATCATCTTCACCAGCTCCTGGGAGCCCCATGCGCACACCAGGACTCAGCTCCCAGTTTCTGCAGTGAGACTGGAGAAACAAAGACCAGAAGGACAGGAGCTGTGAGAAGAGTGTGAGAAGATCAGAGCTGCCTACAGACAGCTACTGAGAGAGGAAGGAGTGCTAAGGAGCTGTGAGACAGTGTTGGCCAGTGCTGCAGGCAGTGCTTGATGAGCACTAACAGCCTCACCTTAGTCAAGGATGTCACAATGAGGAGCTTTAAGCAGGGATTTGCAGGAGAACTGAAACAGAAAAGGAAAAGGAGTGGTGGATACTTATGGGCTTCTGCTCCTATGGACATCACTAAAGTCTGATGCTGAGTGAGTACGGATGAGTGGAGTAGAGACTGGCAGTTCAAGGACCAGAGATGCTTAATGGGGATGTCCTTGTGGAAGCTGTCACAAAATAAATAAAGCCAGGAGGATGTTGCTGTTACAACTTTGATGAGATGATTACACGTAGGGAGCAGCATCATGAATGAAGCAGTCAGGTCTGTGCATAAGGTTTCTTGCACAGATCTAAAAGAGCTGCTGCCTTCTCATCTGCCACTCCAGCTGGTCCAGCCAGCTCCTTGCACTGCACACAGCCCAGGGAAAGAGTCAGGTCGCCTCATGAGTGCTAACCCAAAACCTTCACTGCTTGATGAATTGTTTGACCTACTTGAGGCTCAGACTTCACTCAGAGAATTCCATGCTCTTCCTACAGTGTTGGTCTGAATTAAACCAGTATGTACAACATGACTAGTTCAACAATCACCACACTGTGCCTTGGGACTTTGCCTCTGCTGGAAACTAAAGTACATGCAATTAATTCTGTGGTTCCTCAATGAACAAAATGGGGCTTTTGTGTAATACTATTACATATTTGTTTCCAATTAGTCATGAATCATGAATTGTTTTGTCTCAGAAATTAATGCTCTTTTTTTCCAAATTATCAGTTTTTACCTACTTTGCAGACCCCCATGTTTCCATGGCTTGTGTGGGCCAGGTCTTCTGTCCTGATCCATGCTGGAATCTTGGGTTTCTGAATGTAATTGTACAGTAAGATTGAGGTCTCCAGATCCCATGGATTGAGAGAATCAAATTGATCCCAGACCTGAGAGAAGGTTGCTACTTTCCTACAACTGCACTTCAAACAGGAATATGTCTTCATGTTATTCTGCTGTCCAGTGATGTGGATTAGGGTGAAACATCAAAAAATTTTGCTTATGAATGGGTGTACAGATTTTGCCTCCTCTCAAGGCATAGGCCTAAGTACTCTTGTAGTGACCACCAGTGTTCTCCTACATAAATCAGGTCCTGCTTAATACAGGGGATCTGCCACATCTTCAGATGCATCCATGAAACACGTGTCACTTGGGCTGCGTGACCTTTACAGAATCCTCCAATTCCAGGGACACTTTGGAAAAGTGACTTATTTTGTGCTCTATTGTGTTGCAACTCAGATGCAGAAGGGGAGTGAATACACGGTCATATCAGGAAAGAAATACTCATTTCTGATAAGGCAAAATGGCCTTACCTTTTTCAAAAGAAGGAGGCCAGCACAGGGTGAGGAAGATGAGCATTTCAGCCTTTTGCACTGGTGAATTTGGGAAACCCCTACCCAGACATAAGCTCAGGATTCTGACAGTGAGACAAGTGTTGTATTACCCAAGTCCTTTTTGTATCAATTCATTTATAGCACCCTTGTGAATCCCATAATCCAAGTCTATGTATGAGACTTACAACACACAAAGGTTCCTACCAACCTCAAACTCACTGAGCACTTTTAACTGCTTACGGCCTTTTAGTACGTTTTCAATTTTATTTCGATGTCCTGCCCCTCAGCAGTGAACTTTTCTTGTTTTCTCTTCTTTTCTGCTACCACCAGATGGATGTTCATGCCCTTGGCACTGTCTTCCTGGAGGGCAGAACAGCAGCTCCTTGTATCCCACTGCAGGAGGTGGCTCCAGCTCTGTTGCCACTGTGCACAATAAACTCTCACCCAAGTCACCATCCCTGACCCTCAACAAATCAAGAAGGGTTGTAAAGCAAACCCACGTTGCCATGTGCAGCCTTCTGCCATCAATTGTGTGTTCATCAGAGACTGGCCAGCACATGGGGTGGGTTGTGCACAACCAGCCATGCCCACCTTTTCCCCTTCTCCTCCGGCACAGGGTCCTGCTGCTGCATGTTGGGTAGCAGCCACCTGTGGACTTAAACCCTACACTGCCATCAGGCAAACTGTCAATGGCACTTGCAGAGTGGCTTTCTTGCACTGTGCATCCACTGGCTAGGACTGCCAGGGTTTGCACCCCTGCTGCACATTGGCACGAGGCAGGAATTGCCTTGTCAATAACTTACCTTGGGAAAACACAATCAAATAAAATTATGTTATCCACCTCCGACGCCTTTGCTCATAATGGATTGTTTTGGTCTCCTGCATATGTGTAATCAAATACTGCTGCTTTTCACATGCTACACTTCACAGTGTTTAAATTGAGAGGGATCTCCCTTAAATATTTATTTAAACCATAGCATCCCTTGAGCTCTTTATAAATTGCTGTACAAAATTGACTCCAAACACTATTTTAAAAATTTAATTAAACTGGTTTTCTGCCTGAGCACAGTGCTGTGGGCCAGCACCTCCTTCTGCCAGGGCTGAAGATCCTGTAGCTCTGAAAGCCAGCCCCTGCTCCACAGGACTTATGGACCCAGCCCTCAAATTGTTCCAGAGTCGCAGGGCAGAGTTTCAGAAGACATATTGGTCTTGCCCCAATAACTCAAAAATCCTGTAACTTCCAGACATAGGCTCCTTCCCCGGATGCAGGAAAACTGCTCTGAGAGCTGTCTCTTCCTACTGGTACCCACACACCACAGCTGAGGCTGGAAATACAGTAATGCCAATCCTGTGCACCTCACAACTGCTGGGGAGCAGGAGGAAGCTAAGGCTGCTGATATTTTTAAATAGCATTTAAATCATGACTTCATAACCTGGCGTTCTGGGAATTTTCTGAGCAAAAGATCCTAAAAATACATAAAACACACAACATAATCTGTACTATTTGGCTGGAGTCTGCAAATCTAAGAAGGATTCCCCACCCCAAATAAAAATATTTTTATATTGTATATAAAAGAGAGGATTTAAACTCTTCATTTAGCAGGCCATTTTTTTGTATTTAATTTTAGTTAAAGGTGGACTTACACAGAAATGTTGGTAGTATTAATGTTATCTGTTAAAAAGTTTACACTAGATCAGCAGTATATTGGTGGAGAGAGCTACAGCCCTTCTTCTGCATTTCTAATTCCACATTCTTCCAGCATCCTGATGAATCAGTTATTGGCTAAATCTTCATAGCCAACATGGATTTGGGTGGAAATTGAATTACTCACCATCTAAAGTAAGTGCGAAGAAGATAATTCATTATGCTGCTCCTTAGCTATAATTGAGGCTCATGTCTTAATTCAAGGCTCTGTGTGGGTTTAATCATAGAGCTGAACTGGGGAGAAATACCAAAGCTTCTCTGAATCATTTTTATTCCTGCCCCAGTTCTTTGTCGTTAATTACATCAAGACATATCTCCAAGGAGACCAAGAGTGGTGCCATCAGCCTGCTGTCCCTTAGGTCCCCCCGAAACCTTCACTTGTTTTGCTAAGTGCGGTGTGTCTTTGGATGGTCCCTTGGGAGGAAGAGGCAGGCTGCATTTTGCTTGAGATCCTTTTTGTTCTGAGTGCAGATTTCAACAGAGCAAATGAAAAGGTACAGTCTTTTTAGAGTGAACACTAGTGGTGAAGCTGGGAGATCAATCAGCCTTTTCTCAGCTAAAGATGATTGCAGAAAGAGTTTTGAACACCAGGAGGGCACTGAGCATTACTTTCCTCCCACGGTGAATGCAGTATGTGGAACATGTGCCTCAGACATCCTTTTCCTTTTTCCAGGCTGAATGGGAAAGACCTCCTTGTACTTTTCTCTCCATTAGCCAAGGCCATGGTCAGCAACATGGATGAAGTATCAGTTCAATAATTTCAAATCAATACTTCATTACTTTTCTCTGTTCAGAGGAAGCACATTTTTCTCTGCATGGGTACATAGAGCCTTTATCCAGCTCTCATCCACCCAGACATCTTGTGTCAGTGTTAGGGTTAATTACCTCCTTTTAATTTCCTGCTATTATTTACTCAGAGCACCTGGAGTCAACCTTTGACAGTGAATGTGTCTGAAATAGGATTTCCAGAATAAAGGGGTTTTTAAAATTTTTTGCCTGTACCAATCAATCTGAACATCTGCTTGGTAGCTAGAAAGGGGTTTTTCTTCTTCTCCTTCCAAACTTTTGCCTTTCAGTGGTAGCTCTTGCATAGCCACTGGGCCTGGCAGTTCCACTTCAGGGGATCTTCTGAGAGTCATAACTTTATCCACAATCGGGCCAGAAAGTCAAATTACAGAAAATTTTAGGGAACTGCATGGTCCTGAAACTGTTGTTTCAGACATGTCCCAGATGCTTAATTCCAGAAAAGAAACATTTTGATGGTTCAGAACTGAAACAACTTGTTTCCAGTTTGAACTGAATGAAAGCCTCTGACTTCCTCTCAGTTTGACATTAGCCCATGCCCTCTCTTTTCTGCTTTGGTGTCTCATGAGGGCTTGTGCTTGTCTGTAGCCACGTCTCACCAGCTGGGCTGCACACACCCCTGACTCACAGCAATCACACTCCTGCATTGCTCCACTTTCACCAGTTTTCTCATGGTCATACACACCTGCAATGAAAGGTATTCACCCAGAAAAGGGACTTTGCAATGTGACCCAAAGCACTGCAGCAGGAAGCTGGAAGCCCCTGGGAACCTGATGTAATGCCCTGAAAAATGCAAGACAGAGGAAGCCAGCCGTGTAGCATGACCTGAAGCTGTGCCAAAAGAAGCAAGCCCAATTATTTCACTGTACTCTTGCAAGGACTGGATCTGCCTCCTGAACACGGTGATACTCACTTCCCAACTTTCACCCTCCTAGATTTGGAGAAGCTGCTTGAAGTGTGATGCTCTGCATCTGTTCTGGCTGTCCTACGTACAAAACCAGCTGTTTCCTTCTGCCCAGAGAGTGCTGGAGGGTTGTGGACAACCTAGGCATGGGGCAAAAGTAGAACTAGGCACTGTGACCACTGTACTAGGCACTCCTGCAAAGGTCTCAGATGTTTGCATGGCCAAGGTCTGCTCAAAGCGGCATTGGTTTAATTCAAACCCTGTTTGTGTGGCTTTGTGAGCACTGAAGCAGTGTGAGTCCAATGTTTAACTATTGTTATTTATTAGGTAGAATACTGCCCAGTCCTGAGCCTGAACTCTCCAGACTGAATCCCAGTATATACAATCCGTCTTGCCTCTCTCCAAACAGCATCCAGCATCAATCACAGCACTATAAATTGTTTACACAAAACTGCAGACATCATAACTTATTTAATAACTCTCTTGTTGGTCAGACAAGTAAATATTTCGAAAGATTGTGAACATCATGGCAAGCTGGAACTGCCTAGACCAGCTCCAAGTGGATCCAAGTTAACAGGGGACCATATTTGCCTTGCCTTTGATGTCCCTGCTTGAAATGGGGCTGAGAAGAGATCTGAAAACAAGCCTCCCTAAGGGAAGCTTATGCAGTTTTAAAGATGCTCAACCTTCTGTAGAGATAACAGGAAGAAGTAAACTGTGGAAAGGGTTTGCAAAGAAACTATCTTTCTGAAGCTGTAAATTTGAACTTGTGGGAGTCAGACCCTCCCCCTCCTTCTCCATGTCCTCCTCTTTAAACCCAAACAAATGAAGTGGATGCCAGAAAGTCTCTGCTGCAGAAGAGGTTGAGGGTTCATTCCTTGGGCCATAGCTAGAGACTGCAGGGGTGGGTTTCTCTCACTGTTGGTGGAAGGGATGGTGGCAGCACCTTCACACAACCACCTCTTCTTGCAGGCAGCCATCCCTGGAGCTTTGGCCATGAGAAGGGGAATGGTGTTGGCATTGACTCCCACACTTCCATTGCCTGCCTGTGGTAAGTCTCCATGCTTATGAAAACAGACCCTGGCTATCTGTTTCAGAAACAATCAGAAACATGTTGTTTTATGAGATATTTGTTTCCAATCATTTCCAACAATTATTTGGGATCTTTTTCCTTTCAAGTTCACTGAGTTGTACCAGTTCACCTCCTTTTCAAAGGGGCTATGTAGCATGCAGGAATGTGGAGTTGAAAGGACCTGAGTTTTTGCAACAGGAATTTGTTTTGGAAGCAAGTGAGTCAGAAGGAGAGGAAATGGGCAGCTCACCAAGGGCTTCGGCAGGATTATCCCACCCTTTCAGCAAGCTACAGCCAGGGCAACTCATGAGCTGGGCCTGAGCCTGCTTCCAGTGGGGGTAGGGACAGACAAACTGCTCTTACCAGCAGTTTAATACAGCATAGGATATTGTCATGGTGCTTGAAACCTCATCTGAAAAATCCCCTCAGGCACAGACCTCGCTAATGTGAATCATAGACTCATAGAATATCCTGAGTTGGAAGGGACCCTCAAAGATCATTGAACCCAACTGTGGCAGCCACTGCGATGCTGGAAACCTTCACCTGGCTGAAGGTGGCTGGAGGCTGCTGCTGTTGGGTCACTGGGGTGCTGAGGAGGGCACTCCTCCACACAACCCCCTGCCAAAGGCCAGGCACAAAGTCCATTGTCAGATGAAAACACATGGACTTGAGGGTAACCTCGTGCTGAATCAGTGGCTCAACTGCATGTTTAGCATTTACTTGTTTGGTACCTGACTGGCCCCTCCTGACCTGCGTTTTCTTTCATAAGGTTTTAATTCTCAGTCTTTTGAGGTACTTCAACACCTCTCATTGCTGGGGCATCTGGGCAGTTTTCTTAAAATATATGTTTCCTTGCACTGTGTGTATCATTTAATGTCAGAGGCATGTGTGAGGCTGTCCATGTTTGCAAAAAGGCAGGGGTTTCATCCCAGGACTAAATCAAATGCTGCCAAGACAGCACAGTGCAGACATAAATAAAAGGTTGGTTGTAGAGACCAACTGTCAGTGGCTCTCAGCTCCTAAATATCCATTCCTGTTTGTGCACAACCATACTTACTGGCCCTTCTGCCTCAATATACTCAGTGTAAACTGATGATTGATAGAGAAAACAAGCTAAAAAAAAAAAAAAAGAGTAATTTCTTACACAAGTGGGTGCATGTGCAGAGGAGATGAGAAAAGCGTAGAGAGATAACACTGACCTGGTGGCAAACAGAGTAGTGTGAAACGCTGTCAATACAGTCAATATGTTCATGTCCCACAGGTGCAGAGAGGTTTCACACGATGAAGTAAATGTTTCCTAATTCCTAGACACACATGATAGAAAAGAGCAGCATGCAGAAGGAAACACATTCTGGTAACCTGCCAGAAAGAAAGGTGTTATTTTTCAAAAGAGAGCTGGAGACACTCCAGCTCTGGATCCATATCCAGCTCTAGCCTCCAGCCGTGAATACTAACCTGCGCCTAAGAGCCACCACTCTTGTGGGCTCTATGCCATACATACCTGTGTGACATTGCTTACGTGGTTGTCACTGAATGGGGTGTCCCAGTGTGCTGGATGAATCTGTGGACATTACAGGAGGAATATTCTCCCACCACCTGGAGCCCCAAAGCCCTGAGACTCCCACTGTGCAGGACCCCACAGCTCCCATAGCCCATCACAGCTGTGTCCCTTCCTCTGTACTGCGGCAATGGGTGATCCATCTTTTCCACCAAACTCTGCCAGCCCTGGACAGGTGCTCTGCTGCTTCTGAGCAGGTGATGTGTTGGTACATACCCTGCTGCTCAAACTTTGTTGTAAGATGAAGGTGCTATGCAGCTGTCTCTGTGCGAGTGTTCCTATTGACCAGCACCTACAACAGGAAGTTTGCAGTGGGGGTGGATTTGCCCTTAACTAAGTGCATTTCTTTCCCTATCTTCATTGCAACATGTCACTGTTTTTTCAACCATTAGTGATTTTTCCCCCTCTCTCTTAACGTTGTCTGTGATTTCTGTGTCATGAGAAGGAGTATTGTCAGATCACATTCTCATGATGGGAGAGGCAGAAAATCCGTTCTGTATATCATGTGACCTTGGCTTCCAACACCACAAAGGATTTCTTCAAGCCCTGCTCATTATCTCGTTTTATACTTTAAAGAAAAGTGAAAATGCTGGTGACAAATAGCCTCGTTTATCACATTTAATTGACTGACTATTCTTTTAAGCCTCTGAAACACACTTTGGGCCAAAGCACTGGAAAAAGAACATGCCATTTACCCTGGTCTGCTGCCAGGTCACATTAAAAAATGTTCAGGAGGTGTTTTCTAGATCAGTACACGGAGCAGGAGTAAGTGTGTGCACTCTCACCACAGCACACTTCCCTCCTGGTTTCTAGCAACCACGACAGTGGCAGCCCTTTCACAGGCAAGCAGCAGAAATGAGCAGAAATGAGAATTTTGAGTGAAACTGTTGTGGGAAGGGTGAAGCTACAAAAAAGTTGTGTGTGAAAGGTGTCAGTACTTCCCTGCTGACAAAGGGAGTGCCTAGAATGGGACTGTGGGGGGCTCCCTTCATCCCAGAACGAACAACAGAACTAACCAACATTTTCAGTGACAGCTTAGGCAATGTGAAAATTAGCAATGTGCTCTTTCCAGCTATGGCAGGTGTTGTGCTGACTGTAGGTTGCAGGAATGACAAATTGGAAATAGGGATTAAAAGCCCCAAAGATGCAGTTTGGGAGGGATGACTGCACAGCTTTCCCCAGTGTCCCTGAGCCAGGCTGGCACTGACTATGTGGGCTGCTGGTCAGCCCCAAGGACCTGCAGGTTGTGATGGGTCATGGGCTGCCTATAATGACCTATAAAGTCATACTGTAGCAAACAAAACCCCAAACATCACCGTAAACTACACAGACAGAAATACAGTGTGTAAGACACCCCCCTTCCCTCAGTTCAGCTCCCCTTGATAGTGCGAGATTTCACCTAAAGATTTCTCTTATGGAAGGAGGTGGTATTCCTCAAGAAAGGTGTATACAGGTATGTGCAGGAAGGTAGGCTAAAGAAACTGGGTTTGATTGAAGAACAGAAATCTAAAGAGACAAAAAAAATTGCTTTCAAGCACATAAGGGGTTGAGCAAAAAGAAAATGAATAAACTTCTCTCTGTCCCTGCTGTAGACATCAGCCACATGCTAAAATTTCAGTGAGGGTGTGTACTGGCTCTGGCTGGGACAGAGTTAAAAGAGATTTAATACAGATTTAAGGAATGTTCCTAATAGTGAGTGTAGTAAAATACTGAAATACTTTGTCTCAGGAGACTGTGGAGGTTCTGTTATTAAAGGTTTTTCAGAACAGATTATCCAGACATCTGTAAGGATTCACCTAGGCATGGGATGGAAGGATGGACTGGAGCCAACCTGAGCCCCTGGGGACGCTTTGCATGAAATTTTCATCACATTAATTTGAACACAAGACTCTTCTTATAAAGTACTGAAGACACCACCCTGGTTTTTCAAAAATCCCTCCAAAAAGGTTTCAGTCTTGACTGAGTCTGTCTCCAGTTTGGAGATGGAAATATTTTGACTCCTTTCCCCAACCCACCCTGAGACAAACCTGCTCAAAGGGGCCAATGAACCCCAGAGTCACAGAAATCTTCTCTCCCCTACTGTCGTCTGCTGGCCTGGGACTCCCAAGCTGGAAAGGGTGGGGAAAGGACCCTTGTTCCGAGTGGCAAGTGGTTCCAAGAGCCATTCCCACATTCCTGCTCCTTCCCACAGCATCACACACAGGATACCCCAAAACCCAGTGCCACCCCCACAGCTGTCACCCCCGGGGAGACGAGGTGCCTTCACAGCCCCAGACCACCCCCACTGACCACTGGGGGACTCAGCATTGCATCCTAAGTGAAAAAATGACACAAATCCTGCTGTCCTGATTAGCCACCCTTCTAATCCCCGTGATGTCAGCGGGGTTTTGCTGGGCTGGATTTGGCCCATTGCCAAAGAGCTCTGGGTTTTATTGTCCTTGCTCTGGCTGGTGGTGGCAGGAGAAGGCTGCAGGTGTGAGCCTGCAGGAGGAGCCTGACCTGGTGTTTTAGATACCCAGCAAAATTCATAGCCAAGTTTTGTTCATCTTTGTGGGAGAGGTGTTTCCTGAAGAATGCAGAAAAATCCCACCATGCAGTTCCTCTTTAACTACACAGCATGTACATATTTATATATGTGTATGGGTTTGATTATATCTATGTGTATAAATATATATATATATATATAGTAATTATACTGTCCTCATGATTTTTACAAACACAGTTTCAGGGGCTAAGACAAGGTACGTGTGTGGTGGGGGGAGGAAAGGAAGAGATGGAAGGAGAGGAAACTGCTGCTGCACACAGCAGCTCTCATCTAACCCCCATTTTTTACACTGATGGAACGCACCCAGTGACTGTTTCTACTATTTAAGGAAAAAGGTTCCTATACAAAATCCTGTGGTTTTGAAGTGATCCTTTTATAGGCATAAAAAGATTTTTTCCATATCCCTCTGTTTGATTTCTTTTCTTTTACTCAGACCTGGCTACTCAAATAGATATTTGCAGAATATCATGCACTGGAATCAGACACTTCATTCAAATTCTTTTGGAGGTCAAATATCCAACCAATTTACTACATAAAGCCATGGGGATGCAAACTGAAGTCAGTTTAGCTGTAGGGCAGTGCAAGACAGAGTTGAATTTTGTCCGGCACCCATCCCAAGGGATTTTGTGCTGGCAATGACCCATCGCAGAATTGAATGTGCTGTATGTTCCACAGCGGGTTTGCCTCTCTCAGGGTTCTCAGTGGTGGTGAATATTAATGGTGTTTGTAATCTCATGTTTTGGAGTAAGAATAACTATGTGTTAACCTTGAGTTAATAACACAGGGGTTTAGGGTGCTTATCCTAAACAGCAGTTGGACACAGTGCACAGCCTGCACCTGGAGCAGGGACCTGAACACTCATCTCTCCTGTCCCAGAAGTGAGAAATGTGGCATTCACATCTGTACAGGCCCAAAACGTGGTGCACGTCCTGGACAGAGAGGTGCTGGCAGCGATGTGTGACGGGGCTACGGTGGGGGTGTCTGGGCTGTGGCTGTGGCCTCTCCTGGGGGAAGACTCGTGCAGGCAGCACACATCACGTGCAGGGTCTCAGGTGGGATACACACAGCCCAAGGGCAGATGCTGAGCTGCTTGGCCCAGCTAAAATCCTAGGATGTGAAGCAGCAAAGCAAACCCTAGTGATTTACAAGCAAGTCCTGAGACAGCTGGGGGTTCCCTGTCTCCCTCTTCAGTCAACATTGTCCTTGGGGGCATCTGGGCACAAGAGCTAAGCTGGGGATCCAAAAGCAGTATTACACAGCTCAGTGCTTTGTAAGGACCAACACAATATTTAATTTAAGATTTTAATTTAATTTAAGATTTAATTAAATCTTTATAATAGGCCTATACAGCCATATACTGTGCTGGAGGCAGCTTTTCTGCACAAAACTACAAGCCAAGGGATTTACAGAGCTCCAGTAGCCACTCACTGCCAGATGTCTATTATCTCATCACATACATATTCTCCACAATGATGCTGGAGCTAATACTTTCCTCCACCACCACAGAGATGTGCCTGGTACCACCAGTTTGTGCTGACATAAATAACAACCTATCCAAGCATCTCCCCTACAAGTGCTGGGGGAAGGGGCAAGGACATATGTTCCAGATGGAAATACAGCCAGGGGTTGTGCCCTTGGTGGCTTTGAGTTATGTAATTTTATCTCAATGCAACATGAGAGGAAGCTATTCCTCCATACACTGCATTGTATTTGGCTGCCTGCTCACATACTTCTTTATGAATGTAGGAGGACTGGTTATAGGGATGATGGCAAAATTGTACCAAAGCAGCTGAAACCCCAGTATATCATAAAAAAATTAACCTGCTATGTGGCTCCCCCTTCACAGATGAGGTATGTACACTCATCCCTGCTTTAAAGTTATGTAAATCTCTGACTTCAGAGGAATAAATTTTGATTTACTCCCACACTGAATGAGTGGGAAATGCTGGATTTTGGATCAGTGGTACAGGTCTCAACTCTACAGGCTTTCAATATAAAATCATCTTTTAACTGTATATGAGGTCACTACAGAAAATTATGTGATCCACATATGTTTCCAGCTCATCTAGAAGGAACAAGTAAGGCCAGGCTGAAGATACTTTGACAGAATGGGGATGAAAAACTAAGTGGTGTCTGCCCACAGAGGGACAAACTCGTGGCACCCTCCCAAACTGTGGGTGGTCTATTGTGCATTGCTGTAGTCAATGAGAACATTACACTCATACATGCAAACCTAATTTGAAAAAAACAGTATTTAAACAAACAATGAATGTATTGTAACCTCATAATTCATACACACTGAACCTCGGCTCTCCGTACTCCAATACATAGTAACTTTCTCAAAACCCTGCAATTTGATTTTAAAAAAGGAATGCTGTGGGCGTTGAGTTAGTGTAGAAGTACACAAGACCATTGATGATTCTGTTTTCATCTACACAGAGCATAAGGCAAGTAGGTGATTTATTTTTATTGGCACTGCTGGCAGATAAGCTTCCACTATTATGAAGTTGTCACAGGTTGGGTTGGCTCTGGCTGTCAGAGCACGCCCAGCAGAAAACCCAATTCAGTAATTACATCCTCCTCAAGGATGTGTTGCAGGGGAAGGCTGTGGCCCCTGCTTCTGCCATGGCACTCGGAAAGAACCAAGAGTGCTCTGAGCCAGCAAAGGACTTGGACTGTTGTTGATTTTTGTAAATGTTGCAGCACGCCATGGGACATCACAACTATGCTACAACTGAATGAAAAATGTTCAAATTCCAAAAACAACTAAGCCCTGAGACTGAAAAATAGAAATCCATTTCAAAGATGCTGAGATCTGGTGCCACCAACCCCTTTTACAGACTTCAGCAGAGTGAGGACAAGAAGAGCAAGGTGGGGCATCTTCACTTGGCCATTGCTCTCCCGGCTTCTACAAAATTAACACTGTGGTCACCTGGACTCTGGAATTAAGAGGACAAACTTTTGATGGACATTTCCACTCTTGCCAAGTTGTAGCTAATTTATCCAGATCCTACCCTTTGCTTGAAGGAGAACCTTGTTTATCACACAAATGACATTTTTACCCCGTTCATCTGAGATCTCAAGAGGGAAAGGAATTTTTTTAAATTAAAGATTGCTAGAGAGGTCTAGCAAGTAAAAAGACCATGAATACAAACGGACGATCAGGGCTGAATATCAGATTACATTAACAGCCCTGCAGAATTTGCTCCATTTCATTTAGCTTTAAATTTCTGTGCTGTGGGTTTGTGTGTCTCCACAGTAGGACTCACACTTCTTGGACAATGGCAGCCCACTCTGTACTCACTTTTGCTGTGGAAACAAGGCAAATCTCCTGCAGCTTCAAGGCCAACAACAAAGACATCCTAAAGAATGGCAAATCACAGCTCCATATGCACATGCACATGCTTTGGGCAGGTCTGAAAGCATCTACAGTGGAGAGCAGAGCTACTCAGATTTTGTGATTAAAAATGTTCTTCCCAGAACTAGAATTTTGTCACTGTTGTTTTTAAAGTCACCTCTTGCACACAAATGTTGCTTTTGAACAAGTGTTTTGCAGTGTATTTTAAAAAGACAGCTGTAAATTAGGTCTACAGTTTTTTTTAAAAAAGTACCTTAAGAAACTTGAATTTCATTTGTCCATCTTTAGTACCAGGTACATAAAAATTAAAAAAATATCAGAGGGTGTTCTTTATATTTTAGGAGTTTCTTCACCTTGTTTGTCCATCTCTCTTGTACCTCCAAAGACTGGGCCACTCCTGCCCTTCCTGCCTTACTGAACCAGTTCACCAGAGTGGCCCCAGGACCTCAACACCAACACCACTCTGATGCACTCTGCATTTTGGAGAGGGGTGAACAGCCCCCAGTGCCTGCCGTGGAGAGGAGGAGCTGCACCCTGGGCCACCCACAGGCCCTGATGGGACATCCGAGGTCAGACCCTCAGCCATGTGCTGTGTCCAGTGCTGCTCCTGTGCTCTTTCTCCTCCTTGTTTCTCAGCCAGAGCTTTGCAAAAGTCTGAGTTTCCTCTAGCTGGCAGCTGGGCACGCTGCTTTCCTTGATGAAATCTGTTTGGAAACGGTAAAGATCTGAGGGCTCCCTCAGCTGGAAAATCAGATTTGGCTTACCTGAATGTCAGGTCAGCTGAGCTGGAGTTAATAAACAGCTGGGGATGAAGAGGGACAAACAGTGATGGAGTGGCGCATGGGAGCCTGTCAGATTGGCTTCTTGCAGGGTCTGGCCCTTGGTGCTGCCTCAGCCACTGCCTTGGGCACCCCCTGCCCTGCCAGGAGCCAGCGCTTGCCTGGGCAAAGGGCAGCTGGTGCTGGGACAGAGCCAGCTCATCGCGTGTCCCAAACCCACAGGGACTTTATGGCCTGGGAACACCTCCAGCTATAGCAGAGCCACACACTGCCTTGTGCAGATGGACTGACAGCACAACCTCACAAGCCTCTTCTTGGTGGGAAATGCAGCTAAATAATCCAACTTCTTGCTTGTCCCTGTCAGTCAGTGGGCCAGGCCCCAATGCTGCTGGGCTTCCAACTCTGGGGATAGGAAAATGGGCCGTCCCAGGCTTAGCATACCTGCATCCCTAACTACATAGCCAAGGCCCTTTAAAAATGTCTGTAGAGTTGGAACAAAGTGGATTATGCAAGGAACCCTTCTTATACAGTAGCTCTGAATATGCTGAACAGCTTGAGGAGGGCATCCCTGCTCTGTATGTCCACCAGTGAACCCCACACATCCTCTTTTCCTGGGCATGTCCTGCCCAGTATGGAGTCTAAGCACCCCCATGCTGAGCTCAGAGTTTCTTTCCAGGGTGGGATAAAAAGGCAGACCCCCTGCCATGTGCCATGGGTTGGTTCTAGCACTGCTTGCACAGGCAGGGCTGTGCCCACACCGTCAGGAAGCTCTGCAGGGAGATATCTTGCTTTAGAAGAGGGGACAGGGACAGAGACAAAAAATGCAGAAAACTGCTGAAAATGTGACTCCTGGTTACCATGGCTGTAATCCTCCTCACAACGCTGCAGCTGAAAGAGAAAGAGAGGTGGCTCAAGGCAGCCAGGGGCTCTGCCATGGGGATTTCATCGTCTTCAGAGGACATATGGGGTGACAGCAGGTGTTGCAAGGGGCGTCTCCAGGTAGGCACTGGTTATGACAGTGCCCCTTCCCACAGATGTTTTGGGGCCCTGGCATGCCTGAATTTGGACCCCTTCTCCTTCCAAGGCATGAGTGTCCCTAGAGCAGGAACCACCCTACTGTATCCTCCACCCCTCCTTTTGGGCACCTCATCACAAAATGGATGCAGTGGGAAGGCACTGCTGGAGGTCCTCTTGGGATTCAGATCACCAGCCCTTACCCTGTTCGCTCATCTCCTTCTAGTCAAAAATGAGATTATTCCCTTCAGCTGCCAGAGGCTGAAAATAAAAATGAGTCAGATCTGATTTTGTATCACTGCAGTCAGACTTTCTGTGCTGTGCAGGGAAAACAAAGAAAGGTGAAATCCCTGTAGGGAAGGATTTGCAAAATTCTGCGGGAAATTGGTATTACAGATAATTGTTTCCTGCTGAGGGGATATAACAGAACTTTGCAGAAAAGCTGTCCTTTTCAGCAATATCCACTGCAGTGTATCCAGGCACACAAGTCTGTCTGTAGCATAAGTATGCTCCACTGCACATTTTCATCCTGCACCTGAAATTTAGTATTGGTTAATTCCACTGCGATTTCCTTTAAAAGAGACATCACAGTGTAAATGATAAACCTGTTAAATTACAAATTAGGCGAAATGGTGGGTGCTTTGGCCTCTGGAGCATCAAGACTTTGATTCTTAATGGTAGCTGTTGAGACTTACCAGTTGAAAATGTGCAGAGAAAATTATTGACTATCAAAACAAAATCCCTGCTCCTAGGCAGGTTCATGCTACCAGAAGGCACTTTTTTTTCATGTTTGGCTGAGCATAAAAAAACACAATTATGAGTAGCTTCTTCTTTGTATCTAATGCCCAGTATTTAGAGAGTATGTCCTTTTTTTCTCCCTATTGAAGGTACCACGTTAAAATAAGTCAGCAGTAATAAAATAAACATGACAATTAAAGTAGTTCTAGTTTTACTATTGTATACAGTGATGGATATGCTTATATATATTAAAAAAAAAGTCCTTTTTTTTTCTAAGCCAAGACACCATTGGTAGGCTACTCTGAGCTACAGTAGTGTTAACAGTGGATGGGAGAATGGGTCCTCAGACAAGCTTCTCTTTATTCTTCCACTGACCTTACCAAAGCAGAATGATGGCACTCACTGAATCAAATACTGCTGTCTGTTGAATGAAGCCCTCTTGCTCAGCTGTCTCTGACAGCTCTAAATTTGAAGCAGCAGAAACTTTGACCAGACAAAAGAAAACTTCTGCTTATAATTATCACAACAAGACCAAAACCAAGAGCACTGTGACTGTTTTATTAATAGTGTGTTTTACTGCTCCCAACCTTTGCAAAATCTGTTTATCTGGCTCTCCAAAATTATTACTACTTGGACCTATTTCATATGGATCGTGAAGGATAAAGACATTCCTGAAAGCTCACTTGCCAGCTCTGCTGTTCTGCCAGAAGCAGTAATTTGAGAAGTAATCATGGTCCCTTTGAAACATGGATCACAGCATGGCTGAAGGATGGGGCCCAGCCAGACACACATGCATGGACAGATCTACAGGAGATTTGTTCTCTGTCCCACAGTAGCTCTCATCTTCCCTCTTCTGCTGCTCTGCAGTTTTCCTGCTGAGGACACATGTAGGCAGAGAAGACACCAAATCTCATCCTGAAATAATTTCAGAAACACGCTTCCACATCGGGCTCTTCTCCTGATTGTGGGAAGAGGTGCCAACTGCAGAAGGCCAGAGCAGGAAGTGGCTCAGATCTCATGTTTTCCTTACACATCTCAGTAATATCTTTTTGAAGAACTAGCGCATTTTTGCAGAACTGAAGGGTGCTGATGGCATCTGGTTTAACATGATAAACCTTGCTTGTTGTCCCAAATTTACTGGGTAGCAGATCAGCTCGTTTGTTAGATAGGTATAGCAGCCCCCTGACATCATCAGGAGTGAATGTGTTACATCGATTAAGCCTTTTACAGCCCCTCTTGGATTTAAGTAAAGAGCAGTAACTGAAGGGCTTAATGAGGAAAACAGCTTGTGCATGTAGAGTCCTACCTGAGATATGTATTTGAAAAGTGCAAGTGTCGGTCACACAGAGCCCTAACTGCTTTATCAGACAAGAGGAGAAACCTGGCAAAGCTTAATGGTCTCATGGCAAGACATGTGAATGTGGTCGAGAAATGTCTGTCAGAGATGTCTGTCAGTTGTCAAGGGATGCTGACATCCAAAATAACCAGTTCCCAGCACTGCGAACTGTGTACCTCAGTTTGTCATCTACTCAGAGCTTTCTTGGAAGTAAGTGGCTTTTTCAGAAGCAAGGTGAATAAGCTGTAGTAGAAGAGCAACTATGGTCTTCCTCACTCCCTGTAAGTCACTGCCATTTGATAACCACGTTTCTGTAACTATTTTGAGCTCCATCTGGAGAAAAGAGGCACATGGACAGATATACTCTGCAATGTAATTGAGGAGCTGGTTATTGGAGGAATTTTATAGCTTGTTAGGAATGCCTTTAAGTTATTTTTGTGTAGATTTATATTGATGGGTGGCAGTATGAGTGGATTTGAGCCTAGCATCCCATGACCCATCCAGTTTCCACACAAGCAGCAGATGCCAGGCCTGACTCCACTATTGCCTATCAGGCCACCAGTAGCAAGAGCGGTGGAGGAGAGATCATCTGTTTTCTGTGAAGGGTATCTTCATCACCTCTACTGTGGAGCCCTGTTAGAGAGTGGGAGAGGAGAGTGTCACATGGGAGAAACGTTCTCAAACCAGGCTAGTGGCTGCCTCCTCCCTCATCAGCATAAAATCACATTTGTGCTGTTCTCTTCATGACCCTCTGGCTGCAAAGAACCCCACGGTGGCTATATCAGGTGAAAAGACCAGCACTGGCCACAGTTTGACCAAGAGCAGCTGTGGTTGCTGAATTCAGAGTTCAGGCACATCCAGAGAGCATCTGAGTATCCCAAACAGAGCCACCTCATCTGCAGGGCTAGACAGCACAGGCACATCAGGCAGGCTCTGGTGGCCAAGCCCAGTCAAGACAACAGAACTTAGAGTCAACCTACTGCAGAAGTCCAGGTTTTTAAAGAGGTTCAGGGAAGGGGCATACAAAAAGGTGAACCTAAGTCCTTAGGCAGCTGTGGATCACTGTCTTGGATTTAGGCACCTAAGTGCTTTTTTGGATTTCATCCAAAACACTTCACTGAGTGAGTGTTGCATTAACAACAGCCCAGTCAGAGGATAAGCAGCAACAGAAATGCTCCAAGCCACTATTTTAATGCATCCTAGAATGTGAACAAATGATCACTGCAGAAACAGCTGTAGTGGGTTATGGTGCCATTGCCCCAAGCTGTTTCCTTCACTTGTACAACGAAACACCCCTCAGCAGATCTTCCTTGCAAAACTTCCAGCAAATCCACCAGCCCACTGCAGGCCGGAAATGTATCTGGGCTAGAACCACTGACTTGGTGTTGAAATGGGCATGCAGGTCCCACTGTCCATACATCTGACTCTGTTAGAGGGGAAGGTGAATCCTGGTGGGTAGAGGAGGACAGCATCTTAAAGCAGTATTGTTATTTCTGTAGGGATTGTTTGCCTCTATTTTCAAATATGGAGCCACTTGTAAGGATCTGACAACTTTTGCAACTCGCTCTTCAGGTTCCCTTCTGAAATATGTCAAGTACCTACATGGTTAGTCGTGCTGCCCATGACCCGTAAGTTCATATTAAATAGAAGGACAACAGATGCTCTCCTAGAAATGATGGGAATAAAAGGATAGGGTTGTGTGTGCCCTCTTTCACTTTTGGCAAGCATACTCTAACTTTGGAGGATACACATTCAGGTGAACGCTGCCTGCAGGGCACAACAAAAGACAGAGATGAAGTAAGAAGATTCAGTTCTATTTTAACTTTCCCCTTGGAGTGGATGTAGCTTGACTTCTCTGATGTAGGCTGCCTGGCTGCAAGTTGCACATAGAGGGAGGGTTTAATCTCCCTTCAAACAGCCATTCATTCGGAGGCTGGCTGGCTGCTTTTCTCCCAGAGCACTCTAAAACACCTTGAACAAAGGATCTCCTTCTAGGTTCAGGTCTTTGTCAGGTGAAGGCAGATCTTATGAGGTCTCACATCTAGACAGGGGAATGTGGGACCCCCAGAAGAGGGACTTGCCTGAGGGGGTGACTGGGTTTGGGCAGAGTGGTGATGCAATTAAAGAGTGTGTGTGGTGTAAATGTCCCACAGCATCCTGGTCTTTAAACAGCCTGTCTCCTCTAAGGGATGCCTGCATGATGCTTCTGTATCACAGTGCTGCAATATGCCCAAATGTCAGGGGTGAAGCTTGATCCAGGGAAGGAAAGGATGTGATAAATAAGGCTTCAGTGGTGTCTGTTTCTCATCTGAAGTAGAGAAAATATGGTGAGGTAGAGGTGTAATTTCCACTGATGAGTCTGGAAGTCCTTTAGTGAATTGGGGGCTGCATAAATTGTGCAGGTGACCTCAGAACAAACCCACCTAGTAAAATGCACATGGATGCCTTTCGATTAATCTGAATGAGGCTCTGCCTAAAAAAATCTTCAATTATTTTGGTGCTTGGTTACATTTTCTCTCTGGTCCTGGAAGGAAGGAAGGAAGTAGAAAAATTCAGCTTGATAAGGAAAGTCTTCTGGTAGGAGAGCTTGAATTTCTCTGCCTTCCAAGCAAGATTTCTTTGTAATATCAGTATAAACGTCTACAATATAACTAATGGATTTCAATGACTTTCAGATCCTAATGCAGTCCCTACAGACCTGTAAACCTTCATGGTGCAAGCTGACATTCTGGTGTCGGTGCTGCAATCCTTTGCACAGTTGCTGTAACTTAAAAGTTGTCAAGCAAAACTGTGTTTCCGTAATGCTGCTCAGATAACTTCTTGGTACCAGTACTTTTCCAAAAAATATCTCCTCTCCTATCTCTTCAAAAAGCAATTCCAGTGGAGAGTAAATAAGAAGTGGGGATGACATCAATATCTGCAGAAGTGCCTGTAAAAGAGTAAGAGAGCAAATAAGAGTTAAATTCAAGACTAAAATATACGTGCACAAGCCAAGTTTATTACTGTGGGGCTGAAACATATCCCCACTCACTCCACTAAACCTGTCTACAAGCAGGTAGAAAGGAAGGAAAGCAGCTCGGAAAGCTGACTCTGTGCACAGGGATGCTCTGCACAGCTGTATTTTTCTTTTTTTGGTTTTCTGCATGAAGCAGAGGTGGGTCTGTACCACCCCCACAGATAACAGCACACTCCCTGTGTGATTTCGTAGTGTAGTCAGGCATTTGGAAAGGATTTTTCTATGAAGAATGGATTTGAGTCATAAGCCTTTGACCCTGCGGCCCATCCGAGATGGCCGTGACAGGTCACTGCTCCCTGATAACGATTCCCCACGCCGTCTCTGCCACTCCCACGGCGGTGAGCTGCTCCGGGGCGGGTGCACGGCCCTGGCCTCCCTCCCGAGCCCTGGGATCTGTGCAATCTCCAGTGTCAAGATGTGTTTGGATAGGGAAAGCTGCTACACTCTGTTATACATCAGATAGATAACAGGAGCATCCCCTCGCCTGAGGAGACAGATGCCTGGTGCTGGGTGTTGAGCGGCCAAGGCCTGTCCGTCTGTGGGCTTTCTGCCTGCTCTCTAAACCTGCATGACAGTCACATCTTCAAGGGGCTGTTTTTTGGAAGATAAACATAGCTTCTCTGGTTCAAAAATTACAAGTCATTCTCCTATTTTTTTTCTTTAACCGAGAAGGTCTGTAATTTCAGCTTTTTGGGTGAGGCTCTCTGTGGGAATGCACTGACATGAAGGGGTCTTGCAAACTCTTGTTGAACTTTTTGAGTGCTCCCATTACAAATAAGCCTTTCTTCACTCTTTGCCCTTGCTACTGCGCTCAAATTCTCTTATTAAAAAAACCCAAACAATCTACTGTAGATAGCTTTCTCCCTTTGATCTCATAAAACTAGCTCATGTAGATCCACTGGAGGGAGACACTATTTCAGAAAGGGCAGCCCTGTCTTTTGAAACTTAAGATTTGAAAACTTATGTTACCACAGCTAAAAGCTTAAATTGATGAGTTAAATAACTATTAATTCAGTCCTTATGGACGTAATAGAAACTACAACACAAAGCATTTATAAAAAGAGCCTTTTTATTGTGTATTGAAACACACAATTTCAAGGATGCTCTCCTCTCCCCAGGGGAACCTGCACTCCTCAGGGAAGGGCAGGCTGCAGAGGCTCTAGCGTGAGTGATACCAAAGTATGGCAAGTGCTGGGGGAAGGACAGTCACTCAAAGGCGTTTATCTCCAGGACTATCATGGCAATGGCAGGCCCACAGCCCATGGCCACTGATCTGGCTGCCCCTCCTGCTGTGTGCCCTTGCCAGCTGCACACAGGTGCCCAGCACCTTTGAGCCTCTCTATATGGCTGTGACCATAGGAAAAGGGGGTAACCTGCTCCAGGGCAGCTTTCCTTTATCTTCCCAATAATTACAGTCTGACCAAAGTTTTGAAGAGTATAACCTTTCCAGACTCTATTTCTTGATATTTACTGCTGTAGCTATAGGTTCTTCTGCCATCAGCATATATTTTCCTTTTTTTTCCCAGGGCTTCAGTTGTCTCTTAGTAGCAGTGATTTCACAGCCTAGACATGTCAGTGTAAATAAGTAAGAATCCTTTTATCTGTACTGTATTTTCCATCTTCCAGGCTATTGTTTATACATATATGCTCAGTAAAGGGAGGAGACATTCCCAAAAGATGTCTCTGGTTTCTACATTACTTCACATACCTTTATCACTCTGGCCTTTGCGTTTCTCCTCCCCCAGATTCTCCACTATTTCAGTCTATTCTCCCAAATAAAGACCTGCTCAGCACCCATTAGGCATTTGCAAGTTAAATTATCTGTAAGTATATCTGTAAGAATATGACTGCAGCTGTTTTGAAGATGAAGTTGATTCTCTTTTTTTCCGCCCAAGTAAATTTGAAATTCATTTAATGAAAAGGGCAAAGAATTTTTAGCTAATACCTGTGGGTAACCCCAGTTTGTTTTCAGTCTTCACTGTGACTCCAACAGATCAGTATCTGACTTTGACAAAGTAAATCTGGAGTCACAGCGGGGTGGTGCTGAGCTGTAGCCAGACATTTGATGGGAGGACAGGGTGGAACCCACTGCTTGACTACACCTACACTGGACATCAAACATGGCCCAGGGGCTGCTGAGCACTCACAAGTAAAGGTGAAGTGGGCATTTCCACAGACATCATCAACACATTGTGCTAACTCATGAGATATGACTGAAGCTGCTCATCTTTCAGCTTATTTGAAGTCTGTTTTCCTCATGCAATAGTCCACACAATGATGTTAGTGGGATCCACAGCTCCTACTAATTTCTTCTTATTACAGAAATCAAGCTAAAACCAGTGCTTGGAAAAAGACCTTTTCTAAGCTGCACACCTCTCACTTCCCAGTGTCTGTGAGACCCCCCTCCTTATCAAGTGGAGCTCACATCTCTTGCAGGAATGCCAATGTGGCAGTCACAGCTGAGCCTCCATGTGTACCCTCATGGAGATGGATGGAGCTGCCATAACATCTGTATTATACCACTTTGTACCCCAGTACATAATGCATCAAATCTGTAGTACTTTACTAAGCAAATGCAGGAATTAATCTTCTCTGGAGTAGTAACCATTCAAATAAACTAAGAAAAGTAGGATAGATCCAACACCAACATGCTTTGCTACTGCGTAACTTTTCTTCTTTCATCTTGCCCTACCTTTGGGGGATGATTCTTCCTCCCCTCGACACCTTGCTGAGAGGCCAGCTAGAGCTTCTAATCCTTCTCAAGAGCTTTTCAGCTGAATGACTGTACAAATATTTTGGTCAAGAAACACCCCTGAAAAACAAGGCTTAACTGTTCTGTTCCTCAGCTGGGTGACAGGGGTAATTACTGTGATAACTTCCCATCTCTCTTGGGTGTTATGATGAGAAACTCATTAGTTATTTTCTGAGTACCCTGAGCCAAGTCCTTGAATAAAAGAGCTGTAAGGATTGTTTTAACAATATTTAGCACTTCAAAAGTTTTGGAAGCACTACCTAATTTTCCCAAATGTAAACCAGCTAAATTCTGCAGGGTAATTTGTGTGCCACACCCCTCAGCCTTTTCATCAATCTTCACAGCGTTCAAGAACTCACATAATATGGGTGTACACTTTCTCTGTGTTCACTAGTCTTTTCTTTTTAGCTTTTCCCCCCATTTTTTCCTCCCTCCAGCACACTTTCATGTGTCAAACTTTGGGACTTTAAGGTATATCTGACAGAAATGATAGCTGAGTCCTTACACTTAAAGGAAAATTCTCTCCATCAGTGCAGTATTTCTGCTCCCCAGCAGCCGCTGGCCCAACACCTTGCACAGACACCAACTGCTGTGAATTAAATCGTCTTTGCAGAATGGTCACCACCTGACATCGTGAACTATTTCCCTCTATTCATTACACATCCACCCCATCTGCTTTTTTGGGATGACTAGGAAGCAATAAAGCAGTTTGAGAAAAGAATCCCTGAATACTGAGTCAAAATACAGCTAAAGAAGCACCAGAGAACTGGCAAATGAAAACCTCCCTTCTCCATAGCAATGCTTAGTGTTTCCCTTGATGTAGCAATAAAATATCTGAAGTTTCTCTGTTCCAAGCTAAAAAGAGATGCCAACTGCATAAACAGGTGATTACTGTCAGGATGGGCAATGTGAATTTTTTCTTGCAAAAAGGTAATAGCTATTTTCTTTATGACTAGCAGCTGTTCTAAGTAAGTTTAATATATCATGGCTGTAACATGCCATATAGGATGGACAAGAGGAAAAAATAAGCAGGGGTTTAATAGCACATCTGTGGCTAGTTAGTTATGGTAAACTTCAGGTACGTGGTGATTTCAGCATATGTTCCTAAACATTTTCCTGGCAACTGGATCTAAGACAAAACCTGTTACAGTCTTTTGGGGAGTAATTAATGCACCTAGTTACTTCAAACTTCACCAAATTATGAAAAAAATCTGCTTGATTTCACTGTAAAAAGCACTGATGAATGATCATCTCCAGAAATGAGGCTCCAAGCCTGCAACAAGTTCTGTAGGAGTGGCAGGAAAGTTCTGGCCCTGAGCAGCGACACTGCTGATAGGACATAGAACATAAACACAGGACTCCCAATCAGGGAGGTTCTGAGGCCAGAGAGAATTATAAAGGCATAAAGCAGCCATAACTTGCATCAAGCAGAGCACAACTTCCCATTCACTTGTCATAGTGATGACACGCTGCAGTGCTGTTGCTGAGGAGTTGGCTGGTGTGCAGCATGTCTCTGTGTTTTTCCTTTCTTCTTCCCTGTAAATTAACTCCTCTGTATTTCCCCCATATGGCCTGTCTTGCTCATGTTTGTGTGTTTCTGTTCTCCACAATTTCTGTCCATAATGGCCACTTGCAGGCCAGACTTGTAGGCGCTGCTCTTCATCTCCCGAGGAGCTGAGTCCTGGTGTTCTCTGCTTGCCCAGGCATGCAGACCTGCTCTACCGTGTCCCACAGGATCTAAACCTGCCTGCTGTGACACATGGGATGCTCTACTGCTTGCTGGGTTCATGCAGCCCCACCATGCTCCTGTCCAGATACCCAACTTTGTGCACACAACCACCATCAGCTTTTGATCCATGGTTTCTTTGCCCTTCTCCTTACAGGGGACAATAATGGTTCTCTCCTCTGTTACCCCATTGAGCCACCCTGCCCCATCACACTGGTTTTCACCCATCTCAGGAGTCCTACATGGCAGGACAGTGGCTTTAGTGCTCTTTTCTCTTTTGCAAACTTCGTTTGTATGCTTCTCTCTCAGCCATATTTAGTTCTTTCAGCCATTTCAAGGATGAAGCTCTAAATTCAAGAATGTCTGACAATGGTCCCCTTCTCTGGAAAGAGCCAGGAGAGGGAGATCTCCTCAGGCAGCTGCAGGACTGTGGGCTTTGCAGGGGAGCAAGGCTTCATCAGTTGTGCACATTGACCATCAAAAGGCAGAACTGCTTCCCTTCCTCCTCTGCTTTCTTTCATCTTTGCCCTACTCCTGGCAGTCACAGTCTCACAGTAGCAACCTGAGGACACAACCCCGCTGATCTGGGCAAAGACAAAACAAGAAGCAACATCTGCCCAAAGAACTTGCTCTCTAACAGGCAGAGGGCAAGATGCTGCAGGAGCAAAGGGAGTCCCTGAAAGCTGCACTAAGGATGAGAAGCTCAGCCCTCAGACTTCCCAACTCACAGACTAATGGCTTCATGTGTTACACCAACCCTCTGGGCAACCCCCCTTAGACATGAATTGGGGCTGCCAGCCATCATTTGCTGTTAATTGTGAACACAGCCCAAGGCATCCCTCATATTGTCTCAAAAATCATGTCTGCTTTCTGGTTTCTGACTGTGGAGCTATGTTCAGCTCACGTTTTCAGGCTTTTTTCTGTAACAGGAGACCTAGGAGCATGGGCACAGTCTTATTTTTTTTAGGAGCTTTTCCTCTGTTTTCTTTAACTTTAAGGTCCTTTGACTTCACTCGGGGGAAATCTTCAGTGACTCCAGACAAATCTGCAGGAGTGCCTCCTTCCAAGGACTGCACCTCCCTTTGCAGCCCACAAAGTGTTCTCAGAAGAGATGTAGCAAAAATTAGCCCCAGGTGCAGAGAGGCAACTGAGATGTGCTGTCCTCTGTGATTTTATCATGCTGTCTACAGGCTGTGACATCACGAAGACAAAAAGATGTCCCTTCCCTTTGACATTGTTCAGTAAATGGTCCAGTTTCAAGTGGTCCAACGGAATGGTCCAGCCTGTTCCCCCTGCACACCTCCTCCCATCCCCTAAATCCAGGTCCAAAGCAGCTTTCCCAACAGAGACCCATGAGCTCCAGGAACAAGGACCTGCTCTGTGTGGCGCACCATGACTACCTAACCAGAGCAAAAGCTTTTGTCTTGGGAAGAAGGGATATAAACAGGACTGTCTCCTACAACCAGGGAGAACAAACAGCTCAGAGCTGCAGCCATGCAGATGAGAAAATCGTTCTGGAAATTTTTTCTTACAACACAGAGGAGACAAGTATTTTAAACCCCCAGAACTCCCATTTTGCCTGTCATAATCAAGATATTTAAATAATAAACCGTAAGTTGTGGCAGCACAGCTTCCTTGATGGAAACCCTTGCTATTGTCACACCCACATGAAACTACTCTGTGACAAAACCTAAACCTGCTACTGATTGACTACTGTGTCAGCTACAAGGCTTTACCATGGGAAAATACAGGTGTTTCCCAGCCAGCAAAGCCACAAAGAACTTCGCATGCAATCTGCAGGGGCAGGGTGCAAGGGGTTTTGCTCAAGGTCCCCCTGTTGCCGGTGGCATTGTCCTTGGTAGCTGCATCATGTGTCAGCAGCTGCAGGCTCAGACCGTCACTGCTGGAAGACAAAAGGAGATGTCCGTAGAAAAGCAGGTCAATGACAATTACTCCCAGAGCCCTGTGAAACCGGGGCACCAGAAAACCTGTATGCAGTTTTGGGCTCTCCTGCAGACTTCTGCCGTGACCTTGGACTCATCATGTAACTTTACTGCCCTTGTTTTCTCACTATTAACTAGAGCAAATATTGAATAGGACTCAATTTATGAACATGTGTAAAAGCGCTTGGATAGCCTGGAATAAAATTCAATTAAGACAGGGCAAGCAGTTGATGGGCCCAACCAATTATTAAAGTAAATGATTCACAAACATACTTTTTTTGGAGAGTGTCATTAAACAAAAACAGATTTGCAAATTATTCACCTGTTTCTAGAAGCTGAATAAACCATGGGGAGGGGAAGGGTGGGGAAGCAGGCAACTAACAATGCTTCAAGAACGCTTGAAGACCATGTTGAAAACAAACCCTTTGGGTGCATGGCCGGGTGCCAGGAAGAACAGCAAGCTTTGGAAAGGTCTGCTCTTGTCCCTCTCCATTCTTGATAGACCCGTCTTCCCTTCTGCAGATTTTCCTTATGCTGAGAAAGCTGATGTCGTTCACCTCAGCTGAGCCATGGGCTGTGCTCAGCTGTGACGAGAGAGAGGGCAGGAGCTGCCCGTCCAACTTTTCGGAGCAAAGCCGCTGCCTCCCGCCGCGCCCGCAGCGCCGCTGCCCCGCGGAGCCACCGCGGGCGGGCCGGGGCGGGCCGGGGACGGGCGGGGCGCCGGCACCGAACCTCCCCGTCCCTCCCTCCCCGCCCATCCCATCCCATCCCATCCCATCCCATCCCATCCCATCCCATCCCATCCCCGTCTCATGGCGC